>NW_022196904.1:63409365-63435326 GCF_008632895.1 Mastomys coucha
AACTCAGAAATCCACCTGCCTCTGCCTCCCAAGTGCTGGGATTAAAGGCGTGCGCCACCACCGCCTAGTTACTCTTTTTTTTTTGAGTCTCCTTACCACTTCTAGCATGTGCCTGGGTATAGGGCCATCCACTGGAACGTGGCCACTTCCAGCATGTGCCTGGGTATAGGGCCATCCACTGGAACGTGGCCAGTTCCAGCATGTGCCTGGGTATAGGGCCATCCACTGGAACGTGGCCACTTCCAGCATGTGCCTGGGTATAGGGCCATCCACTGGAACGTGGCCAGTCTACCGGTGCCCTAGCCAAAGGAAACTGACTCTCCTCCCTCAGTAGCCACCAATTTCCAACAGCTCCTCATGAGGGTCATGTCCCCAGCCATGCCCTAGATTTGGCTGGCTTGATCTTGTGCAGATCTTACTCCGATGCTGTGCCTTTGGTGGTATGAGGAGGGGACAAGCTCAATCATCCAGATCCAGTAGCTCATTTGGGGCAAATCCATAGGTAGCCTGAGTCTTTTAGGGCAGTGGCTTTCACTAAATATGTTGTGTACCCGTACGGCACAGCTTCACTGCATCTTTAATGTTGCTTTCCCTGGCACGCTGCATGTACTTCCTTCCCCAGCCCTCACCATGTGGGCCACAGCTCTGTTTCTTGTAGACCTAGTCCAGTGGTTCTCAACCTGTGGGTCGCGACCCTTTTGGGGCTTGCCTATCAGGTATTTACATTAGGATACCTATCAGCAGCAAAATCACAGTTAGGAAGTAGCAGCTAGATGAAAGTTTAAGGTTGAGGTCACCACAACGTGAAGAACTGTATACTAAAAGATCACTTATAGCATTGGGAAGGTTGAAAACCGCTGCCCTAGTCAGTTGGAGTTGCTATAACAAAACAGCGTCGACCAAGGAACTTAAAAACAACAGAAATGACCTGCTTGTGGTTCTGAAGGCTGAGACGCTGCAGATCAAGGCACCGGCAGAGTGGGTGCCTGGTGAAGACTTCCTTGTTCCCAGCTGGTATGTTCTCAACATTCCCTCATTGGAGGGAGGGGCAAGGAACCTCTCTGGAGTGTCTTTTAGAGGTGCTGATCCCATTTATTCCTGGCTCTATACTCATGACCCAGTCACCTCCCTCGTGCCTAATTCTGTCACTTTAGGAATTAGTTTTAACGTGTGAATTTGGCAAGTTCACAAATATTCAGACCACAGTACCACCTGAACACTGTCTTTACATTAGTCTCTTTCAGTGCTCTATCCCCGGCACCTCCAGTGTTGCCGGGCCAGCTGATGTTTATGGATGAATGGATTGCTCCCTCAGGAAGACACATACAATTTAGAGAAGCCCCACTTAGGAGACTTTCTTTTTATATACATTCACAATTTATGACTTCTTTGTTTAGCCATGATGTCAGATGTTCCAACTAGAAGTATCTGCAGCTTGGGAATTATGAGTAAGCCGTTCCTTTGTAAAGCAGCTGGGCTGCAAAGGGCAAGATGAGAAACTGCAGGAGGGGGTCTGCTGTCTCCTACACACGCTGGGTTTTTGTTTTGTGAGCTTGGTTTACTGGATTTGGTGTGCGTGTGCGTGTGTGTAGTATGTGTGTATCTGTGTGTCTGTGATGTGTCTCTGTGTGTGTCTGACTGTGTCTGTCTCTGTGTGTGTCTGTGTGTGTGTGTATGTCTCTGTATGTGTCTATGTCTGCATCTGTATCCGTGTGTGTGTCTGTATGTGTCTGTGTGTCTGAGTGTGTCTGCATCTGTGTCTATGTGTGTGTCCGTGTGTGTCTGAGTGTGTCTGCATCTATATCTATGTGTGTGTCTATATGTGTCTGTGTGTCTGAGTGTGTCTGTGCCCATGTGTGTGTCTGTGTCTATGTGTCTGTGTGCCTGTATGTGTCTGTGTGTCTGAGTGTGTCTTCATCCATTTGTGTGTCTGTGTGTGTCTGTATATCTGTGATGTGCCTCTGTGTGTGTCTGACTGTGTCTGTGTCTGCCTGTGTCTGTGTCTGTCTGTGTCTGTATGTGTCTGTGTGTCTGTATGTGTCTGTGTGTCTGAGTGTATCTGTGTCCATGTGTGTGTCTGTGTGTGTCTATTTCTATGTATCCGTGTCTGTGTGTGTCCGTGTGTCCGTGTGTGTGTGTGTGTGTGTGTGTGTGTGTGTGTGTGTGTGTGTATGTGTGTGTGTTGGTTATTTGGGGACTTTTTGAGACAGGGTGTTATGCATCCTGGGCAGACTTTAAACTCTATGTAGTTTAAAGTTTACCCTGAACTCTGATCTTCCCGCCTCCACCTTTTAAGTGCTAAAACTACAGGCCTGTGATACCAGGAACATCTCGCATTGGTTTTTTTTTTTTTTTTTTTTTAATGTTCTGGTGCATTGGAATGAGAAAAATGTGCAGAATCATGGACTCTTTCACTCCTAGGAACTACCTGCCTCTTCTTCCTGTGGGACCTTGCCTTCTGGAATTTAGGATTCACCCTAAGCCCACAGGAAGTGGTTCTTCCTTCTGTTAAATATGGGTGTCACTCTGAGACTCTATCTCCAAGCTGCGCTAGGAGCATCAAGGAGTGCCACCACCCACAGATTCCACTCCACGTCCACTTAGCATGTGTGAAGCGTTGCTACACTTGACTGACTCACACCCTTGGAGGGACTCGACTTCTGTTAGAACTGAAAGAAGCATCCTCAGCCTGCTCGTGTCCTCCCTACACAGCCTGGAATGAGACACGGAGGGAAAGGGCAAGGCTGAATAACGAATGCATCTGCCCCCAAAACAGCACACAAAGGTAGGAGCTTCATCTCGTGCTTCACATCACAGCTCACACCTCATTGTTAAACCTCAATCCCAGCTACCCACACACATCCAACGGTCGCTTTAAAATGTCGTGAGAGCCCTTGGAGAATAAGAAAGTCTAGTTAGGGATGGAAATCTCAACCTGTGTCCAAAAGTTTCTGCTGTTCTTTCTGTTGACCTGTCCAGTGAATTTTAGCCCTGCCTCACAAGCCCTTACTACCACATAAGTCAATTCCTTACAATTAACGTGTGTGCAAGTACATGCATATATGTGTACATGTGTCCTACAAGTTCCGTTCTCTGGTGTTCCCTGACTAGCACATATATGAACATGACTACAACTAGCAAAAACTGGCCAGGGCAATACTTTGTATTTTGCTTGTATCAGTCCTTATATGGACAATGCTGAGCAAACTCTGATATCCTACAATCTGATATCCTATAAAAGGGTCATGAGCTACGGACAGTCTGGAAACTATATGCAATTAGAACTCTGCTCGTCACACACACAGCACTAGGAGATCTGAGTCTCAGAAGCAGGGAGACTGGGGCTTATTTCAGTTACCGTGGAAGTTTCATTCTGCCAAGGGTGTGAGGTCAGCCATGCACCTCACATGGGATAAACCAAAGAGGAGCTCCCAGCCCGGTTCTGGCTGATGCTCAGATAAATAGACAACTGTGTATGGACACCCTTTTAAGAGGAATTCCTCAAGGAAAAAAGCATCCAGACAGTGGCTCAGGCCCTGCCTTAAACAAGCTTTCCAGGCCAGTCCTAGAGGAACTTGAAAAGATGCCATCAGCAGAAAGGAGGGGAAGGCTTCAGGGATCAGTGTCAGGGTTCCCTAAGAGACACAGGGAGGAAGGTAGGTGCGTTGATGAGCTCCCTGGAGAACAGAGCAGCAGAGGACAGGCTGTTCCTCTCCAGGAGAGAACAAGCCAAGAAAATCGTTGGCAGAAACACAGCTAAAGACAGCAACACGGATCCATGGAACAAGGTCTTAGCGGTAGGAACAATGTGGTTCTTGGTGGCTTCCTATAGAAACAGGATTCCATCTACCAGGCTGCGCAGTCTAAGCAAGATCACTGACCATGTGGAGCCGGTTTGAAAGGCATACTGTGTCCTAATTGGGAAAAGAATTCTAAGACTTTTTTTTTTTTTTTTTTTTTTTTTTTTTTTTTTTTTTTTGGTTTTTCGAGACAGGGTTTCTCTGTGTGGCCCTGACTGTCCTAGAACTTATTCTATAGACCAGGTTGGCCTTGAACTCATAAATCCCAAATGCTGGGATTAAAGGTATACACCACCTCTGCCTGGCCTAAGACTTCTTATATGTCATGAATCAATGATAGGAAGGTATGGGGGAGGGTCTCTGTAAGGGGGGACTGGGAGGTGAAAGGAACATAAATATATAAATATGGGATATAAAATGGAAGGAAGGAAGGAAAGAAAGAAGGAAGGAAGGAAAGAAGGAAGGAAGGAGAAGACAAGACAAAATAACATAACTCTCATTAAATTTCTACAATAGAAGACCTTCAGCAGCAAGCAGAGTCAAGCTCAATGATATAATTCACTCCTTGGTAAGCTGAAGGGTTTGCAGCCCCTTAGGACGAACAACAATATGAACTAACTAGTACCCTCAGAGCTCCCAGGGACTAAACCACTAGCCAAAGAGTACACATGGGGGGACTCATGGCTCCAGCAGCATATGTATAGCAGAGGATGGCCTAGTCAGTCATCAATGGGAGGAGAGACCCTTGGTCCTGTGAAGGTTCTATGCCCCAGTGTAGGGGAATGCCAGGGCCAGGAAGTAGGAGAGGGTGGGTTGGTGAGCAGGGGGAGAGGGGAGGGAACAGGTTTTTTTTCTTCAGAGGGGAAACTGGGAAAGGAGATATCATTTGAAATGTAAATAAAGAAAATATCTAATTAAAAAAAATAATTCGCTCCTTGGTTTATGCAGGAAGGTACTCACTACAGGGAATGAGGTCTTTACAAAAGTGATAAACAGACATGCTGAGCGGTCTGGGGCCCAAGAGTTTTAGCAACAATCCCCAGATAACGAGCTGCTCATGATGGAGGAGCCAGCTAACAAGAAAGCCAATGCTTCCCCTGCTGATGCAAGCAACCCTGAAGTCTACTCCCTGAGTCTTCACCTCCTGACAAAGTAACCTCAGCTGTGACTTTTATAGGCAAAGCCAAATCTCCCACAGTGCTGTAGGTCCAGTGAAAACACAGCCCTGCCTCATGCTATCCACTTGCGGCTTCCAAATCCCATGAGAAAGATCTTTCTAGGGGAAGCCAGGCCATAGGCCGGAGCCAAGATGTGAGGGACTGTGGGAAATGGAAGCCCCTGTTGGGGAACATAGCAGGTCCCTTAGTGGGATCCATCTCAGACGACTTGCCAGGGACATAACTGGGAACGCTCAGGAGCAAGCAAGCAAACAAAACCAGGGACTCGGGTATCACCGGAATATTAGGACTTGACGACAATCTGCTGAAGTCACAGGAGAAATTATGCATGCATCAGCTCTGCATGGAGCCTGGTGGGTGCCACTGTTCGGCACCTTTTATGAGAAAGGTGCCGAACCACCTTTCCTTTTATGAGAAAAGGAAACACAACCGATGTTTCCTCTCTCTCCAGCTGCCCACACCCAGATTCAGAAACATGGAGTCGGGGAAACACTGTAGCTCTTGAGCTGTGAGGTGCTGAATTTCAAGATGACAAAAATACTTCCTTTTAGCCCGACCCCTCCTTGTACCCACTAACATCACAAGGACAGAGCCTGGGCCATTGGCTCTACAGCTGAGTCATCTACCTTCAAGCTGTAGGCTCACTCTTGATAGCTGTGGGCTTCAGATAAGGTGTTAACCTCTCTGTGCTTTTGTTTCTTTTTCTGGGGGAAAAAATGAAATACATAGAAAAGATCATTGCACATAGCTTCCTCATATGCATTAATATATATAAACCTGTCAACCTGGTGCCCAGCCTGCAGGAACACGTGTGCCCCACAGTCAAAGCTGCAGTCAGAGCAATGCATCCCCAGGGCACTCCACAGAGTAATGGATCATAGAGCAGATACAGTTACCTGCCCATGCACCAGGGAAGTGCCTGCTCCATTGCCAAGGCCACCTGGAGTTCTAAAATAACCTTCATCATAGTATTTTCCTCTTTTTTCTTCTCTCTTATTCTCTGTTACAAAAGAATAGATGGGGTTCTTTAAAAAAAGATCATATGTTAAGCTGTGATCACACAACTAGAAAATTCCGGATCCAGGTTTGAATCTTGTCCTGTTTCACTAAGGAATATTCTGTTATTTCTACTCCATTACCCACTGCCAGAAACAGCCGGGGGAAGGATTGTTAGGAGATGCGTGCGTAATTGAAAGGAGAGCCATGCCTGTGTTCCCTCCAGCTCCTGCCCACTTGACCATGAACAGACATGCTTCCACATTTCAATGTAGTCCTCTCTGCCTGTTGACAGACAGGCGCTCAGTCTCCAAATGACAGTTGCTACAGGGATCCAGGAAGCACAGTTTGTCACTGTAAGTGATCTGAGGGGTGGGAGGTAAAGGGACAGAGAAAGAACTGCAGGACAGCTCAAGGCAGAGTTGGGGGTTCAAGTGTCTGTCAGTTCAGCCATTCCCACTGTGATCCTCATATCCATGTGCCAGCATGGATGACACCATGAGCCAGCAGATGACATCACACTGCCACTGCCTTCCACCCTTACAGGCATGCCACACAGATTGACCGACAGCTGGAAGTAAGCACAGCATCAACCCTATCCAAGAGGGAAAAAAACAAAGAAAGCCATGTCGTCCCTCTTCCTGTACTGGAAGGAGGACTGCCTTCCTCATAAGGGGAGCACAGCAAGGCCTGCCTGTGAGCCAGAGGGTTCAGCACAGGCTGCATACGGGAAGAAAAGTGAAGTGTTAAACTGGCTAGATTTTTTTTTCCTAACTCAGAGATTCCTGAGATTTGCAGAAAAAAAATGAGGCACCCTTCACAGCTCTGTCATGTGGCAGGGGAGATATCGGACAGCAGGCTGGCAGGAGTGCCAATAAGCTGGCCATATTTGTCACTTTAAATCAATTTCTATTCCTGATTTTTTGCCAGCATGTATTGCTTTTATTTTTATCAATAGTAAGAAGAGTTAAGATTCGCACTAACTACTAGGAGGTTGTATGGAAAGGAATAGCTTGCCATTTATGGAAAGCCAGGAGCCAACTGTGCTTTCTCATCTAAAGACGGCTTGGACTTATCGCCGCATATCCTTCACAACTGCCAACTCCATAAACACGTTAGCTACAAATCACATTAATAATGCTCGGAGGAAAGCACTGCTTTCATCTGGGAGCCTGCAGATGCCACAAGTGCCACTGATTTCCACCTTTAGGGAACGGAGTCCTATTCCAAGTAAGGATAGCATGCCTGCCTTTATATGAGGAGGCAGTCAGCTACCTGCCTGATGCTGACTCTTGAGGAGCGGTCACCGTGCCCTGTCCAGAACCTATAATGCGTGCACTGTCCTGGGTGTTCCAATCCGATGCTAAGTCTAGCTCAGAAAGAATAGCCTGTAACTGGTGTCATCCATAAATAATGAGGACCTGAGACTGCCTCAGATTCAAACACATAAGCTTATGATCTCAGCAGACTCCTGGATCATCACAGATGCTCTGTCCTAAAAAGGCAAGCTTGGGGCTCTGGGGCAGTGGAGGATGGATAAAGGCTTTAAAGGAAACTTTATCCCTGAGAACCACCGTGAAGCCAGCCAGTGTGCCCCAGCACTAGAGACAAATCCAAGGCCAGTGGTCTTGGGAATAGTGCTTTCTGAGGTCAATTAAGGTCATCCCAACTCCTTGGCAGCACCTGAACATTTACTGAAGAAAGCCCAGGGATCTTTTCTTTGTCAGCACTCAGGAGACAAGAGCCTGGAGCCAAGCCCCAAAGCTATCAGCAAGCAGTTCTTAGCCAAAGACTGGCCACCTTCCAAGGCAAGGTCCAGGGACAGGTGGCTGTGAGCACAGCCTCCATCCAAGCTTCATCCCCACAGGCATCCAGTTTTTTCAACATCCCCAAGCAGGGCCTTCCAGAGAAGCCATGAGGCCCAAGTGACCCCTGCTTTCAAAGGCTGCGGTGAGAGGGAGGCACAACTCTTCCCTGTGTGTTCTTTTCCATAAGGTGGCAACCCCATCCCCACAGCCATGGGCTAAGAGGCAGATGGGCCTTTCACGAGCTGTCAGTGATGAATCTGCTAACCACCAGCAGCACAACATTTCTATGTAATCTCTGCACACAGACTTCCCTAACCTAACAGAAGTGCTCTGCACAGTTGCCTGTGGACTAGTGGCCTTAGGCAGTAGTTGAACTACCAGGGAGGTTCCACCACAAATATAAGAAAGGCTTGCCTGTGTCAGCTCCTGCCCCCTACCACAACCCCTCCTGCAGCCTCCATGTTCCCAGTCATTTGTGCCTTTTCTTGGTCCCAGAGCCTCCCTTTGATCCTTCTAGGACCGGGTCAATTTTTCTGAAAACGGGCATTCCAAATCCCATTTTACCGGATACTGCATACTCTCTAGTGCCCTGTTATCATGTTCTCCTGTGAGCACCTTAGGCTATCTCAATGGCCTCTCTATTTTTTTTTAAGATTTATTTATTTATTTTATGAATATGAGTACACTGTAGCTTCAGACATACCAGAAGAGAGCATCAGATTCCATTACTGATGGTTGTGAGCTACCACGTGGCTGCTGAGAATTGAACTCAGGACCTCTGGAAGAGCAGCCAGTGCTCTTTACCACTGAGCCATCTCTCCAGCCCCAACAATGGCCTCTCAACACTGCCTCTAGTCCAGCCCACCCAGACTCTGACTAAACGACAGAATCAAAAACCTCCAACCTTGTGGACATGTCTCTCTCTTTTAATACCATTTGTATCAAGAGTTCTGAAACCACCCTGGCTACATTTGGATGGTGTTTTCTACCCTAGTTCTCTCTCTACCCTCCTAGCTCTTGAAATCATGCCCGATACCCCACACATCAGTCAAAGAGGACACAACTATTGCTCACTTTGGTCCACTGCAAACCTGATCAGCTCCAATAAAAAGTTGGCATTTTATGTAAAGTAGAAATAGGCCACAGTGCAGAGAGCACAGCATGGTGTGGCTTCCTGATAGGCACAAGAACTTCAGGGAAATGGTTCTTACACTCCCAGATGACGCCCTAGCTATTGCCCAAGGACCTCTTTATGGAGTCTTAAAGAGGATAGTTTACGGTCAGCTTGGCTGACATCTTCATCATCCAGCTCTCACAATGAGCAATAGCCAGCAGCGTCTAACAAAGGTCGACTGACTGAGCGCCTGCTTTAAACAGGGACCTGACGAATGAGATTTGTCTCCAAAGCTTTCAGATTTGCTAAAAATATTCTCTGCTTCACAATCGAGATTTAAAAAAAAAAAAAAAGATAAATTTTGCTCCAGTCTTCCCGCAGGAGCCCACTGGGTGAAAACGTACCTAGGGAAATAAAAGCTTCCTTCACTGGCCTTGCAGATCTTCTGGAAGACTTTGTCTCCAGCTGGCTCAGGAGCGAGTACTCATTAGATGCAGCACACAAGCTCTGACTCTTGGAGGCCCAGCTTCAGGGCACGCTGCAATCCATCACCCCTAGGAACCTGTCCAAGCTGAGACGAGAGACTGGGGGAAGTACACATGCCCACAAGTCCTCCCCTGCTCCCTGTGAAGCTTTCCTAGCCAAGGGAGCAGGACAGTTTGCTAACCCTTCTGAGGCCTGATCCCTTTATGGGCGAATTCCTTACCAGGAGATATTGAGAGTACTAAAGACAGGCCACCTGAACATGTTCAAGGGAGACTCCTTGAGTGCTTTTCTTCCAATGATGAATGGACTGGTTAAGATAGGTAGACTGCCACATGGATCGGACAGGAGAGATGGAGGAGGAGCAGACAGGTGAGAAACATGTCAGATTTGCCAGGGTGGGTGGCATGAAAATCCTTTGCTTTGTTGCACAGGGCACACAGCATCAGGTCTCAAAACCATAAGCCAACAAATCCCCTGAAGAGGGCATTGAAAGCACAGATTCCTGAACCCAGACAGACTCTGAGACTGTAGCCCCAGTAATATGCATTTCTGTGTGTATTTATATACTGTGCATGCACTGTGTATGGCCGTTTGCTTGTGTTTAGGCATACATGGGTATATGCATATGAGCCTTTGCAATTGCTCCTAGAGAGGCAGATTCTCTCACATGAGTCCAGAGCACACCAATACAGCTAGTCTTGCTAACCACGTAGCTCCAGAGAGCCCTTGTCTCTGCCTCCCAAACACTGAGAATATAGGCAGGCCATTGTGCTGAGTTTACTCGGTGCTGGATATCAAACCCAGTACTTCACATGAGCTAAGCAAGCATTCCACCACCTGAGCTAAATCCCCAGCCCAGATGACATGCATTTTAAGGAAGAGCCCTGGTCTATAGGCAGTCCCTCATGTTGCACCGCTACAGGGAAGGAAGAGTTTCAGAGGCTAGAACAAGGTCCCGCACCTGCTCTATTTACTGGTGTAGCTGTGGCTCTGACCACCACATAAGTACAGGTTGGACATGGCTGACGTGAGTCAGAATTGAATAGAGGGAAAGAAAGAAGCCTCAGGTGTGAGAGAAGGAGCATAATAAATACCAACACAACCTAACACAGAGGGCACTGTGGTGGCCAGAGCACTATGCTACCAATCCCTGCAGTACCTGGCATAAAGAAGGTATGTGACAGGAAACAGAGGTGCTTGTTGGGGTAGCCACAGGCCCAAGCAGAGAAGTCTGGCCTTCATCATGATCTTAGAGTCCCAGTGCTCAGGGATCATCTGGAAAGGAGAAACTCCCTGAGAAGACCAGAAAAGGAAGGAGATATCCTGAGGTATTGAGCTTGCAGCCCATGAAGGCAGAGAGGGGACAGTAGGGTCAAAGGGCACAGGTCATGAAGGAGGTGGGAGCTGAGTTGATCATCCATGTAAGTCTCGAGCCAGTCAGCAATATTGCTTAGGAGAAAAAGTAGTTACACCCTACAGTGTGCTAGGGTGTGCAACAAGAATATTCTAGAGAGTAGGTATATGCACTTCCAACTTCAGATATGTTCACCTGACAGGGTTTATCTCTTGCAAGAGTTTCTCCTTGTTCAAATATACATAGAGGCTAGCATAGAGGTGCATGCCTACGGTCCCAGCACTTGGCAGATGAGGACAAGAGGATCAAGAATACCCACATAGGTTCAATCTCCAGCACTGCATGAACGAAGTGTGGTGGAGAACATCTATAATCCCAGCACTGGGACATGAAGATAGGGAGATCAGAAGCCTGAAGTTGTCTGCAGGTATGTAGTGAGTTCAAGGCCAGCCTGAAATATATAAGACTCCGTGGAGTGGGGAGGGAATGAGAGGAAGAGGGTAGGAAGGAGGTAGGGAGAAACAGAGAGAGAGATCAGTATACAGTTACAGTCAACCACAACCTGGGTCTAGAGCTGTCTTAATTTCTTTTGATCAATATTCAGCTGAAACAGAGAACAAAATAAAATATCAGCATCATCAAATGAACTTCTGGGATCTAATAATAATCTCAATACCTACAAAAATGCATTATAATTACATTTTATTATTCTAAATTTAATGATCAAATTGCAAAAGCTGCACACTAACACTGTATAATTCTTTACTCTCTGGAGTAACCACCTGTAACTTTAAGTTTTTTCAAGTCCTATTTTTTTGTTTGTTTGGTTTTTTTGAGACAGGGTTTCTCTGTATAGTCCTGGCTGTCCTGGAACTCACTCTGTAGACCAGGCTGGCCTCCAACTCAGAAATCCACCTGCCTCTGCCTCCCAAGTGCTGGGTCAAGTCCTATTTTTAATGACGGTTCTTAAATGCTTTAACATCCCTTGTACCCCACCACCCACTAGAGGCAGTGAAAAAGAAAGTACTCCAGGAGTTCTGACACAACCAGGATCACAGGAAGGACAGGCTCCAGTCAGATTTAGCAAGGGCAGGTAGCACTAGAGATAACCAGATGGCAGGAGGCAATCGTAAGAATATAAGCAACACAAACCAAGGTTACTTGGCATCATCAGAACTTAATACTCCCACCATAGCAAGTCCTGGACACACCATCACACCAGAAAAGCAACAGCTTACATATTTCAAAAGTATTTATATACCCAAAAGAAACGTAGACAATTACATTGGGAAGGGGCTTGTAAGAGAACAACAAAGAGACTGAATTCTTTGCTTGACGTTTGTAACTCTTGTATCAAGTTTGAAGAAGAGGACTTTATAAGTTACTCTTTCTCTGAGATGAATGCTTTTCCAAATCACCACAGCCAATGAGCCAAATTCTTACCCGTACCTAATGTCTGTGCTACTCTCCAAGCAGAACCATTGTTCACTGAATCAGTTGGTGAATGACTTTATGGATAGACCATCTTAATACACACACCATTTCTTCAATGAATGGTAACCTATTCTCTGTGGGCTGAGAATAAATTTACTCACTCAAGTCAAATAACTTTGACTATAGCAGGAAGTCTGTATCCAAAAATCGTGCCTACAATTCATTCTTGGCACAGCAGAACTATCAACTCTCAGCTTAGCTACGATGGAGGTAAAATCCTTTGGTGTTGTGAGGGTCATTGAAGTACAGCCTTATTACAATGAAATCCAATGTCTAAAAATTGTTCTTATTTTGGGCTTGTACCACAGTAAGAGCCAAGATTTTAAGCTCTACTAAATACAAAACAAACAAACAAACAAAAAGACTTTATGTATTTATGTTCATTTAAGAAAATATTTGTAATAATGTATTTTTTTGAAATATACAGTTATTATGTTTAGAGTTATTTAAAATTTATATTGAGAAAAACATGTATTTTCAGTATTGCTGTAGACAAGCATCTACATAAGACTGTTAAACTGATTGTTGTTCTATATCAAACAGCTTCTATAATACTCATTTTTATTGTTATAATATTTTATAAATTTTAAAGACTATGACAGAAAAAGGTAATGTAGATATTAAAGGGGGGTCTCTGGGAGGAATTGGGATAAAAAAGGAAAACAAGAATGTGATACAACTCTATTACTTAAAATGTTTTTAAATGTTAACAAATTCTGATAAATTGAAATCATGTAACTTTTCTCATCATAATGCAAGACAAGTTAAAAATAAAAAAGGAAAGAAAGAAAGTACTCCAGGAAAATGGACCTGTTTAGAAAGGTTCTTTGGAGCAACTCCCATCTACGTTGTTTGAAAATCAGCAGTTCAGTTCACAGGTTTGCAGGCAATGGCACCTTGATCCACTTGTAAACTCTTCAGGGATACACTAGCAATCCAGTTTGGTAGAGTCAGGTTAGCAACAGCAGTGACACAAATCAGCAGCGGCAGGGACACCCAGGCCTTAGCCTTGGCTTAAGTCAGCAGGAGGGACCTGGAGGAAGGCCAGGAGAAGTTCTCAGCTATGCCTTTCTCAGGGAAGAGAAAATCAGAAAAGACTTGAGAACCACAAGCATTGCACAGCTAGCCCACCACCAGGTCATGTGACTCTGAAGTATGGCCCCAAATCCGCCATCCCCACGTCCGTCATTATGCTCAGGTCTTGATCACAGGAAATGCTCAGGTACTCTATCTAAATCCTGGGTCCCATTCTGAACCCTAAGAGTTGGCAGGTACTCAGAGGCCCCATCTAGCCTTGGTAGACCATACTCTCTAGGATATTAGGGACCTATTGTAAAGAGAGACAGACCAGAATTACGGTGTGACTTGAAGCTGACAATGTGCCAAGCCTTTCCCTCCCCTGTTGCAAGACTCATTGTCTTGCTTTTATAGATTCAACTCACCCAGAACCTGATATTCCTTGCGAGAACGGCCTGCTCTCAGCCCCGTTCCCATTCCACGTCATTCGGTTAAAGACTATTTCATCTCTCTCCATCTCCACAGGAAGACATGCCCAAGTCGAGTCCATCAGAGCATCCTTCTCTGTGGCTAGAGTGATGTCCCCTGGTTCTTCTCTTTCTCAAAGGATCACCATTCCAAATAGTAGGAGGTAGAAAACTGAGCCAACTGGCACAAATGAGATTCAATTCTGAGGCTTTGGACCAGAACTTTCTTTCAACTGATGCTGCTAAGTAATATGAAAGAAGCCATACCTACTGACCACCAGTGTTCTGGTTCCCACTGGGTGGGGAAAGCTTGTCCAAAAATGGCTCCACCCCAACAAAAATAGACACATTCTGGTACATCTATATGTTCGCACTGAATTATGCCTGAAGCTCATCTACCCCCAGTTTCTCAGTGATAAAAAGTGATAACATCAGCTGGTGAGATGGCTCAGTGGGTAAGAGTACTGACTGCTCTTCCAAAGGTCCTGAGTTCAAAGTCCCAGCAACCACATGGTGGCTCACAACCACCCCTAATGAGATCTGATGCCCTCTTCTGGTGTGTCTAAAGACAGCTACAGTGTACTTACATATAATAATAAATAAAATCTTTTTTTAAAAAAAAAAGTGATAACATTGCCCTGCCCTTTTGGCTTGATCTAGCTTTTTATCAAGTTTGCCTATAATCTTTCTAGTATCTGAAGTAGCCCTGATCTTGCTTTAACCTTAGGATGCATGTTCAACAATTCCTTTTAGAATACATCTTGCCCATCCTCCCCAAAACAGCTTCATCAGATTAATGTCCCAGTACCCTGCCCCATGGGCCCATGCCTATTGGGACATCTAGGATCTCTTAAGCCCTTTTCTGCATCAAGGGCTGCTGTCAGAAGTAGCTGAGGCCTTTCTTCACAGTTCCATTGCAATCAACAGTACCTCCCTGCCAATTTCTTGGGATGAGTCAGCCTAGAACTTAAAGAAGGAAAATGAGCTGGGCAGTTGTACTAGCCTTTAATCCCAGTACTCAGGAGGCAGAGGCAGGCAGATCTCTGAGTTTAACGTTACCCCTCTGTGATGGTTTGCATATGTTTGGCCCAGGGAGTAACACTATTAGGAGGTATGGTCCTGATGGAGTAGGTGTGTCGCTGTGGGCATGGGCTTAAGACCCTCATCCTAGCTGCCTAGAAGTAAGTCTTCCACTAGCCACCTTCAGACGAAGATGCAGAACTCTCAGCTTGGTCCGCATCATGCCTGCCTAGTATGATACCTTGCTCCCACTTTGATGATAATAGACTGAACCTCTGAACCTGTAAGCTAGTCCAATTAAATATCGTCCTTTATAAGACTTGCCTTGGTCATGGTGTCTGTTCATAGTAGTAAAACCCTAAGACACCCTGTCTACAGAATGAGTTCCAGGACAGTCAAGGCTACACAGAGAAACTCTGTCTCAAAAAGAAAAAAGAAAAAGAAAGAAAGAAAGAAAGAAAGAAAGAAAGAAAGAAAGAAAGAAAGAAAGACAGAGAGAAAGAAAAGGAAACAATCCAACCAAAATAAAAAAACCTCTTTGGCATGCTTCTTTTCGTTTCTGATGTCTAAGTTTGCCTTGGACAAACTTGACTGATAGCTACACCCGTCCTTACAGAAAGGAACTCTGGAATGAGTTCCCAGTGGGGATGGCCAAGCTGGTTACCTGACAATATTGACAGCTCATCAATGCCTCTCTGTATGTTTAGCCATCTGCCTTCATCCAAATAGAACAGTGTAGTTCTGAACACAGGAAAGAGAGAAGCCCTAGCCTCTAGGTATGGCATGGCCCTTGCCCACTTGAACTCTCAACAGGCTGTGTTCACTCCTGAAATACTAAGCTATTATCATTCCATCATGAGTTAGCAGGGTAGAAGAGCAGTTCATGAAATCCTGACCCTGACTGAAGATTTATAGGCAGTTGGAGGAAAGATATTCTCTTCAGTGGTGTGGCTACTCCCCAATTGTCTATGCAACTCTCAGAAGTAACTCTCAGGAAGTCATTGGTTCATTCAACCAGACATAGGTAGAATTGCTTCTGTGGTCTGTCTTGATGTCCTATCTGGAATAAGCAGACATTTGTTTAACTTCCCAGGAAAAGTTCACCTAACACTCAAGCATGCAAAGCAATATTTTCAAACCAAGCCAAAGAATTCAGCTCCTTTTATTACCTTTTTTTCCTTCCTTCCTTCCTTCCTTCCTTCCTTCCTTCCTCCCTCTCTCTCTCTTTCTCTCTCTCCCTTCCTCCCTCTCTCTCCCTCTCTCTCTCTTTTCTTTCTTCCTTCCTTTCTTTTTATTTTAATTCTTTGAGACAGGGTTTTGATATGAAGCCCACAATGTCCTCAAACTCAGGACCATCCCTCCTGTGCCCTCCAAGGACTGGGTTTACAGGTGCGTGCCATCACAACCAGCTTGGCTCTCCTCTTTCAACATTATCATGAAGCTGAATGTGAGACATTTGAATGCAGACTGCTAGCTAACCAGGTCCAGCAAACATTTCTGTCATCTCTCAGGGCATTCTCATCCACCGTGGAATTAATTTCCTGCCCTAGATCTAACAGCTTCCAAGTCTGAACGTATGTCTAACTGTGACAATGCCATTGTACCTGATTGGATCTGCCCACCTTCACGATATTCTCAGACAACCCAAAGGTCCCTCCAAGTCAGTGTGTTCAAAACAGAACCCCATATATCCTTCCAAAACCTTGTCAATTAACTCTGTCTCCTAGCTCAGTCCATTGACTCAACACTCCCATGTGTTCAAATCATAGTCATGAAAATCATGCCTCAACTGCTTGTTTCCCTGTTGACACTGCATGTTCCATCTGTCTAGTCTACTCCTCCCCTCCACCTAGCAGCAGCACCGGATGAACTACTACCACAACAGCCTGGTCTCCCATCCCCATCCCAAATCAGACTGTCACCCCATAGCCATGGACGCGTCTACAACATAAGCCTCCACCACCTGACTGTGATCTTCCAAAGTCAAGTCTACTTTCCAAACCTGACAGATATCACAGGCAGCCAGGTACACACAGTGCCCCTGGACATTCCAGCTACTGCCAGACCCTCAGTTCTCTGTTACCCAGGAGGGAAACTTTCCCAGGCCCTGTGCCTTACCCTCCTCACCATTACACACCATCTTCTATACCTCCTGGAGCTTGAACATTCCTCTAATGCTTTCTCTTCTTGCCACAGAATCCTTCTGTATGGGATTGCTGCCATTTCTTAGGAATATAAACTCCAAGTATTACCCCTAGCTGAATCCCCACCGCATGATCAGCTTTCAGAAAACTAAAAGATCGGCAAATGAGTTTCCATTTCCAACCTTGTTTATCAAGTCTTCCTTAATCCTCTAATGACCCCCAAAATGACCTCTGAAAATGTTGGTCACGGTGAACAGGCAAAACCAATGGGAAGTTGCCATTTCTAGTCTAAAGGAAGGTGCCTCAAAAGTCATGCAAAAGGAAGTTACTCCTGAAAGGAGAGGAGTGAGTGGTACAAACTCCCTCTGTGCCCCAGGGTAACCCAAAGAACCCCCCCCCAGATACCCTCTGTCCCCATGCACTATCTGTGGTCACCCAGGAAACAGGCTTGGTATTTATGAGTCTCAGAGGCTACTGCCTAGCCAAACCTCCAAAGGCAGCCTCCAGCTTTTAAGAGAGGGCTTTTTTCTTCTATCTCATTAGCCAGGGACACTTGATGGTTTAATTCTTGCTCTTCTTCTCACATGCAGAAACGTTAGTGGCTCCTGACTGTGACAGCCTTTTACATTCGCAGTAGGTCACACCACCTGGAAGTAATCTGCAGGACAGAGAGCTTCAAAACCCTCCCCATGACCCCTGGATGAAATACTAGGAGGGGCTAGGCCCTCAAGCTCCTGGGGCTCCACCTCAGACTGCACTTTTCCACATGAAAAGACACAGGCATGAAAGGGAAGAATCAATCCTACTCAACAAACTGCAACCCACCAAGTAGTGCTTTATGGTAAGGTCTCATAAAATGCATGCCTTTATTAATGCACTCATTTTTATGCAGCCCTCCCAGGGATCACGGTGGGTGACCAGCCTTCACTCCCAGCACGGGAACCCACAGCCAGTGGCAGTTCCAGAGTCAAGAAGTCAAGCAAAGCAATGGGGAAGCGAAGGCAAGAAGGGAACCAGCAATTTATTGATTCAGTCAACCAAGCGCTTCTACTGTGTGACAGCTCCTACTATGTGCAAGGTTTTGTGGAGGAGGTAAATAAGACAGACCAGACCTGTTCCCTTATATTACCTACAGTGTGTCAGCTTGATCCACAATGGAAGGGTCTGTGAAGTTCCTCAAAGCCAGTTAAGTGTGGCTTTGATTCCAGGAGCAACCTAAAGTCACCAAGGGCTTTTGAGTTGGCACGCGACTTTATCTGATTTATATTTTGTTTGTGCCATCCTGGCAGAAGGAAAAGCATCAAGATGTCTCTGGGCTTGTAGCGCACGCCTTTAATCCCCAGCACTTGGGAGGCAGAGGCAAGCAGATTTATGAGTTTGAGGCCAGCCTGGTCTACAGAGTGAGTTCCAGGACAGCCAGGGCTACACAGAGAAACCCTGTCTCAAAAAACCAATAAATAAATAAATAAATAAATAAATAAATAAATAAATAAATAAGAAAGAAAGAAAAAAGAAAAAAAGAAAGAAAGAAAAGAAATTCTTTTAGGGCTGGAGAGGTGGCTCAGCAGTTAACTGCTCTTCCAGAGGTCCTGAGTTCAATTCCCAGCAACCACATGGTGGCTCATAACCATCCATAATGGGATCCAATACATCCTTCTACTGTGTCTAAGGACAGCTACAGTGTACTCATATACATAAAATAAATAAATCTTTTTTTTTTTAATGAAAGAAATTCTTTTAAGTCTGGGCCTTGTAACACACACCTTTATTCCAGTGCTTGGAGGCAGAGGCAGATGGATCTCTGTGAGTTCAAGGCTGGCCTGTTCTACATAGTGAGCTCTAGGACAGTCAGGGCTGTGCATAGAGACCCTATCAAAGGGGCAGAGAGAAGAGAGAAGGAGCGAAATGAATTCTTCCATAAAGTTGAAGAAGTCAGACAAAAAGAACACAGTAGAGACCCTCACTGATGGCTCGTACAATGCATCTCTCAATGCCCCTACTCAACTCACAACTCAGGGAGCTACTGACAAGGACTGTTCTAATGCTGGGCAGACACTTCTTGTGGTGGGGGCAACTCAAGCATGACTGATCATTTTCGCTTGAGCTACCATCTGTGCTATGAGCAAAGCTCCTGGGGGTTTACAAGGACAGAGGTAAATTACCTACTACATCTGCTCCCCGAGCTGGGAGCCTAGCTCTAACACTGAGACTGCTTACCACTCACTACATCTGCTCCCCGAGCTTCAAGCCTAGCACTAACACTGAGACTCCTTACCACTCACTAGGCCCCAGGCTGCTTCCCTCTAAGGGTCATAAGGATGTGGACAAAGCAGGAAGGAAATAAGAAAGGGTGATTGGCAAGCCAGGAAAGATGCAGACATTGAAATTAATTGTAAATAACTGTTAATTTCAAACTATGAACAGAATCCGGAAGTAAGACACACAAGGAGAAGGGCCACAGAAGTGAAGAGGGGGTGACATGGCATGCCTGGGTTCTACCATATAAAAGATAGAAACCCTGTACACACCACAGCAAAGATGACTCTCACCCCAAGAACATACTGCACTCTCACCCCAAGAACATACTGCACTAAATAAGCTGGTTACAGCAGGCCACACAAAGTGTAATTTCATTTTTATGCAATATAGTTTGTATCTACAATCAACAATTCAACAATAAAGAGCGATTCGCAGATGCTTGGGGCTACAGGGAAAAGTAGAATTGTATTGTTGGTAATGATGAAAACATTTTAAAATAGATCAAAAGAAAAATGGCTGTCTGGTACTAACTGGGGACATATTAAAAACATCACTGAGTTGTATAGTACGTGAGGTAAATTTCACCAAAGCTACATTTTTCACGTACCTGAAGCAGCTGCTCTTGTACATGTTTGGGCTAGTAAAAGATGCTGCCTACTTCCAAATGATGAAAAACGAAGCTGACTATTGATTCCATTATTGAAGTAAGAGCCACTCCCGTGTCACAAGAGGGCAGGGAGTAATCAAGAACTGCTCAGAAAACCCAGTGTGCTGAACTCCTTCCGATTTCTTTGGGGACTGGAAGGGATGTCAGAGTTGGTTGTTTGGAATACATGATCAGATGAAGTATGCATGTTCTACAATAAATGCCACTCTTGTCAGTTCTGCCATTTGCAATATGCGCACAAAAACAAAGGATTTCCTAGAGGATGTGAGATGGGAGGCATGCTTGCATGGAGGAGAGCTGGAAGGATGGAGGGTGCCATCGATGGATGCAGAGAAGATGCTGGAAGACGTGGGGGTGTGGTTTGCACTCACGATAGAGAAGTTGTGTAACTAGCTGCTCATAATGCTGGGAGCTGCAACAAAAACAGCCTTGATAGATATTAAAACTGAACCCTGCTTGACTTTCAGTCAGACTTTGATACTTACTCCTGCCCAAATCCAGCCCAACTCAAGCTTGAGCTGCCTTAGGAATCACCTAGTAGGTTTGTGAGATCACAGCATTCTGGGATTAGCCCAGAGTTCCTAATGTAACCAGTCTGGAAACTTTACATTGCTAACAAAGTCTAGCTTTTGGGAGGGGAGAGGGTCAAATGACCCTTTCACAAGAGTTGCATATCAGATATCCTGCGTACCAAGTATTTATATTATGACTCACTAATACTAGCAAAATTGCTGTTATGAAGTAGCAATGAAATAAACTTGTGGTTGGAAGTCACCACACCACGAGGAACTTGTATTAAAGGGTCACAGAATTAGGAAGGTTGAGACCCACTGGTCTAGACCCACTGTGCTGAAGCCTGGTAGAAACAGCCAATCTGTGGACCTCACTGTGAGCAGCAATAGTGAATGCAACCTTCCAAGTGCATTCTGGGACTAGACAACAAGTGCCCCGAGGACTCTTCAGCAGACATATCTGCAGATACTTCAGGGATAAGAAAGGAAGGAGGGAGACAGGGAGGGAAGAAAGAAGGGAGGGAGGGAGGGATGGAGGGAGGGAGGGAAAGAGGGAGGGAAGGAGGAAAGAAGGAAGGAAAGAAGGAAGGAAGGAAGGAAGAAGGGAGGGAGAGAGGGAGAGAGGAGTAGGGAAGGAAGGAAGAGAGGAAGGAAGGAAGGAAGGAAGGAAGGAAGGAAGGAAGGAGGGAGGGAGGGAGGGAGGGAGGGAGGGATTGTTCTAGCACAGGAGAATCAGCTGGGGCCCTCATGCCATTTAAATTGGATTCTCAGCTTCTCAGTTATTGATTACAATCAGTCAGGTTATCCCAGTAATAAATTGCCTTAAATTATTGAAGTGGTAATGGGCCCAGCTGGGTAAATAATGCACAGGCCAGCACAGATCTATATTCATGACAAAGTTGCCCATGCAGCACAGTTCCCACTGGGTTTGCCTCAAAGGTGTTTGTTCCCACTAGTCTGCTATTTCTCAATGCTTGCCCATCTGCCAGCTCTCCAGCTGAGGAGGCCATGTTCACCACACATCTGGGGCAAGTCTCTGAAGCCAGGCTTCCTGGCTCCCCAGCTCACATTCACAAATGCAGGAATCCTAAGTGTCTTTAATCTACCTAACAGCATGGGTGCCAAGTGTATTTAGACACCCTCTGATGACTATGAAACTCATGATTTGAAACAAGTACTCCTCAATTACAGGCTGCATTTAGGGCACATTAATGAAGCTGCACCCAAGAGGGCTTGGTTCTCCAAGTGAATTTTCTTAAAAAAAAAAAAATTGAGATTTCAAGATTGTGATTTTTGTTCCAGTGAAACGAACATTAGTAAATACACTGTTTTGTTAAGGAAACTTTCCATGTAACGAGATATGGTAAAAAGTGGCTGTAGCAGGGTAGGGGAGATTAGGATAGACCCCTTGGAAAGAAAGCTTCATGAGTCAGAGCATGCAGATCATCATGAAAACTAAGTCATGTAATTATTGCATAATAGGCTTGTTATTATCCTAGAAAGGAAGAGAGTCCACCATCTAAAAGAAGATCAGAGTGGGTACCAATGAGCAATACCACAAGCAAAGGAAAGAACAGGGTGCCTGGCAATGTCTACCCTCCTCTGACCTGTCCAGCAGGCATTTGCCCAGCTTGGCAGGAAAGCACCTTGCTGACCCGTTGCAGGCAGGGGCCAACCATTTCCCCACACTATGAGACTTGCTGCTCCTGATGTTTCCCGTGTCCTTGCAGCCGCCCAGATCCTTAGGTTATAGAGGACTGTGTCCGTTACTTTCTCCTTGCTGTAACAAAAACAGGCAACAAAAGCATCTTCAGGGATGCAGTTTATTCGGACTCAGCTTTAAAAGAGAGATTCTGTTCCTCGTGTCAGGAAAGGCATAGTGGCAGGAACACGAGGCAGCTGGTCCCAGTGTGTTCACAACGGGGAAGTGGATACAAATGCTGACACTTCTTTTTTTTTTTTTTTTATTGCTTTCTTCTTTTTATTAGTCTGGGTCCCCCACATGGGATAGTGCTGTCTACATTAGGGTGGCTCTTCCCTCTTCAGTTAAACCCTCCTGGAAATATCCTCATGGACACCTATTGAAATATTTCCATGATGGTTCTAAATCCAGTCCAATTGACAATAGAGATTAACCAGCCCCGGGAAGGTACTATTCTTAGTACACAGTAGAAAGCAGCCCAGCCCCCTTATACATACACCTCAGTGCAAAGTGCAAGAACCAAAGAACAAGGAGAGGAACCCACCCACCCACCCACTTGTGTCTGCTGGGCCAGTTTCCAAAGGCTTATGTTTAAAACCAGAGCAGTAGGCTTTACTTTCATCTACAATTTAGTCTACAGTTGTTTCAGTCAATGTTAACAGGTCAAAATCACACCTGGGTCTTAAGGGATGAAGAAACATGAGGCTCGGAAACATGAGTCTCAGATTTCAAACCACCTGCTTGAGAAGGCAACCCGTCATCTTTTCCTAGGACGTCCATGTGGCTAGGCCGTGGTGGCACGTGCCTTTAATCCTAAGCACTTGGGAGGCAGAGTTGGGTGGCTCTCTGTGAGTTTCTATGCACACAGCTGTAATCTACTGGTGCTAGAGCTACAGGGTTCAGAAGTGAATCTGCTCATTTTGTTATAAGGCTAGTCTGGTATAGTCCTCTGCCGGGGCAGCTCATGAATGTTACCTGAGGCACCTCCTCAACCCCCAGCAACCCAAACTCTGCCCCAGCTCTCTCCGGATGTGCTTTCCTGTCAGCACTGACATAAGTCATAGGCCTGGTGGCCTGTCTGCCATATCCTGCATCTTTGCATTCAACGTTTTAAGTTGGTCTTATTCTTTCTGACATTAAAGTGGCCTGCTGACATTCTGCCACGTATTCACGCATCCTGCAGACAGCCTTCACATACAAAGCCCTCCCGGCCTGAGGCCCACTCTGTCCCACATTACTTTCCCGCTGGCCATGCGGTGTCTCAGCAATGGAAAATTCTCAAGTTACCTACCAAAGTGCAACCCAGTAGCTTCCAGTAGTCTTATTTAGATTTTCAGCCTGCTAACAATAGAGTCTGAAGTGACCCCAACCTGCCATGGGCTTCATTCCCTTGCAAGAGCGACTTGTAAGAGCCTGTCCTTGATGTTTGCAGCCAGAATATTGTTTCCTCAAGTAAGACAAAAAAAGGGGGGGGCTGGAGTTAGCACTGTTCCTAAAGCCCACACACGTGTGAGGACTTGAGCCGAATCCCCACTAGCCACGTAAAAACAAAAGAAAGTGAGCAATAAAAACAGACACGTCTGCACTCTCAGGAAAGTGGACAGGAGAATACGTGGGGCTCGCTGGCCAAGCTAATCAGCAACCTAGAGGTATCACTGAGAGATCCTATCTCAGAGCAAAAGGGTGGAGGGGGTACCTATCTAAGGTTGACCTCTGGCCCCTATATGTACATTGTACAAATAAGTACCTTAAAATAACCTCTGAACCTGCTCTCAAACATGGTCCTCCCAACAGCAATGACTTCTTTGCCTTGGAGTTGCCCCAGCCTAGTAGTGAACTCTGAAGAATACAGAGGTTTGCTCCTGGGATTCAGGCACACAGTGGTGCTTCCCTTGGCCGGTCTCCCTCCCACTGACTTCTCAGGCTTGGACCCATCACTGTCCCACCTGAGAATCATTGACATTGGTCAAGCCTGCTCCACCGAGGCCTTTGAGCAAGACAAGAGGCCCCCAGGCTCCCTGCTCAGTGACCCGAACTCCACCCTGCTCCAGCTGTATCCACTGGACTCCCAGGGGACTGGCCAGGCCCAGGCCAGATGAGCTGACATGGTGGAAAGGGGAAATTCCCAGCATTCCTTCCCCAGAAGATGTTTGCGGAGCTGGAGGCAGTGAGCAGCAGCTGCGTGGAGCTGCAGACGCATCTTCAACCCCAGCACAGTCCAGTGCAGAAAAGAAGCAAGTCCCTTATCAGAGTGGTTACACTGGGACCCCGCTTCCACTGTGGTACAGGGAGCCTGGAAATGGGAGTCCTTCAGGCAGGCCAACGGAGGATACAGGACCAAGCCCTGAAATCCTCTCTCAATACACACAGACTTCCAGTTTTGGGAAAAATGTCTTCATATTCCCAGAAATGACCCAATGGAACAATCAGATTACATTATCCTCTCCAGTCATCAATGCTGAGCAATGGTTCCAGATGGAAGGGGCCACGAGCTTGTCTTTAACTCTGTCTTGACTGCCATATTAACTCATGGCTGGAACTTGCTCCTCAAGGCCCCATCAGCCCTGCTTCCTTTCTCTCCAGTCACAAATGAGGCTCATCAGGGAAATAGCAGCCTTGCGGAGTGAACATGCCAAGCCGGGCTCTGCTGTCAGCATCCACCAGGCACTGGAGGGTTGCCCAACAGTCTGGCTCGAGGCCTCCTGTCCCACAGCCTCAGAAACAAGCTACAGCCCAGGAGTCCTCGCCCAGCAGACCCTCTGAGGAGCCCATGTGCACTAATTAGCCAGCAGCTTTATATCATCTGAGACTCTTGGCAAAGTCCAATTTTTCCTTCAAGTCTCTGCAACTCCATGAAGCCCCACTTGAGCACCTTACCCACAAGGCTGACCCTCCCACATCTCCATTATACATTACACAGCCATCTCTGTTACAGAGTCTCCATTCAAGGATCTAGCCATCTAAACCAAAATACACATAACATACAAACAAACAAGGTGGATAGTACCTGAGAAATGACTAGTGGTTAACTCTGGACTCCATATGTGTTCACAGACAGACAGACAGACAGACACACACACACACACTGATTCAAAATCAAAGAGAGTGTAAAGCCCCCTTCTTTCTTCCACTCCTTGCTGTACACACACGCCCATTTATCCAAATCTGTAGGCAGACACATGAGCATAGTGTTCTGTCACATTCACTGTTTGTGACTTAGATTTCTACCATACTCATAGATAGGTCTCCTAAGCTCTCCATACTACACAATAGCAACAGCTATGAGTTAACTGACATGGTGGGAACCTGGCCCTCCACACCCACTGAATCAGAGTGCATCCTAACAGAAAATCTCAAGGGATATGGGTGAAGAGTGAATCTGGACACACCTACAGGACCCTAAGAGAGCTTAGCCTGCAGCCATCAGAGGAGTAAATCTCATTGGTTCATTCAAAGACACCTCAACACAAGTGAATGTGTGTGTGTGTGTATATGTATGTGTGTGTGTATGTGTGTGCATGTGTGTGTATGTATGTGTGTGTGCGTGTGTGTGTGTATGTATGTGTATGTATGCATGTATGTATGTGTGTGTATGTATGTGTGTGTATGTGTGTGTATGTATGTGTGTGTATGTATGTGTGTGTATGTATGTGTGTGTGTGTGCGTGCGTGTGTGTGTGTATGTATGTGTATGTATGCATGTATGTATGTGTGTGTGTATGTGTGTGTATGTATGTGTGTGTATGTATGTATGTGTATGTATGTGTGTGTATGTATGTGTGTATGTATGTGTGTGTGCGTGTGTGTATGTATGTATGTGTGTGTATGTATGTGTGTGTATGTATGTGTGTGTATGTATGTGTGTGTGTGTGTGTGTGTGTGTGTGTGTGTGTGTACAGGTGGAGGCCAGAAATCAACCTTGGGTGCTATTCCTCAGACACTGT
>NW_022196904.1:63435336-63507875 GCF_008632895.1 Mastomys coucha
CTGGGAACTCCATAGTTGTCTAGACTAGCTGGTCAGTGAGTCCCAGGTATCTGCCTGTCTCCGCCTTCCAAGGCTGGGATTACAGGCACATGCCACCACACCCAGCTTTCTTTCTTCCTTCCTTCCTTTCTTTCTGCATGGTTTGTGGAAATTAAATTCAGGTCCTCCTCCTTGCAAAGCAAGAACTTTGCTGCCTGAGCTGTTGGCCGAGCCCTCCGTTACTGTGTTTTTAATTTGAACACTAACCCTAAACAAGAAACACCTGTGTGGACCTCACTACACTGACTCCTGTTCTACAGCTATGACCTCAAGGCTTCCCACTGCTCCTAACCACTAATGTTCCTCCTCACCCAGCACACCTACCCACCTCCTATAAGTGCTCTGGGCCTATATTCCCAGGCTTCCCAAGAGGGTATCATTGATTTATCCAAAACTTTGAAGTAAGGAAGAAATTAAAATGGGTTTTGAACTCCTTGTTAAATGACTAGAGAATAAAATTGATGTTTTGCCCCATGGAAAAAAAAAAGAACGCACCCAAAAATGAAGTAATAAGGGAATAGCCAGGAGTCTTAGGGGCTGTCCATAAACCAAACCTAGGACAGCTTTGAAAATCTCCTTATAAAGCCATATTAGACATGCAACTGGTGAGTCCTCTGTAGCCCAGCTGTGTGTGGTGTGGCGCTGAAGCCAGCCCCATGGAATCCTGGGTTACAAGAAGGTCAGAGCATTTTCTGTAACCAGCCAGATCTACAATTAGTCCTGGGTGTGTTGGGAAGTGACCCCTGGCTGGAAGGGCCCATGACTGGGGAAACCAGAACCCTTCTCCAAAGGGGGGGAGACTCAGCTTTTCTCGGCCTGCTGGAATTTCATTAGCTTGTTCACACTGTACAGATGGGAATTAAATAATTAATTAGGGAATAGTTCACTCCAAAGCCCATGCAAGGGGATTATGCAAATCACCAGAGTTTGTAGCAAGGGGCTGAATATTTTATAGTGTGTTTAATTTGCAAATATTACCCACTGAGAAGGCTTAGGCAGGAAACTATCATCATCATCATAATTATTATTACTCATGCAAAGCGACTTGAGTTGCCATCAAACCGCCTTCCTTTCAACTACTTTCAAACACTTCCCCTAAGAAGTGGTTTGTTTTTTTGTTTTTTTGTTTTTTTTTAAATGAAAAACTACAGTAAAGTGCAGAAGCATATTAAGAATGAAGTGAGCCTGTCTGGATAACAGGAAAATTGCCATGCACTGTACCTTTCACCCAACCCAGGAAAGTCTCTTTACACTCAAGCGCTTTCCATTCCGATAATATTCTGTCTCTGAGCACCAACTAGACAGAAGAGCTCAATGCATTTCCTCCTCCTTATCTACTTGACACACTGCACTGAGCCACTGTTGATTCTGTGAGCTGCCTGCTCCACGCTCCTCCTCGCCTTCTGATACATTGTCCTTTCGTATGCTCAAGTAAGTTCTTACCTCCCACCAAGAACCCTAGTCCCTGTAGCTTTATAGATAGGAAGGATGAGAGATCCACAGGCCCAGGGGGTTCTAGCCAACTCCACATCCTCTACCACCACAGACGAAAAACTCAATCATGCAGAACAGCATTGGCAAACTTTGCTATAAATAGTTGAGGCTTCCTGGGCCATACAGTCTCTGGAGCAATGTCTCAATTAATGTCGTTATGACACAAAAGCAGCCCCTGCCAATATGTCAACAGAGTATGGCTGTGTTCCAGAAAAGCTTTATTTACCGAAACAGGTGGCAGGCCAGATATGGCTGCCGTCCTAACCTTTTGTCAGGTAACACCGTGTGCATGTGCGTGTTCGTGAGTGTGTGTGTGTGTGTGTGTGCACTTGCGCGTGTGTGCGTGCACGTAGTTTAGATTCCCTGCAACTTTATTCTTTATTTTCCCCCTTAAATTGCTCTATGTCTCTAAGTGCATGGGTATGGAGGCTTAAAAGGGTTAGATTATCTCTGTTGGGATTACAGATATGTCACCACATCTGGCTTTTTTACTTGGATCAAGGGACAATACCTATGTCCCCAGAAAGCAAGCACTCCCTGAGCCTCTCCCTAGCCCGGATGCATAGTCCTGGAATGTCAGGCAAGGGCTTTATCACAAACCCACATCTCAGTTTTCTGTCTTGAAATTCTTAATAAATGCTTTATTAAGTACAAGAGCCCCGTGTTTTTATTTTATACTCAGTCCCTCAGAGTATGTTGCCAGGACTGCTAAAGACATTTTAAAAAATTGAAGATTATTACCGCCAGGGACATGTCACTGCTTCTAGTGGGTAGAGTCCAGGATTCAGCTAAAGTGTCCTACACAGAGGACTACCCACAGTACAACAAGGGATTATGAAAATGTCATCCGTGCCAATGTTGAGAAACCCCAAATTAAGCAAAGTGAAATCAATAACCCTGCTACTGCTGATTTCAAATATAGCAATTTCATGTGGTGCAGCCAAAATGACCACGTTTGAAATCTCTGTAAGACTTAACAAAACATTATAACCCAGGAAAACAATTCTCTCCCAATCTAAGCATTGCTGATATATTTTCACTCACTATAATGAACTCTTCTGAATCTACTCCTATTTCTTTATTCATGGATTTATTTATTGGCTCTTTTTTTCTTCTTAAAGTATTCTTATCACACTTAGGTCTCTGTATATGTATTTGTGCATGTTTGCATACCATAACGTACATATAGGGATCAGACAATAATTTTGGGAAGTCAGTTTCTCCTTTTACCATGTGTGGGGTCTGAGACCAAACTCAGCTCATCAGGCTTGGTAGCAAGCATCTTTACCTACTAAGCCATCTTTCTGGCCCTGTTCATTTTTTCTTTTTTCTAAATTCAAAAGCCCAAACTGTTTCGATTCAGAAGTGCATTCAGTGAAAGGGAATCTCCATTCACCCCAGCCCCTCTCTGACTACATACAGTCTCATAGCAGCCAGCAATCATTGGCGCTGTGTAAATACTTTAGGAGGAATCCTAAACATTCTCCTCTTCTCTTTACACTGTCCCTTCTATGGCTACCCAAACGACTCAAAAAGATCCCCTGCGCCTAGCCTACTTCTGCTTACCGTCATACTTTTACTAGGGCCTCCTACTTCCCTCTCAAGGAGCCCACTTCTTCCAAGTCCTCAGTGTCAGCAACTGCCTCCTGGAACTAACACAAGTCTACTCATGCTGGATAGGGAACTCACAAAACACCAAAGTTCAGATATCGCCAAAGTCCAATTTGGTGAAAAATGAGGTTTATTGGTTTATTTATGGGAGTACGGGTGAAGGGTGGCTTACAGGAACAGGAATGACTCAAAGTCAGCTGCATCACAAGGCCTGGTGTCGGCTCACAAAGTTGGGAACCTGGAGCACACTGCACAGCCTGCAGGCAAGTCAACAGGCTGGAGAGTGTCCTTTCCAGGTGCCTCAGCTGGTCTTAGCCTCTTCTAGGCAGCTTGGCAGGTTTGCATTTCTTCCAGGTCTGGCTTTAGAGTCTTTTTTTTTTTTTTTTTTCATTTTCCACTGGGCTCCTCTGAGAGGGACTCCCAGCTCTTGCTTACTCTGGCAGGGAGGCCTAGAGAAGCTAGTCAGTTTCAGGGACTTCCTGAAGGTGTTTTGAGTTGTTTACCTTCCTGTTTAAGGAACATCACTGCAGGCTGGGATGCCTGGGTGGGTGGTTGGGGACTGTTTCACAACACACTTCTTCAGAGATCCCTTCTGAATGGAAAGTCCTATTTGATTTTCTATTTTCTCCTTTCTGTCTCTTAATGCTCCTGTTTTCAGGATATTTTTTTGTTGCTCTGTTGGGTCCCAGCATCTGTCAGTGTCAACAAAATGGATACCTCTTACACTTGATTCAGATCAGGCAGGACTGTCCCTGCCTCTGAGAATAAGCCATGAGTCTACCTTTCTACTGTCCATACAATCTATAAACCACAAAGGGGAAAAAACAAATAACAGATTAATATTAATATAGCAAGTTGGAAATACCTACACCAGAGATGGTCGATTAGGGTCATTGAATCACTCTTGATTCAAGGACAGCATCTCGGGGGGGGGGGGTTGAGGGGAGTGGGGTGGTCCTCCTCACAGGGAGATACAGCTGGGACCCCAGCTTGCAGCAGATGGCAGCTGGAGAAGCAGCAGGTCCCTGGGAGTCTGCCCTTCTTTTTCTTCTTAACCTTTCAACTCCACCATGGCTGCCTTTTGTGTCCCAGGGTGGAAGTTATGGGCTCTAGTTCCCTCTAACCCTCCAAGGATAGAAGAATGAGATGCCCCTAGCTGACTGTCTTGGCTGTGGTTGTGGGTGACAGCTTGGTACTGGACAAGTGCCTGTGTCACCTGACTGATGGAAATACCTAGGCTCAGAAACCTGAGTCGATTCAGGGTCTTGTCCCCCAAAACTCAGCCCCTGCCCTGCAAGACGACAGAGGCTGGTGGAGAGCATGCACTGGCAAGAGAGGAACAGCATCACCAGCAATTGCAGAGTCTGTTCTGCCTCCTGTACTTCTATAGTATGGTCCTCCAAGGAATGCTGGGGCCTCTCCACTTCCCACCACATCTTTATCCAAACAGACCTAGACACAGTTGGTGCTGGAAAGAAGGCTACAGGTCCTCCGTAGTCAGAGAGGTTAATTTAACATCCAAGTCAATAAGAGTTGGACTCGGGGCTGGAGAGATAGCTCAGTGGTTCAGAGCACTGACTGCTTCTCCAGAGGTCCTGAATTCAATTCCCAGCAACCACGTGGTGGCTCACAACTATCTGTAATGGGATCCGATGTGTTCTGGTGTGTCCAAAGACAGCTACAGTGTACTCATATACATAAAATAAATAAATCTTAAAAAAAAAAAAAAGACTTGGACTCAGGACAATGAAAGTGAGACACGCATCCACTTTGCACAAATCTGAAAGTGTGAATAAGGCAAGTGTGATTTCCCTGTATGCAGTAAGAACTGAGACTGCACAAGGACTCCAGTTCATCTCTCTGACCCCAAAGGCTTTGCTCCTTCACTCAGAGATTGAGCTGCTCTGTTTCTGTGAATCCCATAGCAGCTGTCCTGGGGAGTTGATTGGCATCTGATAAGGAAAAAGATCTGCGCCTGTGCACACCTGTAATCCTAGCTGCTCCTCCAGGGGCTAAGGCAGAAGATCACAAGTTAAAAAGCCTTGAGGGGCTACAGAGTGAATTCAAAGCTAGCTGGAACAACTTTGTGAGAACCTGTATCAAAATATAAAGAAAATAAGGAAAGAAGGAAGGGTATGTATATATAGAGAGAAGACAGAGACAGAGAGAGAAATGGATCTTACACAGAGATGGTCTTTAGAGATGGACTGAAGCATTTCCACCAGTATCTGGGAAACAATCAGTATGGGTGTGTGTGGGTGTGTGTGTGGGTATGGGGGGGGGGTGGGTGTGTGTTTCTAAAAGGCTGGTAAGCTTCCTACTGTCTTTAAGGGAAGAATACCTATAGGAAAGATGGATAAAGTTCTGGAATTACCCTCGGGCGTGCAGTGCATCATCTGTCCTTCAAGTGGCCTTCAGGCCAAGTCTTTGGTGTTTCTGTGAAGGATCTCATTGGCTCCTTTGGTCAACCCTTCAAGGAAAGAGGTTATCATCCACTTTGCATGTGACAAGAGAGAGTTCAGAGAAGTTGCCTGACTTGCCTATGGCTAGTCCATAGTCACAAGGCTGGAGCCAAGACTTACCATCAGAGCTCTCTGGCTTGTCACTGCATGCTCTGACCTCATCCCTTCCCTTCTGGCTCTTCTTCCCTTCCCCTCCACTTCCAAAGCAGTCACAAGGTGTCCAAGCCCATCCTACCCCCCCCCGGGGGGGGGGGGGCAAGTAGAAGCATTCCACAAACATAAAAGGCTTAAAACTCGACGGTTTGGGCTGTGGACAAAGCCGAGGAAGAAGATTGGAATGTTTGGGAACAGCTTGCCCCTCTTCCTATCATGTAGCCCCTGAGGGTTAGACTCAGGAGTCCCCACACAAAGAGCTCTGACTAACCAAGACTTGGGTATGTCTTTGAGGTTCAAGGACACTCACTACCTTGCCACTCACAAAGTGCCTACCAGATTTTTTCAAGGAACCACCAGTTCCATCAATTATGTTCCCACGGCATTTTACAAGCCATGTCCTGCCTCCTTCCCTGGGTTTATCTCAGTAAGTTCCCACTGATGGGGTGAAGGCATGAGCACATCCCTCCTCCCTGGTAAGTCTCCAGTTGAGTGCTTGGAATACTGTGTAGTCAGAGTTTTCTAGAGAAGCAGAAGCTGGCTCTCCATTTTCCATGAGTTCTATGCCTGTCAATTCAACCAGCTACAGCCCAGAAATGCTCAGATAGCATCATAATAGCACACACAGCCTTATTTCCCCCCAACGGTGCAGCATAGAGAACAGCCACTTGCAGGGCATTCATACTGTACCAGAAACAAAGTCATCTCAACGAGATTTTCAAATCTATGAAAATGTGTGTAGGTTCCATGCAAATGCCACGCTACTTGGTATAATAAATATGTCAACTTGGAACATCCTCGGCTATTGGTAACCTTTGTCCATGAAGACTGAGAGATATGTACACATTCTTGTACACAGGTAATGATTTCTGAGACATTGGCTTATAAAATTGTGGGGCTGGAAAGTTCAAATTGTGTTAGGCTGGGCAGTCTGCCAACTTAGACAGAAGACAGAACTCGTTGGGACACCCCAGTCTTACAAGATTTCAACCAAATTGGAAAGGGTGATCTGCTCTGTTGTTCTCTAAAGCAAATGATTGTCACTGTCAATCATTCCCAAGCCTTCACAACAGCTTCCACCTTAGTGTTTGTTCCAAGTGGCCAAACTGATGTGTTAATAAAAAATCGCAAGTACATACATCCCTCAAAAATCTAGAGATTTATAACAATACTATAGATACTGTTAAAGGGGAAAGAAAGATGTCATAGGCTGGTGATTGTCAACAGCATGATGACCATGAACCTATAATCACAAGGTCTAGGGCCAGCGTGCTGTTGATATTTGCATTCTGTGTGCTTGCAGAAAACATTTGAAGAATCAAGAAATCAAACAAAACTCCAAACACTGTCAAGAGAACAGTTAGTGAGCTTCTTTGAAGATTCACTCTAGGTAATAAAAATCCTATTTTATCTCTACCAAATCACACAGTTTGAGAACGATGAATAGCCTTGATTTAGAAGCCCCCATTTGACATACCCATGACCTCAGAACCTTTCTTTCTAACAGGATTGCAAACTCTTTAATTCAACCTTTACTGAGTACTTACTATATGTGAGGCTTGCTGGAAATACTGTCAGGCATTGTCTCAGCACTTGTAAGTCAATTCAGCTTCTCAATGATGCTACAAGGTATATATGGTCAGCCTTCTTTTATGGCCCCAAACAATGAAAACATAAGTAATTTTCTTGAGATAACTAAGTATAAGACAAGATTCCTGGAACACAGATGCCCACTGCCTAGCTGCTGACATAGCAGGCCAATTCTGGGGGAAGATGAGATCAGGAACCAACAGGTCTTCTTAGGTTTGTGTTTTGATGATTGGGAGTGGTGACAAATCACACAGGAGTCTCAGAGCATCCGAAGACAAACAGAGCAAGACAGGTCAAAACAGAGAAGAGCATCAGTAGAGTCAGAGTCTGGTAAACCTGAGGCTAATAAGTTCAAGAATTTGGGAATTTGGTATGAAAATGAATATTTGCTTAGAATAAGGAAAATTTATACTTTAAAGAGTTTACAATAATTGTTTTACCATCCAGAAGAACCATCTAGTCTTTTTGTTAATTGGCTGCCTGGAAACTTCTGTGATACCTGGATCTCCACACATGTTCTGCACACTCTTCTCTCACCTTTCCATAACAAAGTAATGTCTACACACACACACACACACACACACACACACACACACACACACACACACACACACAGGGCAGGGGCAGAGAGAGAGAGAGAGAGAGAGAGAGAGACAGAGAGAGAGAGAGAGAGAGAGAATGAGAGAATAATTCAGCCCTTCTGGGGGTAGATAGAAGTTTGATTTTTATACTTAACTGATTAGATTTTTTTTTCCCACTTTCTGACTAACTTCCAACGTGGAGATGCAAATGTTCAGGGAAGTTTGTCAAGACTGAGAAACCTTCATGGTTGTAGAAACACTATAATATTTCAGGGAACTTCTGGGTTTCCTATGCAGTGAGTGACTAGTCTTTAAACTAATGAAGCACATTGGTCAGTTGCTGTTGATGCCTTCATGACTGTGTGATTAGAAATGTAGTCATCATAAGCAGGAGGAGGTAGTGGCACACACCTTAATCCCAACACTCAGGAGGCAGAGGCAGATGGATCTCTGAGTTCAAGGATGGCCTGATCTACTGAGTGAGTTCCACAACAGCCAGGGCTACAAGGAGAAACCTTATCTCAACAAACAAACAAAGGATGTGTAGTCATGCTGCTAATATTGTGATTTTGGCAAATCATTAAGAAACTGAAATCTTTTCCCAAGCTATCCACATGATTCACTCCCCTCAGTTAAGCAGGCTATCAAAATAACCAAGGGCTCACTCATCACTTCTGTCTCAAGTAAAATGCCTTTCACAAAATAACTTTCTTATAATATAGTTTTAATTTCTGTCTTACAGAGTTTTTTGTTTTGTTTTCTTTTTTTGACAGGAGTTTGCTATGTATATAGCCCTGTCTACCTGGAACTCTTTACAGAGACCAGACTGGCCTCAAACTCACAGTGATCCTCCTGCCTCAGCCTCCCAGGTTGCTGGGATTACAAGTATCTACCACCACAGGAGGCCAATTACAGTTTTTTATTGTTGAAATAATTTCACTGACTTCTGTTTTGTTCACTCATAGTTCTCTCAGTTTGCTTCAATCTACTGAGTTTTATTTTTCCTTAAGGGACAACAGCATCTTGCCATGTTGCCTGGGTTGGCTTCTCATTACTGAGTTCCACAGAGATTCCACCTCAGCCTCATTTTTCAAGAAACAAATTTAACAAACACAAAATAGTTTCACTTTCATCTACATCCAAATTAAGAGTCTGTAACTTCTCACTTCTTTTATCCAAATGTTCTAAACCATTTCCAAGTTCCAAAAGTATGAATATTCAAGCTTCATCGACTTTTTCAATATGCCTTTTGCCTCTCGTTTATGTTCAGGCTTTCTTCCAAGTCTTTGAAAATATCTTTTCCAGTTCTTGACATGTCTTCCTATGTTGTAAGGCTTGAATAATTTCCTTATAGGCAGACACCATCATAATACACTCACTAAAGTTCTGATCTTGGCAACACTGGAAAAAAATCACAATACAGAGGCAACAGGAAGCAACAGGAAGACAAGAGGAGAAAATGTTCAAGGTAGCCCTCCATCCGTATCTTCGTTTTATAGAGTTCAAACACTTCAACTAAAACCAGAGTGCTTTCCTAGCACACATTCCCAGACCCCTTCCCACATCTGACAGCTAAATCAGAGGGAACCCGGGTACCACAGGAGAGTCAGCAAAGGGACAGACATGTGCATGAAGAGAGTTTGGCCTCTGGGTGACCCGGGCCTCAGAAAGAGCTCTGGTTTTGAGATGACCATGAAGAAAGGAGAATGGAAAGCTGGTACTTGTGGGTACAAAGTTTCAACTGGGGAAGACACAAAAGGACTGCCACAAATTCAAGGCCAGTCTGGTCTATACAGTCTGAAGCCGGTCTACATGGGGGAGACCTTGTCCCCCACCACTCCAAAAAAAAAATATACCTCATGCCACAGAACTGAGGCTGGAAAGTGATTGAGATGGTAAATGTTGAGGAGACGGCTCAATTCGTAAAATGCTTGTGTTGCAAGCATATGGACCTGAGTTTGGTTCATCAAAACCCACATACAGTTTAAAGGCAAAGATCACTAGGCATGGTGCCACATGCTTGTAATTCCAGAGTTAAGGAAGGGGAGGGAGATAGGCAAATGATTGGGGCACCATAGCCAACCTACCTATTTGGAGAGTTCCAGGCCAATGAAAGACCCTGTCTCGAAAAACAAGATGGACAACGGCCAACATTGTTTGCTGGCTGTTACATGCATGGACACACCTATAATACCCACACATACACACATGCACCTATATGGGGGGTGGGGGTATGAAGAGACGAGGAGAGGATCCGAAAGGAGATAGAGGGAGGACTGACTGAACGTGACCAAGACAAATCCTATGCATGCACAAAATTCTCAATTCATACACACACACACACACACACACACACACACACAAAGAAGGAAGAGGAGCTTGAGAAAGAGAAAGGAAGGAAAGTGTAAACTGTCTCCCCGAGTGGTTGGGCCGTTTTACAGTCCCACCATGTTTATATGAGTCCTCTAGGTTACCCACATCCTTGCAAGCATTTCATATTGTCTTTGTTTTCAGTTCAGTCACTCAGACAGTGTGTAGGCACCTCACTATGGTTCTGTTTTGCATTTTCCTCGTGACTGTTGGTGTCCAAGAGCCTATCATGGAGCACTGGGACTAGCTCCTATCATGGAGCATGGAGCACTGGGACTAGCTCCTATCATGGAGCACTGGGACTAGCTCCTATCATGGAGCTAGGCCGGGGGAACTCTGAAAAGTCGTTCTGAGGAGAGGGGTTTAAAGGGTCCCTGACAAAGGTCACAGCAGGCCTGAGGCAGGGAATGACAGTAAAGGGGCAGGGTGGGATAGGTGGCGGGGGTTCCAGAAACATCTGGAAAGCTGGCAAAGAGACAGAGGAACTGAGAGTCAGTGTGAAGGAAGACAGAGGGATCTGAAGTAAATTCTCAGTTTCTATATCAAAGAAGAATCTCTCAAGACACTTCATTTTGCCTGTAAACCATCCGTCTATACCACTCGTATGCTTCTGGATCTGAGCTTTCAAAACTGTCCTTGAGCAGAGGCTATACATTAGAAAGCTCAGCTCTTTCAGCCCCTGCTGTTCTATACACGGGGCTTGGACCCCAGAACTTAGGCACACACCCCATGCCTAAGCACCATTTACCCAGGTGATGGCTATGCGGTTTCATTTCGAGAACTTGTTTTAAGATTTTTTTTTTTTTTTTTTTTACATTTTCATTTTTTTTTCCCGCTGTGATTATTTTTTTCCATAGGGTAATGAAAATGAAATCTGGTGTGAAAACATACAAAATGTTGAGTCCTTCAGAATTAGTTGTGACTTCCGGCGGCTAGCTGGTCTTTCTGGGGAGCAGGCTCTTGGTGGCTCCGACCCGGTCCCCTGGTGCTTTCCTTTTAGAGAAGTTCCTGCCCTGCCCCTAGGCTTCGGTATTCCTGCCACAGGTGGCTGAGAGCCTTTCCTTTAAACCTGAGACTCCTCTCTCCGCCCACACGCTGCGGAAGCCCAAGGGGCTGAGGATACATACTTGGCCCCAGAATTCATCCCTTGGGTCCTGGCCCTCCCTGGTAAATTGTCATCTGAGATGGAGTTTCCACAGGTCTCTAGTCTTCACGCTTCCAGCACAGTTGTGGAACTTTACAAAACTCACGATTTCAAAACACATTTTCCAAGGCTTTCCTGTCACCAGGCACACAACAGCAGTCCCCACGTCATTAGCCTCCAGATGATGCAGCATGCAATGGTAACCACCCAGCCAGCCATCCCAGCCGTAGGGAGGGAGAACAGCGGATAGACTCACAAATCAGAATCCCTGGTGCAGACTTACAGCAGGAAACACAAAGCAACCAGCCTGGCCAGGTCTTTTAATATGCAGAGGAGCCCACAGGCAAGTCCAGCCAAAACCCAGAAAGTGCAGACTCCAGCCTTGCCGCTGGCATTTCATAAATCGGCTGCTCTGGTGTAATCTCAAAGAAATTGAGGTTATCCTTCGAGGTGCGAAAGGAAGGTTAATGAGCAAAAGCCAGCTTGCCTTGTTTTATCTCCTGAATCACAGTCACTGATCCTGAATAACAGCAAAGTCACAGGTCAAATCTGAGATCGTACTGCAAATCGGGGCGTTTTTCTCCCAGGAATAGGAAAGTGACCTTGTATCTCCTAATAATCCCTCAGAACTCTTCGGCGTTGAAGATGGGGATGACTGATGGCTCAAGAGTGCAAACTTGATGCACGGGGCTAGCTCTGAATCCACTGATTCTTCAGATCCCGGCTTCCAGGCTCCATGCTATGTATTTGGGTATTTTTATTCTTGTTTTTGTTTTTTTTCCACAACCAGGAAAATAGTGAAGCTCTATTTTTTCATTTATATTTATCTTTTTTTGCTTTATTTTTGTATTTTCTAAAATTAAAAAAATCCAATATCCGGATCCTGCTTACTTAAAAACAAGAAAACTAACTTCCGCTGTGTAAAGCAGGCCCCTTAAGTAGTTTCCCTGGAGGATCAGGCAGTTCCTGAAATGAACCCAGCCTGAAGAAGCTGGAAAGTTGGGGGGCCCCTCATGTGACCTGAACTTCCTCCTGGTATTTCCCTCTGGGAATTCACTCAGGTCCCAGGATCACAGGCCCCTTCCATGTGTCAAAGCCAAGGCTAAATGGCTGGCTTTTTTTTTTTTTTTTTTTTTTTTTTTTTTTTTTTGTGCTTTGTTTCTGGAGGACAGAGGGGTGGGTGCCACTGCTGTGTGCACTGGAAGATCTTAGCCAACGCAATTTTAAAATCTTAGGGGCTGCTAACAAGCAACTGTCTGTAGTCACGCCAACCACAACCCTTTTGAACTTGGCAATCCTGCTCTCCATCAGGATGATGAGGTCGAAAGGCTCCCACTCTCACCAAAAAGAAGCAAAGGACTGGTGTGTTGGCTGGGTGCTGGAGAAGTGAGTTCGGGGGTTCTGTCAAAGTGATTTCCCTACCAGATAAAGGACCCATCCCACACCCAGTGACATGGAGATCCTTATAGCAAAAAGCAGCACCTATGATGTCTGGGGATTTTCAGAAGAGGAGGAGAAATCAGAACAAGAAGTACACTCAGGTCCAAACAGTATCTGAGGATACTCGGATGGTTCCTGGGGTTTGGCGTGGGTTTGGTCTAATGTTGCTTATATTTGGGTCCCCAAAATTTTAAGAGAAGCTGCACGTAGGGCATTGAAGGAACCCTGCCCCCAGTTGGTTTTGATTGGTAAATAAAGTTGCCGGCAGCCAATGGCTGGACAGGGAGACAGAGGCAGAACTTTTAGGATTCCCAGACACGTGACTGAGGAAGGAGGAGGGAAGAGAGAACCTCCACGCTGGGAGAAGGAGAACTAAGATGCCAGCCAGAGAGGCACAGGACAGAGAACATAGCCACCATGTAGGAGTCCGGGGATGCAGCTGGAGAAGGCTGCATGACTGGGCCTAAGGCAGCAAGGATGGGATATAGATTTTAGTAATATCGGAGGAAGGCGCATTAGCTACATGGAGGTTAGGAAGTGGCCCAGCCATTGAGCTGTTTTAGGCATATCAAAATATAAAAGCTGAATGTGTGTCTCTCATTCGGGAAAATAAGCACGGGGCAGGTAGCAGGAACACACCACCACCACCACAACCAGGATCATTCGAGTAGCATTGAGTACAGGGACAGGGTTTCCCCCTCTTTCATTCTGTTTCTGTCAAGTGTCAACTCTGATTCCAGGCTTTCCCCAAGTTCATCTAGATGTCCTATTTGTAGCTTCTATAAGATGGTTTGGGTCTCAAACAAAACGCCTAGTTCTTCAAGCTAATTTAGGGTCATTTTCATTTACTACAACTTGCAATAATGATATCAAGCAGCTATGGTGTTGACAAGCCTCCCTGCAGCTGGTGACGGAGGGCACAGCAGTTGAAGCAAACAGGTGTCAAAAAGAAGATGAGAGACAGAATACAGATTCAAACTCAGGTGTCCTGGGTCCAGAGCCAGCACATTCCTTCTGAGCCATGTTAGATTAATGAAATGTATTCATGAGCTGGGCTTAGTGTTGTATGTCTTTAATCCTAGCACCTAGGAGGCAGAAGCAGGTGGATCTCTGTGAACCCAATGCCATCCTGGTCTACATAGTAAATTACAGTTCAGCTAGGGCTATGTAAGGAGTGATCCTGTCTCAAAGAAAACAAAAACAAAAAGCAAACAAAAATGCACTCAACTTCTAATAGTCAACCAAATATTGCTAGGAGTCAACCACAATCTAAGTTCCATGTTTCATAGAAATAGACTGGTGACTGACAAGAAACATTAATTTTCCAGCTTCCCTTGCAGCTAGATGGGGACACCAGAGAAGCCATGATGATCCAAACAGGGCTGGGCCTCCTCCACATGCTTTGTCCTGCTTGTATCTGCAACCCAGGCGTGCTGAACTCCAGCTCCAACTATTTATATCACAGTAGGGCTTTGGGGGGGGGGGGAGACCGAGCCAAACAATGACTGGCAGGAATCTGAATGATCACACAGAGCACTGCCTAAAACAAACCCACCCTGGATTGCAGCCTTGTGCTAACCAAATATGACATCAATACATTCTAAATATAAGTCATATTTTTATTATAAGATAATTGAAGCCAGGAATTATGACACAAACATGTAACCCCAGCACTCAAGAGTATAGAGAGTTCAAGGCTGACTGGGCTACAATAGCAAGTCCATTTGTACATACATACAAAAATACATACATACATATGTACATAAATACATTTATGCCTACATACATATTGAATACCCCAAGTAGTACCTCTTGATAATAATAAGTCCTTAAAATACCCTAGAACCCTCTCTGTCCTCATCCCCCACCTTCTATCCATGGCTAAATTGTCTGTTCTGAGTCTATATTCAATTTTTGGTGCTCTCCTAAGGGAACCTTTAAAACTAGTCTTCACTGGAAACCAAGGTCTCCCTGTGTGAAGTAGGATTTATTTCTACTCAATAAATCCTACTTTGGGCTCCCTCCCAAAGGAGCCAAAGTTTAGCAACCAATATAAGAGTCCAGGAAACAGGTATAACTCCGTCACTCTTGGGACACTCATCAGAAAGCTTAATGAAATAGTGGCTCTCTGAGCTTCCCTGTGGCTCACATGCCTCAGAATCCTCAGAGCCTACAGTGCACAGTGGTGCTCACTCATAAACACTGCGTGCATTTCACAGCAGCTGACAGACAGCACAACGTTCATCCTCCACTAGCTTTGGCCACACTATAGAAAGTAGAGGTCTATGCTGACTCCCTGGGGCACAGAGTGTGTAATCTTTCTCTCCTGGGCCTAACAAGAAAGGTATGGAAACAGGAAAACCAAACCAAACAAACAAAGGGCTAAAAGATGGGTGTAAAAATGCACTGACTTCGGACTTAGGTAGACATGAATGTGAATCCTGACTGCTTGTTCACTTTTGGAACCTGTTTCCTAGAAAATACAACTACTCATTCTTACCTGGAAGGATGGGCACAGGGGCACAGGCAACATCTATTACAGATACTGGTTGTGCTTGCAGGGGAGGAACTCAGTAAATGATTGCAAAACAAAATCCGAAAAGATCCCCTCCCTGCCTGCCTCCAAAAGAAAGAAGGAGGAGAGAGAAGAGGAGAAAGGAGGAGGGGGAAGAAGAAGGTGGAAGAAGAAAGAAAAGAAGAGGAGGAAGGAGAGGAAGGAAGGAGGAGGAGGAAGAAGCAGTAGCCAGCAGGCTTTCCCACCTCCCAGATCACCACAAAGGGAATGTGGCCCGCCAGCTGGTCCCAAGGCCTCTAGATAGTCAAGGCTTGGCTTCTGTGGATGCTATTGTGGGCCCAGAGGATGTGTTCACTGACCACATCCCAGCTGGTCTGCAGCTGCGGCTTCCCAAACCCTACAACTATTCTCATGTCTAAGTCAGTCAGCTTCACAGGAAGGTCCACTTCTAAGTCGCTTTATTCTTCTGTCTTAAAGTCATAAAAAGGAGAGGGGGGAAATGAAGAAATGTGGTTGTTTTCTGTTCCTAGGACTATAGCTGACTTACTTAGGGAGCCAAAATCCTCATTTTGCTTTGATTACCATTCTACCATACATAGCAAGCAGGCCTGAAATGCTGACAGCGAACTTGAAGAATTAACTTGGTCTTCTTTTCTTTCCTAATGTGTGTGTGTGTGTGTGTGTGTGTGTGTGTGTGTGTTGTACATGTATGAAGGTGTCAGCCATCTATGTGACAGAGCATGCATAAGAAGGTCAGAGGATAACTTTTAGAGTCACTTCTCTCCTTCTACCTTGTCTATGAAGCAAGATATCTCCTGTTGCTGCTGCTGTGATGTGGACTCCAGGCTAGCTGGCCTGCAAGCTTCCAGGGAATTCTCCTGTCTCCACCTCCCATCTCACAACAGCTACTCTGCAACAGATGCGGCCCCTGCATCAAGCTTTTTACAAGGGCTACAGGAATAGAATTCAGTTTACCAGGCTAACAGAGCATTTTTACCCATTTGACTCATACCCATGGACACAGACAGACCTTGGGTTTTTAGATTAAACATTCACATTTATTATCAGGTATAGAAAACGAAATGCTTTCAAAGGATGGTTTGGGGGTGCCTTGCTGTCCGAGTCTGATTATCACTGATGACCTCTCTCTCTCTCTCTCTCTCTCTCTCTCTCTCTCTCTCTCTCTCTCTCTCTCTCTCTCTCCAAGTCTCCCCTTCTTCAGCTCTCCATAGCAAAACTGTATGGCTTCGGTATGATTTTATCCTTTGTAGTTAAATTCAGGACCTTGTGCTTGCTAGGCAAGCACTCTACCACAGAATGATCTGCCCGTTCCTCTTCTGCCATTTTGGTATTTCTTCATTTCTCAATTCTGCAAAACATTTGGGCAGCCCCTTCTTCCTAGCGTCCTCTTAGCACTTGGACCGTGCTTCTGATAACATTACGCAAACAGTAATAGAATCTCCTGGCTGGTCTTTGGCCTCTTGCCTCTGCGAACCAAATTCCCTTCATCCATTTCTATTCTTTCCCAACTCAGCTGCCTTCTATGGTTCTCTCTTGCTCAACCTTCAGCAAAGATGGAGGAAAAGGGACAACTTGCTGTAGTCGGTTCTCTCCTTCTATCCTGTGGGTCCCGGGAATTGAACTCAGAGATTGAACTCAGGTTTCAGGCCTGACAGAAAGGTCCAGCAGCAGTCTCTTCTAACCTGTTGAGCCATCTCAGCGGTCCCCATAAACTAATTTAATATAATTACTATCTCGGTGTCTATTTTTAGACCTGATCTAAATCGTTTGAAACTCAGTTGTTTCTTGCCACCTTTGGCCTGGTTAAAACATCTCCTTTTCGTGTGGTTTTCTGGCATACAGTCTGCATGTTCCTCATTCCATTGACCCACAAACCCAACACACCCCACAGCTGCTGGCCACGATAAAATCTAATTGATGACCTCAGACAATGCCCCTACGTCCCTCCCTTCCACATTTGCTTCTTTTAGAAGAACACAGCTTCGTGGTGTCACTGGTTGGAGGGGAAGGCCAGCAGGCTGACCTAAAGGAGCATTTGCAAATGCAGATTTTACCGGGATTATTTTTTGAAGGGAGGGGTCTACCCGGATGGAGGCGGAGCCTGCCACTCCTCAGAGAGATCCCTTTACTCTTATTTTCCAGCTACACTACAGGTGCCTAAGGGCAAAGACTGTTTTGCAATCAGGATTTCCATGCAGGGTCCAGCCCAGGGCCTGATGGTGAAATAAGTGTTTAACCCAAAACCCCTGAAGAGACACATCCATCCAGCAGGGCAAGTTCCCAGCACCTGTTGCTTTCCCTGGTGTCACTAGGGCCAGGGGTGAGCCAGAGCGGCTCTCTTCCCTGGGGTTTTGGCAGGGTTCTGACTCGATACTCTGAGACTCGAGCTACACTTTTACAACTGTGAACTTGAATTTCTCGAAGAAAAGATAGGCTAAGCGGGGTACTCCAGTCCGGAAGAGACTGCCCCACCATGTGCCTGTTTTGTCAAATCAGGCAAGGAGTCCTTCCTCTACTCATCTTGAATTCACTTCCTGAGGTTGCCTTCTCCCCCAGCAGGTGCCACCACTCATTTACAACACACAGAAACAGCAAATTGCTCCACACCCCGGGAGCTCTGCCAGCTTTTCCGCCCGCCAGCGTAGTGCTCGGAGGAGAGCCGCCTCCCGATTGCGCCAACGCAGGACACTTCTCGCCAGCGGTTGACTCTTCTCTCACCCAACTGCTGCAATGACTAGCAGCCTGGCGACCGGCCTCTCCGCTGCGAGCCAGCATTTCTTCTCACAAAAGGAAGGAAAGAGTGTCTGGGAAGGGGTAGAAGCCCCAACTGTTTTTCTATGAAGCCAGATTTTTAACTCTCCCTCTACTACTCTACACATCAGAAGAGAAACTGGGGTCCGCTATGATGTTGCACGCCTTTAATCCTAGCACTCGCGAGGCAGAAGTATGCAAATCTCTGCGTTGGAGGCTAGCCTGCTGCATAGAGCAAAATCCAAGACAGCCGGGGTTACACAGATAAACCAAAAGGTGGGAGGAGGGAGGGGGGATGGGGTGGGGGAGGAAAACCTGCTATAGTTATACCTGTGGCTTCCACGTCCTAGTTTGCTACCTCTGTATTCAAACAAACAAAACAGTCTTAAACCCAAATTAGCTTGTTTCCTGTTCCTAAGGAATTCAGGGTTAAAAGAAAAACTTGAAGTTCCCTGGAGTTTTGGATTAGGAATATTTCTAGATGGTTCTTGAAGCCGTGCACAGTAGTTATAGACACACTCAACACACCCCATGGCCTTATTTAAAGCCGGTGCTTTTGGGCGTGTTTCAGCTACCTGTCCAGAGAGTTCCGTGGCAATTGAGTATGGAATGAGTGGCATTAATATTCCTTGTCCTCACCAGCCACGCTCCTCAAGGGAAGTAGCTCTGGCTTCCTCCACGGACCCAAGGTTGAGCTGAGATCAATCCCTGTTGGTCTAGGAAGTGGACTGTGCCCCAAAATGAGGAAAAACCTACCAGCTACTTTCTAACAATGGCTTTTGAATTGTGAAATGTTGGTCATGTCCAAAGAGCATTTTAAAAAACGAGAGGGAGGGGGAAGACAATGACCAGAGTAATAACAATTAGTGGGCCTCTGCTATACACCAGGCTCTCCTGGGTGCTGAGGGTGGTATGATGACCCAAGGAGTGGTTCCTGATCATTTAAGTACAATGAGAAGGCCACAAATAAAGGTGTAATTATAGACTGATGTCAGAGCTGGGGAAAACAACACCTGAGATTTGAGAATTGGGGATAGGGTTGGGGAAGTGTCCCCAAGGGGAGGATGATGGAGTACGAAAAGGAAATGTAAGCACTCCCCCCACCCTTACAACTCCCTTATTTTCAGACAAGGAAACTGAGGCTCAGTGGACCTAAAAGATTTGTCCAAGTCGGGACTAATTTTAGAAATGGCCAACTGCAACGCCCAATCCCTTCCTGCTAAAAGCACACACGGAGCTTATTTATAGCTCAGTTATAGATTATCCTAATTCATTTGGCCAATAAAATGCAGAACATTGAGTTCAAAACCACATCCCTTAAGACCACAGCATAAATAACGATGAGGGTCTTAATACTGACGATACCTTTTCATTAAATACAGAGTTCTCATCCTATCAAAATTCCAGCGCTTGGTTCAGATTAAGAGAAGATCAGGTCATAACCCTGTATAAAATATCCTGGCAGTGCTAACTGTTCAGGGCTAATTTAAGTGTGAGCTGTGTGTCCCGGCTGACTTCACACCCCAGCTAGGGTTTCAGACCTATACGTGGCGTTGGGGTGAGACCCTGGAGATGAGCAGCTAGCGGCTGGCCGTGCTCTCACTGTGTGCGTGAGCTGCATGAAGAATCCTTTTGAGAAGCCTGGGAGTTTCCTCTGGCAATCTATGCGAGAAGGGTGCTGGCAGGGGGGAGGGCGGGGGGTGGGTGGAAAGATGCTGTGACCGGAGGTTACCTCTGAAGCAGGACCGCAGTGGGGAGAGCGTGCAAAACAGTCTTTTTTACTCCAGACTCTGCATGTAATTTTAGTCGAGTGTATTCGCGCAATTGCAATATACACGTTATTTATTTTTTCCAATAAGATTCTTAAGAGTAAATCCCTATAGAACAAAGGTGAGTCTTGGCAGATGTCAATATTTATCCACAATTAGAAACCTCTAACCACCGTAGGCATCCAGGTTGAAAACGTGGACTCCAAGCCATCTTGCCTAGGGTTACAAAAGTTGAACGCGTTAGCGGGAAGGAGGGTCGCCGTACTTGCTACTCGTACCCTGGGTTCGCAGGCAGTGTGTGCTTTCTGCCAGGCTCACCCCACACGTCCTCACACACCCACCAGCGCGGATCAGTAAGGGTGGGACCGCGGCGGGGCGGGGCCTTTGGAGCCCAGACCCCACCTCTCCCGCCCCGCCTGCGCTCGCCCCCCCCCGCCCGCTCCCGGGACTCCGGGCCCGCCCCCTCCCTGCCGCGCGCAAACGAACCTCGCGACGCCGCGCTCAGCGGTGGCGGTGGCGGCGACAGGTCGGGCGAGGCAGCAGGTTAGCCCGGGCCGCCCTACTCTGCAGGCGTCTCGGAAGTGCAAGCTGCGCCGCCCGAGCCCTGCGCCCGGGAAGCACTGGCCATCCGGCCGCTCCTGAGGCCCGCTCCTCCAGGCGCTCGCAGGCATGCAGCCCGGGAGCAGGCGGAGCGCCCCGGGCCGCTACTGAGTCCGCGGAGCTGCGGGGACCAGCGCTAGCCGGGCCCCTCCCACCTCACCCAGGGGCCCACGAGCGACCGCCCTACACCTAGTCTTCGCGCGCAGCCCCGCCAGCGCCAACCCACCGCGGGCTGGAGGGGCTCATGCAGCCGCCAAGGTAAGAGCGGACAGCAGGGCACGGGCTCCTCGGGTCCCCAAGGCGCTAGGACACTTGCGCTCGGCCACCTCACTGATCAGTGGCTACCCCCACCCCGGTGTCTCATCTCACACACTTAGGGCTTTGCTTCGGATGAATCGCCTTCGCTCTTGGCAGCAGGAAAGTTTTGTGGTTTGGTGTTTTTTTTCTCTTTTTTCCCCCCCTCTAAGATGCTGCCCTGAGGGCAGCAGGCGCTGCGCGTGGCTGGGCAGACCCGGCGCCTGTCCCACCCACTGTGTACCGACCTGGAGCACTCTTTCCTGCGCGGCTGCCTCTTCCTGGGGGGGAGAGCCCCCCTGATCCACAGGGCTCTTGACAGATCTGGTCACCCTGCTGACCCACCGTCAAGCCGGATTCTTTCGTTTCACCCAGGCCAGGGTTGCAGAGGCTGGTTGAACGCACCTGCCCGGGGGGCGTCGGCTTTGTACACCGTACAGTGTGAGTGACCCTTGCCTAGGAGCGTCCGATGTGCCAGACTTGGGGTGGTGGCTAAAGGGCGGGGGTCGCAAAAGGTCCGACGTTCCTAAGAGAAGAGGAAAGCAAGACACAGCACCTTTCCTGGACTCAGCGCCTGACTTGAGCCATGGCTCATTCATGGGTATAACTAGGGAAGAGGGACAGGTGTATTGGGGAACCGGTGCAAATATGAAAGACGCTTGGATGCAACTCTCGATTGCATCTTACTAAAGTAGTTGCATTAGATTTTCTCGGAGGGAGAGTCAATTTCCCGAGACTGGGATTTTAATGGGAGCCTGTGTGCTGTTATTATGTGGTGTGGTTTCGGAAGGCGTTGGATTGTATTTATTTTATAAATTGGGTGTCTTGAGGCGGATGGATTAGGGGAAATATCGCCATCTAGCGGAAATGGTGATCTGTACCTTCCTCACAAGCCATAAAGTTGGGCGTCCTCAAAGTTCGCCTGTAGGAGATGGAGAGATGGGAACTAGCCAACTGTCCAGAAAGACTAGTTCTCCAGTGCTCGGGCCATCCTGTAGAGCTTGAGCATCCTGATGCCTGGAACTTAGCTCCCGGGACCAAATGGTGAATTGTATAAGTGGCAGGATATCACCCCTGGATCCGTTCCCCTCTGTGTAGTTTTGGGTTCTTCTAGCAAAAACAAAGTAAACTGTCACTTGCCTTTGTCCCCCGGCATCTGGTCCAGGGATCTGGCAAGCCTGTATGGTCACTTTACTGCTCTCTAGTTCATATGTATCTATATAGGTGATTTGTGAAGTTAATGTTAAGCCCTGACTCTAGAAAAGAGATTAGGTGTTCAAGTGTGCTCTTAAGGGTAACTGAAGAACCGGGAAAGAGCGTCGTGCCATCTGCACTGGAAAGGGGCAGTGTACCCCCAAATGGCCTCTCTTTTTTCACACACAAGGGAAAGAATTTCTGCTGTTCAAGCAAGCCTACTTCGCTGGAATGACTGACTGGCAGGATGGCATGCAGATGGACAAAGGCTCTGGGTGGGGCACCCACACATCCACGAGGGCTGCACATTCTTTGTGGCTGGATTTGCTGCCACCTTCCAGGCCAGCGGATACTAGCAGGGAATGAGTTTTCTCTGTGCGAAGGGCACTCTGTGGAGAGCATTGTGGCTTTCGGCCTGCAATAAAGCGCATTCCCGCAGAGACTCTTCTGGGCTGCAGTGGTAGTAAGGAGGGATCCAGCCTCCTTTTTCTTTCTTCTTTTCTTGTAAGTCTTTTGTATCCCCAGCTGCTACTGACTTTTCTATGGAGCCAAGAGTGACCTTGAACTTTTGATTCTCCTATCTCATCTAATATATGCGTTGTTGGGAATCGAACTCAAGGCTTTGTGCGTGCCAGGCAAGCACTTTACCAGCTGAACCACATCCCAAGTTCCAAACCTCCTTTTTTCCAAAAACCCTGCCCTTTCATTTCCTTCCCAGTTGAAGGGTGGCGCTATCCCTCCTAATACACATGTGGCTCATCTGCCCAACCTACCCCCACTATTCTGCCTTGGCTCTGTCTCTCCACTCGCACATATTTGTTTAATAATCATGACAAAAGGGGTCCTAGGCCAGCTTGGCATCTTATAAAGGGGGCATATTTGACTCTCGTCGCTGCCTGCCCAGGATGTAGGCTGATACAGAAGGAAGCCGTGGAGGCTCCTATTTAATGTGATTCCCGAGTCTGCTCTGCAGCAGTCTTCTGTAGCCCAAGTTCAAAATTAACGAAGTAGACACTGCACATCCCTGACACCAGGACAGGGAGTGATCAAGCCTGGATGCTCACTGCTACCGGAAGCAGGCTGGCATTTTTCATTTCCCGGAAAAGAAAGGATTCCAGAGATGTGTCGGGGCGTGGCCACAGGGCTGAGTCTAAAGCCCATGGGTCTCAACCCCCTTGGGGATTGAATGACCCTTTTGCAGGGATCACATATCAGCTATCCTGCATGTTACATATTTACATTACAATTCATAACAGGAGCAAAATTACAGTTATGAAGTAGCAACAAAAATAATTTTATGGTGGGGGGGTCACTGTAACTACCATATTAAAGGGTCACAGTTAGGAAGGTGGAGAACCACGGTTCTAACGTGTTCTTTTCTGCCATAGCCTTGCTAAATGAATTAGGTCCAAGCACATCTGAAAAATTACATGGCTGCAGAATCTGGTCCTACCTTAAAGTGTGCAGGGTAGACAATGAAACAGGTATGTCCCTGAAACCTTCCAAAGTAGTGGGGGGGGGGGGTAGAGGGGAGTGGGTGCACCCAAGTGAAACAGCACAGCCAGAGGAGGAGTATCAGAAAACACCAGAGACTAACTGGAATGTGTTAGTTCTACCAAATGCATCAGGCGAAACCCTTTTAAATGTAATTGTGCAGATTACTTTTGTCAGCTTCTGTTTGTCCTTCGAGCTTCAGGCTTTTCAGTGTTGAGTTGTTGAAAAAATGTGACTGAGGTTAGCTGGTGAGGAGAATCTCTGATTCTCCCATCTCTCCGGTTTCCAGCCAAATGACAGATCCCTCTGTTCTTTAAGCCACAGCCTGGCTCTGTCCCTTCTCTTCGCAGTAGACAGGGGTGGTGGGAAAGTTAAGGTCTGCTTTAGCAAGGGCGCATGCAGCATCAGGCAGACTTCAGGGTCCTTGCTGACAAATGGGCATCTTTAAGGAAGATGCCTAGGTTCTTGGCTGTCCTTTGAGCGGAACATGCTCCACATGGCCTAATCAGGGGTGAGAAGCAGGAAGCGCGGTGAGGGATAAAACTTCATAATTCGGAGAAGGAGGAGGACGAGGAAGAGGACGAAGAGGAAGAGTTTTAAGACTTTTGGCAGAAATTGACTATTGGCAGAAATGGACTATGTAAATGCAAAAGTCTTTTATTTAAAATATTTTAGAGGCACTGCTATGCTAATTGATGAGCCTACAAAGGCATGCCCTCCAAGTGGAGAATAAAGAGTCAAACAACACAGTTTACAAAGAGGGTTAACTAAACAATTCCCCATTGGGCGGTTTTTTTGGTTTTTGGTTTTTATGGGTTTTTTTGGTTTTTGTTTTTTTGTTTGTTTGGTTGGTTGGTTTTTGGGTTTTTTTTTTTTTTCAGCTTTCAATTGTCTGTTAAAGCACTGCTGCCCAGAGGTGGAACTTTCAAAAATCAAAATAGTGCATTAGCCAGTGTGTGAAAATCAGAGGGGAAACACAAGTCCCTGAAAAGAAAAGATTTCAGTAAAACAAGGCCAATTCTTTTAGGTTCTGTGTCCTTCGAGGGTCAAAGCAGAGAGCAAGAAATAGGAGAGAGAAGCTCTAAAATGTGTCGCCTTGTGTTTCCCTGGAGCATTTTAATAGTCACTATGTTTGTTCATCTTCCAGGATGCTCAGATCTCGAATTCCTCGTAGGAGCTGTCCCTGGCTGACAGGAACAATCTGTCCTGTTACCTGATAGTGCTTTCTGCTCTTATCTGTGTGCACAGAGCTGATCTGCTGCAGTTCTCCATGCAAGTTTCTGTACTGTTACATCCCTCTTAGCATGATTGCCTCGCCGAGGATGGATGCAAACATGGTTTGCTTGTCAGTAGGCATGTTGAAGAATCTCTTCCTTGATGGCTTGCGAGGCGCCACAGGCAATCACACCAAGACTGACTGGTGGCTGGCCGCCTTGTAAGCCTTCGTCACTTAACAGGCACCATCAGCCAAACTTGAGGCATTCTGTCAAGGGATGCATTTTCATTGTAGACTTAACATAGGGTACTCAGCACTTCATACTCAGTGTGAACTCTTCCCTCCTGAGCATATCTGTTTATAAGCCATGACATCACACTGTACAGGTTGCTTTCACAAAGTCTAATTCTGTCTGCCAAAGTTTGATAGCCCACTTGGTCTTGCTGGATAACTTTTCCCTGGCAAGCATACCCATTTTAATCCGTTTTTAAAAGCTGGCTTTCAAGCTCCCAGTGTGCATTTTCTGCCCTTGATGGTGTCATCCTGAAAAATAGATTGCTTTTATAAAAACATAACCAGGGGACACTTGAAACCACATGAGAATTTTTTTCTCCTGATCATCAGAAGAACACACAGAAATGCATAGCTCATTGACAAGACCACAAAAATTACAGGGTTTCTTTGCAATAATTAGTACCTTGGAGAGAACAATAACTAATATTTGGACATTTGGGTGGGTAATATGTTCTTATTCTCATTTAACTTAATACCTTTGATGGAAGAGGGTATAGTATAAATAATAGAGTTTTAGTGCAAATGCATCCCTGAGAGCCTGCCTCACCCACGGCTACTCTGAGATTCATGGTGACATCTCCTGCAGGCCCATCCTTGCTAGATGTGGGCAGATCATTTTCATGAGATTCATGCGAGTTTAGCTTACTTTGTTACACATTGGTCATTGCCACAGAAACAGTTTGCTGTTTTGACTTTAGAAATGCTGTCTGTTGTGTTGGAACCGTGTCCCTGAGGCTCATGCGTTGGGTTATCAGCTGATGGGATTTCAGGAAGTACTTGGATCTTGAAGGCTCTGGTTTCATAATGGGTTAATCCATTTGTGGATTCATGATTTGACAACGTTACCAGAGGGAGTGGTAATGGAAATGTTGGGAGACAAGGCCGAACTGGAGGGGGTGGGTGGGTCCCTGGGAGAGTACTTTTGAAGGATGAATCCTTTCTCTTATTCTTTCTCTGCTCCTCTCTGCTTCCTGTCCACCGATGAGTAGCTTCTGCTATCAAGATAAATGAAATGGCCTCACAATAGACCTAGAAACAATGGAGACAAAGATTCCGGTCTGACACCTCTGAAACCACAAAGCAGAGTAAATAAATCTGCTTTGAGATGTTTTCCTAGCCAGAAGGTGTTGACATACATATGCTGTTAATCCCAGCACTTGGAAGGAAGAGGCAGGTGGATCTCTGAGTTTGAAGCCTGGTCTACAAAGTGAATTCAACAACAGCCAGGCCTACACAGGGAAACCCTACTTCAGAAAGCAGGGGCGGTGGGAACCAATGCTTTCCTCTGGTAGGTACCATAACGATGCTAAACTGAATACTCAATGTCCCATCTTAGGATCATATAAAAAGCTAGTGGTGACACACTCCTATAATCCCAGCTCTTAGAGGCTGAAGCAGGAGAAACATGAGTACAAGACCATCCTTGGCTATGTGAAGTTCAAGGCCAGCTTAGGGTTTGACAGTGTTTTCATGTTTCTCTGCTGGGACTATTTTGAGAAAAAGAGCTCCTAGATTGCAGGAACCTGACTTCTTCTTGAATAAGTGTCTGCCATTGTAGTGTCTACTGACTTGGCCCCTGGTTAAGGAACAGATTGCCCCCTCCCACCAGCCTGAGTTAAGAGTATGCAGGAAGAAGTGAAGCTCAAGGCAAACAGGTGCCCTCTATATTCCCTCCCCCCCACACACACACACACACGGCCCGAAGACCCCCCTGGCTTCCAAACTGAGACTGCCCTAGAATGGTCATGGGCTAAAGATATTGCAGAGAAGAATAGATTCTGCATCTGGACCAACTTAACAATTTTCTTGTTATATATTTTTTCATGGTCATCTAGAATATGCTTAAACCCAGGAAAGGGTACTGTGACTACTTGGCAGAAAAAAATTTAAAAACCTCTTGCCATCCAAAAGACAGATGAAGAATTCTATAACTCTTTCAACTTCCGGCGTGACTTAGGAGGGGTAGGGGAGGATGCTAAGGGGAATACTCCTTTTCTAAGAACATTTTTCTATTTGTATTAGTGTCTGTAAACCAGTATTCCTCTAAACAAATTCCCATTTCTAATGCACAATCCATCATGAGGCATATGGGATGTATTTTTGAGCTGACAGGGAAAGATAAACCTTGGGTGAAGATGAGGCGCAGCTGTGGCTTAGTGAGAAACAATGCTGGACTTGGCATCATGAGGCCTGGATTTAGGCTCTTCCCTGACATTTGTATTCCTGGGGACCTTGGGTAAGTCCCTTAACCATCCTGAGTCTCGGATATATTTATAAACAGGGACTGGGTGCGTCTACTTGCATAGTTAAGGTGATTCTGCAGTCATCTACAAAATTATTTCTTGTGATAAGGACTCACTAAGCCCTCAAACCTACCCAGCGTTAAGGTTATCTAGGGGTCCTTACAGGGTGCTGTGGGTTCCTCCATTTTCCACATTTGCAAAGGCCCTAACAGAACCTGGCACATCATAGTAACCCAAGCAATGGTCTTATCCAGGGTCTGAGTGTGAATTCCTTGACTCCTTAGCAACTTCCTGAGGGAGCCGAAGGTACATCCATCCCCCTTTTACAAATCTAGTCTTTCCAGACTGCGTAACCTTAGCCCAGGATGCTGTATTCTCTCTCTCATACAGAAGATGAGGCAATGTTCTCCCTCTTAGGCGAAAATAAGGATCAGAACAGTGATGGGTAGGAAGGCCACGTGAGCATGCTTCCTTCCAGACAGGTCCTTCCCTCCTCACCTCCTGTCAGCGGGGACTCTTCTGTACTTTCTCTGCCTTCACCATTCCAAGCAGTTTTGGATTTGATAAATAACCTGAATGCCTGTTCCTCTTGCTAACTGTCCACAGTATTAGTGCTTGGCACGGAATTGTTCATTAATACAAATAGTGTAGCCATCTGCTGCTGAGGAGAAAGACACAGACTCGCTCACTGTCCATTCCCACAGTTGCCATGTGGTGGGTAAATGGTTTCAAGCCAGTTCTGCTGTCAGGAAGTTACTGGAATAGAGAGAAGTAAAGGCTGTGTGGTCCACTCATTACGGGAATTGTGTATTTCGGGTGTATAGGAATCCAAAAGCTGCTTTTAATTTTCTAAGAATTTATTTATTTTCATTTTATTTGCATAAATGTTTTGCCTTCGTGTATGGATGTGTACCAAGTATGTGCCTTAATCCCCCATAACTGGAGTTATGGATGGTTATGAACCATCTTCACATAAGGGTGCTGGGAACCTAATCCTAATCTTGTGTAAGAGCAGCAAGCTCTCTTAACTGATTAGCCATCTCTCTTTTAATTTATCTCTCTCTCTCTCTCTCTCTCTCTCTCTCTCTCTCTCTCTCTGTGTGTGTGTGTGTGTGTGTGTGTGTATGTGTGTGTGTGTGTGTTTTGGAGGTTAGAGAATGGAGTCAGTTCTCTCTTCCTACCATGCAAGTCCCAAGGATGGAACTCAGGCTGTCTGGCTTGGCAGCAAGCATCTTTACCCACTGAGCCATCTTATTGGCTGCTTCAGATGAGAGGCTGTTATCAAATGGCTTCAGGGTATGGTTTCAGGTATATCATTGTTGGAGAATTTCATGCTGACAGTAAAACATAAGAATGTCACATCTCAAATAACATTTCCTACTTGCTCAGCAGTATTTCCACTCGGGGAATGCAGAAATGTTACGGGTGAAGCTCTAGAACAACAGTCAGATGTTGGGCAAGGACAATTCATTACAGAGACAGCACGAGTTCCATACGCCCCTACAAGGGGGACTGCAGTAATAGAAGACCCATCTGCCATGTCCCAGAGGCAGCCAGGCCGATCAAGTGTAGGAGCTGAAGGGCCCAAGATAGGACAGGCCATGATTGGGCCACACAGCTGAAAGTAGGCAGTCCTCATCCCCCGACAGATTTTCTCACACTTATGGCAGCATCTTCAAAAGATTTGACACTGATAATTAATCCACAATGTCCCTGCTAGTCTACTGGGCTTTGTAGGAATGAGAATTGGCAGTTTTATACACTAAATGTTAGGTGTTTAAGGATCTTTAACAAATCTCTCAAGAGAAGATAAAGTAAGGGAAAAGACTTTGATCATGACAGGCCAGTGGCATGCCAGTGGGGAGATGCAGGGATGGACTGAGACACAAAGATGGAAAGGTGGCCCTAGAAACTGCTAGAAGATCATCAGAAGTCCAGTGCAGCCTTGATTCAGGCTGGGAAAACAAAGCACAGGGAACCCAAAACAGGCCCTTGCTTCTTTTCAGAGCAAGAGAAAGCTTCTACCATGGGCTGGAGCCATAGAGCATAGCTAGGAAGCAGCTGGTACCCATGTCCGAGGCATTCAGGCAGTGGCAATCACACTGGCTGATCCCAGCTTTCTCAGGAAAGGTGACACTAAGGTGGGAATGGAGGCCTAGGAGGAAAATGGGACAACTGTTTAAAGTCACCTGATAGCCCTCATACATGCTATTCTGCATTTCATCTGTCTGTATGTATGCACATTGGTTTTGGCTGGTGAAGTCAACTGTTTTCCGTTCCTGCCATGTTAGAGGGTTCATGGAATGGTTTAAATAGAACACATCCACTGTGGAGGGAACAGTCACAAAGCTGATAGGTTTTTACAATATTATTGTTATATTAAGGAGGATAGATAAATTGATTGATAGATACATAGATGGATGTTTTGATTGTTCTTATACACACATGGAAATAGAAATATATGGATAGCTGCAGATGAACTGTTACTGCATCCAGGAAGAGTCACGTGATACTGAATGTTTTAACATGAACCTATATTATTATTTGATTTTCTATAAATGTATTTGGTACTGGACTGAAGAAAACTAAAAGCTGCCCAAATTTGTTCTTCCATCATGTTCTTTCCTTGGAAACCATCTTTCTCTCTTCCTAGCACAGTGAATACATCTATGCCAATATGGGGGATAGATTTTGTGAGGACCCAAGGAGAACACTCCATGCACACATCCCAGGTTCACTGAGCTGGTCCTTCAGTCCCTGAAGACGCTCTAACTGTTCTAGAAATAGACTACTAGGCATGAAGGCTGACCTATGTATGGGTTTGTTAGTTTGTCCAAGAAACTAAATCTTGACAGAGGCTGTTTTAAATGCTATGAGGCCGATACTGATAGAGAAAAGCATTGTGGGTAACAGCGGCGCATCTGTGGTACAGGAGCTCATGGTTTGCCATCTGTTGTCCTGTTTAAAAGATGCTCCTGACCTCCATCTCCCAGAGCTTCTCAGCTTTGTCTGGTGACCGTAGGAATGAGCTGGAAACTCAGGGCTCCTGAGGACCCTTCTTGGGCACTGTCATCATCTGTTGAGAAGCCAAGTCCTCTACTGAGCTGCCTAGTGTAGACCAGGCCCATCGCTGCTCATCATAGGCTACCTCAAGCCCAGCTCAGAGCCCTCAGTTCTTAGAGTGAGAGGGACCAACAACACATTGACAAAAGAAATGTCTCTTTTGTGAGGGAAAAGTATTGCTAATCTGATGATACATATTTAAAGCCTTTCAGAAGTGGCTGGAGTCTGCAGATGTGTCTTTTCAGGACATATAACAGTGTCCCAGTGGAAGGCTGCCTTAGTTTCTAAAAGAGAACTATTGGAATAGCATGGTTAATCTGTTCTTCCAGGAAGAGTAACATTTAAATGTTGGAGAAAAAAATCTGTATGTTTTAATTACCAAAAAGTTATCTTCATTGTAATGGAAAAACCATCAAAACAAAAATAGCATTTACACACAGAAAGAAAAGAGGTCAGCCAGGAAAGCTAGGAAAGCTAAGTGGGCCAAATGATTTAAGGAGCATGTAGTAAGAGTCTCCAAAATCTATGGATGATGAGGTGTGTTTGTGCACGTGTATGTGGGAGCGTATGTGTGTGTGCGTGTGTGTGTGTGTGTGCATGTGCGTGTGTGCATGTGCGTGTGTGTGCATGTGCGTGTGTGTGCATGTGTGTGTGCATGTGCGTGCGTGTGTGTGTGTGTGTGTGTGTGTGTGTGTGTGTGTGTGTGTGTTTTGCTGGATCAAACCCAGAGGACTGCATACAGCAGGCATTTACTCTACCACTGAACCCTACTCCCAAGCCCTGAAGAAGTTCTTAGTGCCGGAGCAATGACAGCAACTTACAAATGCTTTGGGAGCAAATAAATGGGGAGAGGCTCTCTCCTAACCTGTGACAGCAGTGACCATGGAGAGGAAGTTCCATGGCCTCCTATCCTACGGTCTACTGTAGGAAAGACAAGGAAGGATGGCACTGATGTCCTTGTGACCAGAATGGACAACTGTCCTTGCACTTGACTTTTGTGCACGTACTGTCGCACACCCACAAAGGGAGCCTGTCTATGTCCTGGTCCCCTTTAGTGGTCACTCTGACAGAATGTACACTACATTACTATTGCTAAGCACACTGGCTCCTATAAGAAGCACATGAAACTGGACAATTCAATGGGAGACAGGCAAACAAGCTTAAAGGCAAGGAAGAAGCCTAGCGATGAATACCATTGCCTTCAACATCCTGTCCAATAAAGTTCCACCCGAGAAAGGTCATTTATAAGAGTTCGGTAGCCCCAGAGTAGGGGGAAGGGAATTGTCAGTGATTAGAATTCCTCAGAGGCAAGAAACAAAAATAAGATAAGCCAGTACTTTTCTGGATGGAGAAGTAGGACCAGTGGGGAATCCCCCGGGATTGATTGTGCACCCAGACTTAGCTCAAATTTACATAGATTATCTGAAGAAAGAAAGGTCAGATGGTTCCAGCCTGCAGATGAGATGCAGGTACTGGGGAGATCGCAAATAAGTGCTGATTAACTACTGGCTGAGTTTAAATTAAGGCTGAGAGAGAAAACCGCAAATGAAGCTTTGCAGGCACGTGCCCGAATTAATGCACTTACAATAACATAACCCATGCCCAGGCTGTCTATAGTCACACAGGGGGATCCTGAGGGTCTTTGTAGTTTGTTAGCTAAAGGCCATGCAGAGCCAGATGCTCAGAAACTGCTAACAGTGGATCAGAAATGGTACTGGACACAGGCTGTAATCCAGGCCTGACAGTTTATGTCCTTCCACTGCAGAAAACTATCTCAAGGCTGTAGAAGGCTGAGCCACCTTTAGTCATCCCAGAGAGCATTTTTCACAAGAGGCTGCCCTGCTTTTTTTCCTTTAGGACTTTCATGTGGGAAGATGAAGGCGGAGAGGTGATAGGATCAAAGCCCGGACAAACTCGAAGGTCATGGAGGACTCTAACAGAGACTGCTTCATCAGTTCCCAGATAGCCAGACCTAGAGTAGCCCTTGAGATAGCAAAGAGAAAATGGATGGGTAAAGTTAAAAGGATAGGGGTTCGCACTTGGAGTTACAAAGTGAACCGATCCATTTCCTCAAGACACAGTGTAAGCAAGCTGTGGATGTGTTTGTGTGTTTGCATGCACTCATGTGAGTCTCTGGGATCACACTCAGACTAGGCAAGTAATTGACTGTTTGCAAGGCAAGTGAAGTGCTTTACCAAATGGACTGCCTCCCTGTCCCCTCTCCTACTTTTTCAAAGCAGAACAAGAGCATAGAACACTCCAGAAAATTTATCAGATTCATAAATGAGAGGCGAACAGTAGATTGAGAGCCACTGACACATCCCCATTTATAAGGTTAACAAAAATGCCTGGCACCAATATTGGACCATTCACGTCCTCTCTCTCCAGGGGTCTGTTTATATAAGCGAGAGAAATCTAAACCAAGACTACAGCGAGCTAAATGAAGAATGTCATGGTTTGCCCCAGCTGGAACAAGTAATCGTGTTGCCCAGAAGAACCAAGGGAGACCTGTGGGGGTGGGCCATCACATGATGATCTCTATCAGCCCGGAAAAGCTAACCAGTTCAATTCAACTTCAGTGAAAACAGTATAGCATCTCTGTAAACAGCCCCAGCCCCAATGTGTAGTCATACCCACCTTCCCCTCTGGTCACCTCTGAGCTCAGCCTGTACTGGATCCAGAACACACCTGGCTACTATGCTTGATGGCCTGCCTCAAAGTAGGAAGAACACAATGAGGGGTTCCCCAATAACGGCTATATCAGGAAAGATTTTGGGGGGAGGGAGCAGCATCTCATTAGCTTCTGCCTGTCCTGGGACTCACTTTGTAGACCAGGCTGACCTCAAAGAACTCACAGAGATCTATCTGCCTGCCTCTCCCCACTGAGTGTTGGGATGAAAGGCCTGCACCACTACGCCCAGCTTGGGTGAATGTTTCTGATCGCTCAGCCACAGGGTCCTCCTGTGCACAAGGGTAATCACGGAACCTATCCTAACTGAAAATGGAATCAGCACAGCTGGTATAAGAACAAATCAAGGGTCTGGAGAGATGGCTTACTGGTTAAAGCGTATGTATTTCTCTTCTAGAGGACCCAAGTTCAGTTCCCAGCATAGCCATGTCACATGGCCCATAACTAACTGTTACTCAAGGTCCACGGATTCCAACAGCTCTTGACCTCTGCAAGTACCCACAGTCCAATGCATATAGATACACATTCATACACATGATGAGACATGAAAGGAATTTTGAAAAGAACAAATCAAAATATTAGCCACGATCATTAGAAACAAAGCCTGCAAGACACTTGAAAAATCTTGTCCACCCCTTTGATGAAGACACTCATACATCACCTCTCCCGTCAGTCAGTGCTCTTTGGCCTTTGTTTTCATCGCAATTCAGATACAGTGCTGTGTCGGCTTTCCAGTATGACCATAACATAACAAAAGCAAAGGTTTGCCCTTAGACACAGGAGTGCGTTTGCTGTGCACTAGAGTTGGAAAAGAGAGGGGTTTGGAAGGATGTGATTTAAACTAGGGGTTGAGTAGAGAATGGGAGGAAGGTATGCCCAGTCTTCACGAGGTTCATGGGCAAGAAAGGGAAGTTTGTGAGAAGCCGAAAGCAGGTCACTGTGGAGCACCGTGAGGTAAGGCTGTGGAAGCCAGGAGGGTCTGTGGAACATCACACACTGAGGTCTCGTCCCAGCTCCACGAAGTGCTGTTTCCCTCGGGCTGTCTGTGACTGAGAAAGGGGCAGGGCAAAAAAATGGACTGCATTTGGAAGGCTAGCTGCTGGAAACTCCAGGTGGGGCTCATGGTGACTTGCTGTGAGGTGGCTGTCCCTGCAAGGGGGGAGGAGTGGAAGATCTGACAGGAAGCACAGCACAAAGGGCATGAGACCACTGTTCAAAGAAAACAGTTTGTCTTGACTCACGACTCACGGTTTGGGAGATTCCAGGCTGTGACCAGATGGGCCCATGGCTTTGGGACTCTGGAGGGCATGCTGAATGTTAACGGTGGGAGCATACGGCACCATTGACAGCTTACTTCATGGCTGGGAAGCAAAGAAGGAAAAGAAAAGGGTTAGGGTCTCAGAATTCCCCTCGAAGACATGTCCCAGGGACTTAAGGATCACCAGGCTCCACCTCCTGAAGCCTTCTCTGGGGACAATTGGAGAACATGTTATCTCTATAACACAGCAAGAATTGCCTTGCTTCTTTATCTCCTAAGACAGAACAGAGTCCAACCTGAAGATAGCCATGGAGCAAATGGTTAGCTGTTGAGAGGAAAGACAATTTTCTCTAAGGGTACATCCCCTGATAGACAGCTAGTGAAAGCCCACATACCCAAGGATATTTATATTTGGGCAACACAGCTTGGACTTGAAGGGTTTAAGAAAGATAGACACAAATTTAAATAGGTAAGGAAAGGGGTGGGGGATTAAACATGATCAAAACACATAGGAAACGCCAAAATCAAAGCTAGAAAAATAAAAAAGTTGGGTCTCAGGCTGGAGGGATTTCTCGGTTCTTAAGAACACTTGGTGCTCTTACAGATGACTAGAGTTTGGTTTCCGGCACCCAAATTCCTGTAAATTCCTCACAATTTCCTGTAATTCCAAACTCCTAGGGGATGTGACACTCTCTTCTGGCCTGTGTCATCACCTGCACATGTGCACATAATCACAGATACATACATATGCATACACACACATATATGTATACATACATATACATGAACATAAGTATATGTTGTCATTGAGTCTCCTCTCTAGGCAGCACCCACCCCTAGCATGGATGCTGGAGGTAATCTCAGGGCCTGGTGTCCCTCCCAAACTGTATTCACTTGCCTTCTTAAGTGACAACAATAGACTGGCTTTTTCACATGGAGAAACAGGTGTTGAGATGAAAATTCCTGCTGCTACTGGGCCTAGGGCAGGGCTGGTGGAGGAGCCTGCTCTTCCTGCCTTTGGAAGGCAACAGGGTTCTGACCTGGAGATGCAGTGTCCTGGCTGCTGGGAAAGCTTAAGATCCCTTATTATGCAAAGGCTTAGAACGAGCCCCTGAAAGGTAGCTTCCAGCAAACAATGTTAATTGCTGGACATAAGGAGGGAAAAGGCCACACCAGGTCTCTGGGCAATCTGGCTGTGTGCCTACCTCAGTGTGCCGGGGCTGCTCCTGGAGTAGGCTGCTGTGCTGGGATTCCGCACAATTGTTGGCTTTGGCTGGCCAGGCTTGAAAGGAAAACGTTTGAGATCTGGATTTGAGACGGTGAACTCTCACTAGACAAACCTACACTGCACTCGGATGCTCCAGTTCAAGGGAACAGTAAGTAGGCAGACTAGTCTGAGACCTAAATATTTGACAGGAATACCGAGGTGGGACAACAGCTGCTACCAAGAGCTTTTCGACCAAAGGAAACTGCAGCCTCTGGCTGCACAGGTGGCTGAGTCTCTACTTACTCACCTGCTTCGGGAAAGCCGGATTCTGAAGTTATGCTGCCTTGCTGCCTGTCTGAGCCACCACGTGACTTCAGGGCAGCGGCCCCTCCCCCGACTCCCCACCCCCAACCTCCTTCTCCCTAGTCGCCTCTCCCACAGCAGAGGACTAAATGCAGACGTAGCCCTGCAGCTTGTGTGGCCTGCAAGTGAAGACTGTGATAGCTCTTAAGAGAAATTGGATCAAAACCCAGAATTTTTCCCCCCAAAGAGCCAGATGGGCAGGCTTGGGGGCTGGGGAGGGATCCGTTTGACTGAAAACACTTGCGCTGGCATATTTGTATCACCCAGAAAATGTTTCTCAGAGGAACTTGCCAGCCCCTCAAATAACCAAAAAGGCAGAAGAGCTGTGGGGCCTAGAAAACCTTGGGGAGGAGACATTTTTCTCCTGGAAAAATAAGAGACGGAAAAGGGGAGATCACTACCCTGAAGCCTTTCCAAGATGAGCCTTGGGGATGTAGCTTCTGCCTGAACACCAGCGGGCTCGACCCTGAGCGCTCTCCAAGGACCACCGTCTATCTCCCTAGGTTGATAACTATGTCCCTGGAGGCAGCTTTAGGCTCGCCTGATGGGCAGATCTCAGTTTGTGAGCGATTTCAGTTGCTAAAGGGCAGACTTCTTGCGAAGCAACAGGGTGCTTAGAGATGGTGCTGGAGGGGATCCTAGCATAGTCCAATTGGGTAGCCCAGGACCAAGGCGGGCATGATCCCTGAGGCGCAGCTGTGTCAGTGGGTCGTTCGCCCCAGAGTCTGACAACTCCGGAGAAGGCTTTTCAGTCTTCTGCACCAGCGAGACATCTGAAGTGGGGAAATGAGCCAAGGGTGGGAGCTTTGGGGCGGTAGTCTGGTGGCAAAGGGAGGCTGGAGTTTGTCTGCAAGCTCTTTCTACTTGAACTGGATGTTGATGGGGGGAGGATTAAAGGAGCTCTCTGAGATCCTCCTGTCCAGAGTGCCTTAGCCACCTGGGTGAGTGGGGAGTGGCGGTTAGATCGGAGCTGAGGACCAGCCCGGCACTCGCGGGCCCCTGGTTTCCCCAGGTCCCTTGGCCACCGGCCCGGCCTCCTGGGCCGCCCCTCCTCACTCCCTCCCGCCCGCCTGGATGAAACCTGAGCTCGGCAGGGCGGGGCGCGCGGCGGCGGGGCGCGGGGCCGCTGGGACATTGGCGGGGAACCGAATGATGGATGGCGAGGGCGGGGCCGGGCGGCGGTGGGATGGGGTGGGGGGGTTGGACACGGGACGCCAGTGGCGGAGGTAGACCGGGCCTCCCGGCTCGCTGCTCCCGCCGGCGGAGCGAGGCTGCCTCTTCTCTGCAGCGTGATTGATTTTTTTCTCCCTCCTTTTCTTCTAAACTTCTTCCAGGGAGAGGCTAGTGGTAACAGGCCGAGCTGGATGGATGGGTATGGGGAGAGGGGCAGGACGTTCAGCCCTGGGATTGTGGCCGACCCTCGCCTTCCTTCTCTGCAGCTTCCCCGCAGGTAAGGCACAGCTCCTTGGTCGGGGGGACAGCCGACCGGTCCCACTCCCGGGCCTCCCTGCGCCAGTCAGGGCCCCAATTCACCAGCCTCCTGGGGACCCAGATTCCTGTTTCTACGAGTCTTTGTCCCGAGCCCCGTGGAGGGAGAGATGGGTGTCAATGGAAACCTGGGGGTGAGGGAACCCCTGTCCGAGTCCCGAAGGGCAGGAGCGGGTGGGGAGGTCTGCAGAGCCTGAGACGCCTCTCAGTCCCCCTCTCTTCCTAAGAGAAATCGCGTTCCCTGAACGCCTCTTGGGTGCTCCAAAGGAGGCTCGGACTCACCACCAGGAGCACTTTCTCCAGCTCCTGGCCCACCAGTTTGCAAAACCTGTTGGTAGCCCAGGGGTGGAGCTGGGGGCACTGGGGAGGTCCCAGACGAGTCCTCGACCGCCCCGTCCCGCCCCCACGCTAGCCCACGCGGGAAAGCCCACGGACACAGGCTCAGACGTGCTAATTCCTGTTTGATAACATTCTGCGTCGCCCCCCTGTTTGTTTTTATTGTGCCAGAAAACGAGAGAATTTCAGAATTAAAGCTGAAAAAGCCCATCTGTTTCCAATGAATCCCCCATAGTTTTTCACAATGTTTTTGGCAGATCGCTGCTTTCAAATTCCTCCGAGCCCGGACCTCTTGTTTTTGTTGGGGGAAGGGAGACCAACTCCACAGAGAAGCGTTTGTTCCTTCCCAAACGCTCCGGTTTCTTTACTTTTTTTCCCCTTTGGGGGGAGGGGGTAATGAACGAAGCTTAAATCCCCGGTTTGTTTTCTTTATAATGTTTTGTAAAACTTTTACTTCGTTTTTATTTCATGTTGCTTAGAGTCAGAGAAGGCCAGTTAAAACGCTTTTCATCCCTTTTTCTCTTTTTTTAAATACAAATAAACAGTGTCACGACCAAATGGTCCTCCGTGTAAGGCGGGATCGCCTGGCCGGTTCCATTGTGTTGTGGGGTTCAGAAATGTCTTTGAGCAAATATCTCCAGCCTGGCTTACAGCACGGCCAGATGTGGTTGTGCTGCCTCTGCGCAGCTGAGATTTGCAAGAAAGAACTTGAGTTAGAAAGGGATTGAGTTGTTTTGATTTCTTCTTCAGCCAACTGGGTTTCAAGGAACTGACAGAACAGGGCAGTCAGTCCAGGTTAGGCCTGATTGCAAGTTGGCATTCCCAGAGAGCACACAACAGAGACAACATGCATTATTGGGGTAAGGGTCAGTTTACCCTCTTGTCTCAACGGGGCTGCAGTGTCCCCAGTGCCTTCCTAACCAACCAGCTCCCTCAGCAGCTGCCAGATCCAGGAGCATCCTACTAGACTTTCAAAACCATTTTTCTAAAGCTTTCTTCTGAAGAGATAGATCCCTGCTCAGGACCAGAAAGGGGGAGGGGTGTCAGTATCTTCCAGGAGCCCTCATACATACCCAGTAGGCCCTGGAAATATCAAAAACCCCACAGAGTTCCAGCAGGAGGGATGACCCCCCCTCGTGTTTTTGAGACCCAAGTTTCTTCATCTAAATCAGTGGGGTTCTCAACCTTCCTAATGCCATGACCCTGAAATACGGTTCCTCATATTGTGGTGATCCCCCAACTATAAAATGATTTTCGTTACTACTTCATAACCCTAATTTTGCTAGTGTTATGAATTGGGATGTAATTATCTGTGTTTCTAGATGGCCTTAGGCCACCTCTGTGGAAGAATCGCTGGACCCCAGAGGGGTCAAGACCCACAGGTTGAGAACCATTTATCTAAATGTTCTATTTAAAAGACTGATCTTACTCCTTCCTAGGAGTTAAAATAATAAAGTATAAAGCATCGGAAAGTAAAAAGAATTTCAAAGAAGAAGCAGCTTGCCCTTGTGTTCATCTTGGTTTGGTCCGGATAAAGATCCAGCCCATTGGAAGTTTTATCAGATAGGTTGATAAATGGCTTTTGTCCTTTGGCTGCATTGGGGGATGTGATCTCAGCTCTGAGCTGAAATTGAGAAGGGGGGCTCCCAGGGCTCTTAAAACAACACCTCCTGCTCTTAAAGCTGTAGTGCTTATTAATCTCTGAGGCTAGAAGGAGCCTGCAGGAGTTGGTGGGTTTCGGGGTGAGGAAGGCATGATATTTCCTGTTCATTTTTTTGTCTTAAAAACTTTGCTGCATAGTCTGAGGCACACTGATGGGTTATATAATTCACAACTCAAATTCCGCCACTTTCATGTCCAAGAAACCCATTTCTTTTTGGCTTCAAGGCTGGTAACTAAATCCTAGCAGATGCAGCTGATAGCTGAGTTGTATCTTGCCAACTGGCTAAGGTTTCTCCTTCTCGAAGGCCTTTGACAGTTGCATCTAGTCAAAACTGCCCACCTTTGTGAAAACTGAGATGCGGGTCACCAACGACTAAATATACCGAGGCCTTCAGGAATGTGGGTGCTCAGGAAACCTGGATCAAAAAGACAGTTTCCGACGTGGGGAAGAACTAGCTGTGTAATTTCTACAGCAGAGATGGACTGTCATGCTCTGACATGTTGGTCCAGCAAACAGGATGCCCCAGAATAAAGGTCAGAAAGCCTGTGGGTTTAGTAGACAGTGAGTGGACATTCGGGACAAAAAGAAACCCATGGCCTCGCCCCCCAAAAACAGGTGGAAACTGGCCTAGCAGCCCTGTGAAAGCCTAGGTTTGTTCAGAGCTCGCCTACTTGAATGGCTGCCAGCAGTAAGCAGGGGTGCAAATTAAATTGGACATAGTTATGTGAAGAAAGATGCCTTCACTTTGCCAGACTGAGAGTGTTTGTGTGTTTTGAGTGTTTACGTGTACTTACTCAACATCAATGGCTGACTTCCCGAGTCCCTGCCTCAGTCCAGCCTTCCGATGGAGGCCTTCAACCTGTTGAAGAAAGAAAGGCTGGGGGAGTGAATACTGTTCTAGGATAGAGGATGGGGCAGTCCCTGCATCTACTCAAGGTTGGGGGTGAGGGAGGCTGGGCAGGAGGAGAGGCCGGAAAAAACTTCTTGAAAGAGTTCTCCACAAATAGCATCCTCTTCAGCACACAGTAAATAGATACATTTTAAGCTGTGAGACTATTGTGACTTATTCAAACAGACTTGGAAGAGAAACCCATCCCAGGCGCGGGGGAGGAGGGTCTGATGCATGCTTCATTTGATGAGCTAGTTCTAAGGGAGCTTCAATACAGAGCCATCCTTTCTTGTTTCTTTGTTTCTTTCCCTAATATTTTTTTTAATCTTTTACTTTATTTACTTTTATTTATGCGTATGTGGGTATATCTGCCTGTTTGCATGCGTGCCACATATATGCAGAGAGGCCAGAAGAGAACATGAAAGCCACAAGAACAGGCATTATTACTTGGGTTTGTGAACTGTCCTGTGTGGGTGCTGGGAACTGAGTTGTGGTCCTCTGCAAGAGCAGCAAATTCTCTTAACTGCTCAGCCAGCTCTTCAGCCCCTTCCTTATGCTTTTGAACTATACCTGTTGTAGAAGTGTTAAGTTTTCAAGTGGGAAAACTGAGGCTTAGTTTCTCTCAAGTATCTAAATATATCTGCATGGCCATAGAGATGAGAGTGTTTCTATCAGACCTGCTATTTAAGAAAGTGTAACTTGTAAGCCTGCTTCTTAGATACAGGTCTTTGTTGGACTTTAGGTCCCAAAAGGAAAGTTTCTGTTGCTATCACAAAATACTGTAGATTTAGCCAGGCAGTGGTGGCGCATGCCTTTAACTCCAGCACTTGGGAGGCAGAGGCAGGTGGATTTCTGAGTTCGAGGCCACTCTGGTCTACAGAGTGAGTTTCAAGACAGCCAGGGCTATACAGAGAAACCCTGTCTCGAAAAACCAAAAAACAAACAAACAAGCAAACGAAAAACCTGTAGATTTTGAAGGTTACAAACATCAGGAATTTGTTGATTATAGCTGTAGAGGCTACAAAATCAGAGACCAAGGAACCAGCCGCTGTAGAATCTTGTGAGAGGGCCCTTCTAGTCCATATGTCTTGTGCCTTGTTAATAGGTTCCTCCAAGGCAGAAGGGATGGAAAGCTAGCTCTCTGGACTCTGTTCCATGAGGGTTCTACTCCCATGATATAAACACTTCCAAAAGTCCTGGATCCTGTTCATAATACCATTGCTTTGAGGATTAGATTTTAGCCTGTGATTTGGGGGAGAGGGAGTCTGCAGAAGAGGAGAGAAAAGGATGTTCAGCTACAAGAGGCAGGTAGTTGACTAGCAGTCAGGGAATAGCAGGCAGAGAGTACAGACACCAGCTCCTAGAGTTCCCATGGCCCCTTAGGCTCCGAGGGTGAACTGGAGAGAAAGGGGAAGTTCTTTGATTTTCTGCAAGATTGGGAGAATTGCTAGTAGTCACCCTGCTGCCCAAAAGAGGGGTTGTCTGGAAAGTGGAAGGGTAAGCAAAGTAACACAATGTCACAAATAAGGCTTGAGATGGGAGAGAGGAGACTCTGGGGTCCTGCAGAAGCAAATGAGTAAGGTTGAGGACCTGTGTATGTGTTGGGAGGGACTGCAATTCCCTGCTAAAGATCCTGCCTTTCCCAGACGATGCAAGGCCTGTTTTCCAGCTTCTGTACCAGCCTAGTACTATTTTGCCACTGGGTTGAGATGCACCCTGAAGGCCTTGTGTTCCTTGAGTGACCCACTCACCAGTTTCCCCAAGAATTTCCAAGTTTGAAAACTGAAAGCCAGGACTCCCCAACATGTCTCCTGGGTCCCAGGCACACCAAGATGTGGGCTTCCTAGTTGCATCCCTACCCCACCTGAATCTGGGACCCCTTTGCCCAGGAACATGAAGTCTGCATGTAGTCCTGTCACCTAGAGCTGAGAGTCCTCTGCCTTTGCTTGCCCTTTTCTGTTGCCACACTGGAACCACCACCGGAGGCTGCCTTGGTATCCTAGCCAATCCCATGCCTGATGAACATCACTCAGAATCTCCAGGTCCTTGTTTGCAGCACTCAGGAGGGGCGGCTCTGATTTCTAGCCCAAACCTCATTCCCGAAGGATCCAGCACATCCCAACCCCCTCCTCTTCATATTCTATTCCCTTTCCCCATGGGATGCTCTGTGCCTTGTCTTGAGGCACCCAGTTCTGAGTTGAACACTCACATCCCCCTCCCCCTGCCTACTTGATCAAATTCCAAATTGAGTGCCTGCAGTCCATGCAGACTTTTGGTTCCCAAGGCTCATGGGTCTTGGCTTCTGTCTTCTCAGTCTCTAATTCTGTATATTAAGGGTAGGAGCCTATTCTCTGCCCTTCTCTTCTCTCCTCCCCAACACTCCCAAGCATGTCCATCATAGTCCTGGAAGCTACAAAGCCATTAGGGATTTGGGGTGGAGGAGGTATCTTGTTTGTCAATTTATTTTGATTCTGGCTTTTGTTCAAAGGACAAAGACCACAGGACTCCCCCCCCCCGAAACACCCCATATCTCCCCTAAATATTGTTTCTGATTATAAAAGCAGTAGACATTTTTAAAAGCCAAAGATCAAAAAAGATTTTTTTTAAAAAGCACTCAAAAAGTCTGTCCTCTCACCAACAACTCCTAGTTAGCATTTAGCAGCGACCTTCCAAACATAATTAGCCTTCACACTCACCGAGATATGGCTGCCTGGAAGAGGAGAATAATTTTAAGAGTTCTTCAGTGGACCTCATGGCCACAGAGTACCAAGAGCGTCCAGTCGCTGTTTAATTAAACTGAGTCCTCTGGAACCATTGTTCCCGATGAGGAGGCAGAACTGGAGGACGAGAATTTACACAGCGTTACACACAGCCAGTTACCAAGCAGTGCCCCATGGCAGATGCCAGACTCCTGCCCTTTCCAGATTTTGGATAAACACGGTTGTTAAATTTGCTGTGTAGCCTCTTCAAGCCCTGCTGTTGAGCGGGTGAGCCTTAAGATGCTGGGGGGACGGGGGTGGGGGCACTGGGGCAACAAAGAACTGTGAGACTATGTCACCGGGGCAGTCGAATGAAGAGTGGCCTCCCAGTTCCCACAGTGCATTGCAGTGCCTTCTCAGTCTCCAAAGGCCTTTCCTGTCGTTTATCATCCTCTAACTCTGTGTTCCAAAGAGGAGGATGACACTGTCATGGGTCAGGGAGACACACTGGCAAGAGTTCGCTGACGACTCCTGCCCTGATTCACTTATGCTAGGACACCTAGACACTTACTACAGAGCTGACTCTGAAGCCCATTCCACTGAGAAAGGAGTTCAGGGTTGTGCCCCCCACCTGCGGACCAGCCTGGTGTGTGCCCTTCCGGCACCTACAGATGGCAGGGAGGGAAACAAGTGCCTCAATGATGGGTTTTGTTTCTTTTTTTTCTTTTCTTCTCCTCAGAGGTATTTTGACCTGCTTTGACCTGCAGCTGAGCAGAAAAGCCTCAGTTGCTGGAGGCAAAGTCTGACTGTAAAGCTGTCACCTCAGGTGTGAGCCCCGAGTCAGTAACTGGGGGTCATGCTTCTAACCAGAAACACCACATCCCTCAACCTGCAGCTTCATTGTCCTGGGAAATCCTTTATTACCTCCCTTACCGCTGACCCTCTCTATCCCAGGGCTGTTTTAGTTCCCCCCAAAGCAGGATGTTCCTGGGGTGAGGGCCCTGTCCCCTTGCTTGACCCCTATGGGCCCCTGTTACCCGGCCATGCTCTCTGCCTTCCGTTGACAGGCTGCCTATGGCCTCGCACTAGAGGGCGGAGTCACGGCTTTCCACGCCCACCCCACTTGCCCAGGAGCTGTTTCCACAGGACTCCTGTGGGAGCTGGGAAGGGTGGCCTGTTTGGAAAGCTGAGGTGTGCCCTTCTCCTTGGCAGTCATTAAGGGTACTTGCAACAACTTGGAATGTGTGGAGGCTGAGGCAGGGCAGCCTTGACTGGGTGTGACGGAGGAGGCAGTACTGTCCTTCCCCGGCTCTAGGAGTGGCACTCAGCCACTTCTGCCCACGCTAGGTAGGTAGTGAGTTCACCCTCCAGGGCTCAGCTCCCCAGCATTTCTACCATCTCTTCCTGGGTCACCTGAGGTTTTCCCAAAAGCTCCCTTTTGCTCCCAGTCTTGTCCTGCTGACCAGACTCTGAAGAAAGCACCCACAATTCCCAGTAGAGCTAATGGGTGGGAGACACATTGTTATAAAGTGGCAATTTTGAGGCCCTTAGGCTGCCTGGCCCTGGAATGTCACACGGGCTAGTGATCCCTTCTGGCTGCAATGATAGGTTAAGTGAGGTAGGCTTCGCAGCACCTGGCAAAAAATCCAGTCTGCTGGGTGTGTCCCTCTCAGTATCTGGGGCCAAACACCTGGGTGTACGCCAGGATGATTGAGTGAAATTCCTGCAGGAGCAACGCCAACAGGCAGCCTCGGGCATCTGTTCTCGTCCCATAACACCCCCACTCCATCCCCACGTACACCAAGATGCATTTCTGGGGTACTGGAATCCGCAGGAGTCCCAGGCATGGGGCTCATGCTCAGTGGGAGCAGTTGGCTCCCTACTTAGTATCCTTTCCCACCTCCTTCGGGGTGGTGACGTTTCCAGAGTCCTATCTAGGGCCAGCTTCCCACACTAAGTAGGGAATGAGGAAAGGAACACGAAGACTTCAGACTTCAGGGTTGGCCTCTCCCCGAGGCAGGCAGACTTGGAGAAGAGTTAGGGTTAGGGTGTCCTAATTGGAGCTGTTGCCTCTTGAGTAACACTACTCACGAAAATAGAGCACCGGTGCTGGTGCTGCCGCTGGCGCTCGCTTTCAGAGCTCTTCATCGGCTGAGATCATCAGGCAGGCGCTTCATTCCTAGGCTTGCCAGGGAAGTGAACTCTGCTCCCCCTCCCTCGGGTGGTTCCCATTGAGGGAGCTAAGCTTGGGAACCCTAAGCTTAGTAGGTTCCAAAAGATGGAGGCACAACAGCAGGACACAGCTTACTTACACCTCGGAAGCCAAAGTGACAAAGGAACTGATGGAGCCTGCTGAGCTTACAGAACCTCAGTGCCACTCACATGCATAGAAGTTACAGGCCGGAGGAGAGCCAAAGGGCCCTGGTGGGAAGAAGGCCAGCAGTGGGGACTCTAGGGACACCTTCCCTTTTTCATCTAGTGCCCCCTGGTGGCAGAATCTATCAGAATGCCAGCCAATTAGCGGGCGTGGGGGCCGAGGGTGTGAAAGGATTCCTGTTCCACCAGCAAAGGGCAGTGATTTGAAGTTGGGCAATATCTGCCTCTTGACACTCTTCCCTGATACCGACGTGCCTCCCTCCATCCAGACTCGGAGGAAACATTCCAGAATTTGTTAAGGCCAGCCCCACCTAAGTACAGAGTGTGTTCCGAGAACAGCATTCATCACAGTTCCCTGCATACATCAGGATCCAGAGCTCCAAGCCAGTAAATCAGTTCAGACAGTCAACTGTGCAAGCAGAGTTGAAAACATCTTGACTGTGGAGCTTGTGTTCTAAGCGATCCTTACCTCTTTAAGAGAAGGCGTGACCGTCTCCCTCCCTGTCGTACCCTGCCCCTCCCCTAGGCCTCTGAAACCTGATCTAATCCCTTTGCACGCGGGTAATTTATTGGTCTATTGGGCTTTTCTTGGTGGCAAATTACGTTGTCTTTATTCCCGGGCTCTGGCCCCCGGAGTGCCTCAAGGAATTCCTAAGACTCCTTTCTCATGGTTGATCCTTCACACCCCCTCTGGGCCCCGGCAAAATAAGTTTTATTGGTATGCTTTGTCATGCAAACAGGGTGGTAATAAGCAGGCTATTATTCCGAAAGATTGGGCTTGATTAACCGCTCAAAGGAGGACTTGAGAACAAACGGAGCTGTTGCTGTACTAGTGTGAAGATATTTTTTATCGTGTGGGTCCATTTAGTATTCTGAGATCTTGCTTTTGCCTTTCTGCCTCCCAGAAGGGTTGCCATCCACCCAAAAATAATGACATCTGAGCCTGAGCTGTGTGGCTGAATCTAGTCGGGAGGCACTGTGGACCTCTCTGTCTCTAAAATGGGAGTGGCTAGCTATTAGCACATACATGCTCCCTGAACCCTGGGTGCACGGGAGACAGAGTTGGACACAGGTGTTGGGGCGGCGGGGAGGGGGGCAGTGTGTGTGTTGTCCTCAGGACACACTCTGCTTAGGTGGGGCTGCCCTTACAAATTCTGGAATGTTTCCTCAGAGTTTGGATAGGGGTGTGATGGTATCAAGCAAAGACTGTCAAGAGGCAATTTGCTGGGTAGTGAGAGTCAAAGGGGGACCCCAGAAATTTCCTCAGTGCCACAATGACTAGAAATAGAAGAACGAAGTGAGAGGGACAGGATAAAGATGAGGAGGGCCTGTTTATGGAAGATCGATGGACAGACTCGGGAAAGATGCGCCCTGTAGCCGCCTTCCGGGGGGCCCTGAATGAAGGTTACTCAAGACTCCCAGGGGAGCAGCTGCCAGAGAAGGTAGCACGGGGAAGGAAGCCTGGGGGCACCTCCTTGTACATCAAATACGGAATGTGGGGCAGTTAACATTTTAGCCTAGATCTGTGTGGCACAGAAGGAACTCCCTGAGAAGCAGCTGGAAGCGTCTGGGACAGGAAGAGCCCTCTCTGTCCTAGCAATTTTAGGACACACTCTGGGGTTTCCTCTGGGTGAGTCCAGGCAGGGCCACGGTTTCTGCAGGCCCGTGGATTCTGTCGGTCCAGATATCATTTTCAGGATAACTAATCCTGAATGTTGGAGGATTAATGGTAGATCAAAACAAGCTGTGCAAACTGCACAGTGCCTTCTGCTGAGCTTGTGAAGGGTACCCAGATCTGGGAGGCACCTTGGTACTTGGATGAGGTCATTCACCAGGTAGTGAGAGAGTCAAAGGGGAGTTGAAGGGGCTTGCCACCAGTTCTAACCACCTGAGTTAAGAGTCCCACAACCCTCGTGGCAGGAGACCGATTCTTGTGTTAACACCCAGAAAAAGAGAAGTAGCCTGCCACTGTGGGGCAGGGAGCATCCTTCTGCCATGCAGAAAGCAGGCGGGACTGGCTCAGAAAGGCTCGGCTCTCCCTTGTTTGCACAAGCTGCTGTAAAGATGTGTTACACAGTGAGGCTGTATGTGTATGGACACTGGCCTCAGAAGGCCCAGTTTACTACCTGGAATCTCTTCCTTTAACAAAAGAAGGGGGGAGAAAAAGAAAAGGAAAATATATAGCACACTAAAAAACAAAAATATGCAGCCTTTTAGGGCCTCTGATAGGGGACCCTGCAGCTTTTGCTTTTGATGCCGGGCCTGCTTGCCTATGGGTTCCTGACCTCTAAGCAGCCTGCAGTTGGTGATTTAGTGCAGTGGACATGGGGTGCAGGGTAAGACCTCTGTAGAGTCGAGGGCAGGGGCCTCTCAGCTTACTGTCCATGAGGACAGTCCAGCCTTGGCATCTCTGAGGTCCCTCCCCAAGGTCCTTAAGGAATGGCAGCTGTATGTATATCACTTCAGACTGACAGACTGCAGAGTCGGGTTACCATCTGAAGAAGTAGCCGAGGGCACTCACTGGGCACACCCACTGCTGGCCCCAACTTATCACTGTCAGTATCATCTTGCAAACTGCTGCCTTGCTCTGAGCTCTGAGCTCCACAGTGGAAGAGGTCAGCCTTTTTCTGACGCGCCATTGAGGATCCTCGGAGCTGTTTAAGGTCTTAAGGCTATGGGGCAGGCATCAGGGGTCCTCAAGAGTCAGAGATAGGTCATTTCTCAGCATCATCTGTGTCCAGAAGCCCTCCACAAGCCTTTCTGCTGGAGCATGAGGCACAGAATCAATTTGCACTGTGACCACAGAATCAGGCAGGGCCACAGACCACAGCACTGGGGACAATGGGGGAACTGACCATCTCAGATGGTTTCTTAAGGAAAGGCTTGTAGTGAGTGCATTTTGAAAAGCATAGGAGTAAGGCTGAAGAGAGGCCTCAGTAGATAAGGAGCTTGCTGTGTGAACTTGAGGGCCTGCCTGAGCTCGCTTGGGCCCTAAGCACTCACTTAACAGTCAGACACGTAGTGCGTAGTGCGTGTCTGTCACCCCAGCTCTGGGAGCCTGGAAACAGGTGGATCCTGAGGGCTTGCCGGTCAACCAGTCCAGCCCTTACCAAAAACTCCAGGTTCAGATAGAGACGTTGTCTCAAAAAATGAGATAAGAGCACCTGACATCAACCACACACACATACACACACACACACACACACACACACACACATGTATATAACACACACACACATACTCACACACACTCATACACACACACCCTCACACACACACTCACTCACACACACATACTCACTCTCATACACACACATACCCTCACACACTCACACACACATACTCACACACACACACACCCTGGGAGGGGCAGAACCTACATACCCCCACAGAGAGAAAAAGAAAAGCTTAGGAGCAGTTCCAATGCTAGCGCACATCTAAGGCACACGTGTGGCTTTGTGACTCTGGGCAGCTCCACCCCCTGAGGCCTCCCACTGATAAAATGAAGGTTAAAAAGCTTCCTGCCCCCTGGGTGGTAGTGAAGGCCAGAGATGAAAGCAGTTTGCTTTTGAGCGGGAAGAAGATTGCAGTTTGGGAACTGAGAGCTGTAGTCCATCCCACCTGTGTCAAGGAACACAAGAAAAAAGCCATTCAAGGTCCGGGCACCTTTTTGCCTGTCTGTTGAGGGGAACAGTAAGTCCTGAAAACCATCTCAGAATTAGAGGCAATGTGCAGACATCTGGCACATGGTAGGTCTTCAGGTCACATTAGTAGTGCCATGACAGTTGAACAAAGTTAACAGCACAAACTCTTCTTTCCTGGAGCCTCTTTCTTGAGTTCTGCAGGCTTTGCTTCGTCAGCACTTCCAGCCCTGCCCCACCCCCATTGCATGCCTGTGTGTGGCTCAAGAAGGTCACACAACTGGGGTTTGACTCTGGATACCTGCCCCAAACCCAGAATGCCCCCCAAGCATGCTCCCCATTTTTTGAGACTAAGTATAGCCTGTGACACAAGTCTGTCACTTGCTGTTTGCTGACACTCCGTGTCCCCTGCATCCCTCTGAGTGGGGAAATTAAACATGCCCCCTGTTTTTCTTTCTTGCACAGAATCCAAAGTTTCTTCATTTGCTCCCTAGCAAGGACAAAATAGATGGGACAAGTTCAGGGGCTAGCCCTTCTGACCGTTCCATGCTCCAAGAAGTGTCTAGTGTGGGGTAGAGCATTAATGGATGCCCTGAATCAGGCTGAGGCATAGGTCGCCCAGACAGGAGGGGCAGGAATCACCAGGCAGAGAGGCCAGAGCTCACTTGATCAGTACCCTAGCTTTCTGCAGAGTCAAGGGAATCATGCCAAGCCTGGGTCACCCTGGGAACAGGGTCTCATGATGTGATAGGAGGAACAGAGTATGTAAAGCAAAATCCGCCCAGACCTTTGATACCTGGCCAGGTGATACCTCCATTGACAGTGGCTGCTTATAAAGAAGGCCCAGGAAGGGAAACAAGGGAGGGGTGGATGAGATATAGATAGATAGATAGATAGATAGATAGATAGGTGGGTGAGTGAGTGAGATAGAAAGGAAGAAAGAAAGGAAGGAAGCGAGGGATGGGTGAGATAGATAGATTGATCAGTCAGTACGGGCTATGTAACAGCACCACACAATTCCCAGTTAACTTCTCATGGTTCTGGAAGTAGGGCCAACAGAACCAGCTTTTTGGTTCCAGGGAGAACTTCTTCCTGGCTTGCAGACTGCCAACTTTAGCATCTTCTTGAAGTGAGGAGAGAGATAGCAAGCTCTGGTGTTCCTTGTAAGGGCAGTAACGGCATGATGCGACTTTACCTTCATAACTTCATCTAAGCCTAGTCGTGTCTCAGAGACCTCAATCCAGATGCTCTTGTGTTAGGCATTGGGACTGATTTGCAGCGAGAAGTGGAGTTCAATTCTTAGTACACGGCTTGGTGAAAAGGAGGCAGCGGGCTGACAACCATTGGTGCCTATGGAAAGTGTGACCCTTAGACCGTTGGACCTCCTGGGGTGCTCCACGATGAGAGTGTAGTGTCAATAGACAGAAGGAACTGCCCAATTGGGGTGACATGAGTTAGGGTAGAAAGGGGGACTCCAGTGGGCTCTGGGAGCAGGCAAGAGGAAGGAGGGGCTAACCTCTAGTTGAGGCAGGGCTGGACCATTCTGCTGTAGAGGATAGAGGGAGGCCGACTGCCATCCATACCCTTTCTGTCTCCTACCATCGACTTCTGGCCTCAGAATAGTGTGTCTTTGTTATGCTGGGGACCCTGTTTATTGTGCGCCCTTGCGTCTCAGGCAAGAGGGGAGCATATCATTCCATCTGAAGCTTGAGGCAAGTTCTTTGCAGATAATGAAACCGAGGCAGAATCAGGTCCTCACAACTATCAGAACTGAAACGGAGTGCGGTGTCTTCCTGCCTGCCTCTTCACACGCCGCAGTCCTCCTCAGTCCTCATTCCCCAGTGGCTGAGAAATGGGAGTGAAAAGGCAAAGACATTCACTTAGTGTCACTTAGCTTCCCCAGGAGGAGGAAGCCAATGCCAAGTGTAAGAGTGGCCTCTGTTGCCATCTGTCAGCCACAGATGTGCAGGTCGTCTGATTTGGAGATGGCCAGCTCTGAAGGGTGGGAGGCTCTGGAAGGGACTGCAGCATGGGTGATAGAGGGCCTCCATCTTTGTTCCTGTCATCATGGTGAGTGTGAGGTGAACTGAACCCATGGGCTTCCTGTCAGGGCAGCATCCACGTCAGTGGTGTTTTTCTCAGTACCCCTTTCTGTGATTCTGAGACTGCAGGGTGGCAAACCAGTATTCTGCTTCCAGGACTGGGGTAAGCAGACGCCATTGGAACCAAGACGAAAGGTGTGGGGCCACCCGTGTGGCAGTTCCTCTGTGCCTCTACCCCGACATACCTTTTGCCTCACTTCACCTCCTTCTGGATTCGTACTATCCACGGCTTCCCATCTCCACACAGGCCGGGCCCTCAGATGTTACCAGTTGTGGATGCCAGGAGCACATGCTTTGGATGGGAGAGCACACGTTAGGGAGTCTCACAGTGCTCCATGACTACTGCCCTCCTCTACAGAGCAGGCACCAACAGACCAGTGGCCTAGACTGATTCACCAGTCATATTTTGATTGTTTTGAGACAGGTTTTCACTATGTCACCCAGATTGACCCAGAACTTGACAACCCTCCTGTTGCTGCCTCTCAGGTACTAAGATTGAACAGTACCACCATGCCTGGCTCTAGTCTGATGCAAGTCAGCCTTGTTCAATGTACATAAAGCTGGAAAAATAGGAAAACTGTCTTCTATCAAGTTTTTTTCCCTAATGCACAAATAATTCATAACTCTTTTCAAACAAAAATAAAAACAAGTTCAACAGGTACCAACCAAAAGGAACTTGTTCACCAGAAGTATCACAAGCACAGGTAGCCTGAGTCTCAAGATGGAGGCTGACTTCTCTATGCTCCGGTCTTAGTTACTGTCCTATTGCTATGAAGAACACTGACCAAGGCAGCCCTTACAAAAGAAAGCTTGCTCACGGTTTTAGAGGGGGTTTTAGAGGGTCAGGTCTTGATCATCATGGCAGAAGGGACTGGCACGGTACTGGAGCAGTAGCCGAGAGCTTCACATCCTGATCCACAGGCATCAGGCAGGGGCTGGGGAGAGAGGAGAGACACTCGGCTTACCAGAGCCTTTTGAAACCCCAAAGCCTATTCCCAGTGACACACCTCCCAAACAGACCACACCTCCTGATCCTTCCCAAACAGTTTCACTCACATTGACTAAGCACTCAAATATATGAACCTGTGGGGCTATCTTGTTCAAACAGTCACAGCTCAGGTGTATGACCTGGCACTCGCCTTTAAGAAAAGGTTGTAAGCACCCCACCCCCAGAGTAGGTCAGAGCCCCATGAGAGATCAGCAGGCACTTGTTGCAGACCAAGGGACCCTGCTGGCACGGTGATTGTTCCATCAGCCTACCTTCAAAGATTTTACTTCTTGTTTTGATGTGAAGGTTGATTTTTATGAGAATATCAGACAGCAGAGAAACAAAGTGAATTTTCCAAGGCTAAAAGCCAAGTTAGTGGCCCAGCCTACCATAGCTGGAGCAAGACCACTTTCCCTTCAGCTACCTCCCTTGTCAGCATTGGGTTGTGACCCTCACTCAGCCTCTGGCTGGACCTCCGGCTCCTTTATCCTGGGATGTGCATAGAAACTTCTATCCTGCTGCAGGGATGCATGCCTGGCCGCTCATAGTCACCGTAGATTGTATGGAAGAATCTAAAAGACCAGGCAAGGATAGGTTGCTCATGTCCAGATACAAGATGTAGATACATTAGAACATCAATTCTCAGGCATGGCCATCTCTGAGATCTCAAGGTCTGTAACTTTTTGTTTGGCTCAGTGGGAAGTGCTTGACGTGCATGTCTGACAACATGAGGTCAATCCCTAGGACCCATGCGAGAAACTCCATAGTCACACACAGGTCTGTAATGCCAGTGTACCACCACAGAGAATGGGAGGTAAAGATGGAGGGAGGGGTTCCCCCAGAATCTCCATGGGCTAGCCCGTCTAGGGTAGGGAGCATAGCAGGGACAACCAGAGACCTTGCTTCAACAAGGTAGAACGCAAGGACCAACGCCCCAAAGATGTCCTCTGGCTTCCACACATGAGTAGATTCAAAGGAAACTCTTCTCTTTCCATTAGCTTCCCAGACTGCAGGCGAGAGAAAGATGACCAAGGAAGTCAGTTCCTCTGCGATGTGATACAATTATCCTAGCAGCCAGCATTGAGTGAGTTTGGTAGTGTTCCCTGCCCAGCCTAAGAAACTGTCCCTTGGAGCTAGTCAGCTAGAGACAGGACTTGCAGAAGAGTGAGGTCCAAGACCTGGGGTAGGTGGGGTCCTCAGTATCTTTGAAGTCAATAAGGGATTATGTCATTGTTCTGACCTGGTGGAGAGAATGAGGGATATGTCGGTTTATAAGGTTGTATCCACAGTTAGAACTGCTGTGTGTGAGCAGGGGCTCTTGGTGCTTAGCTCTGTGAGATAAGTCATTTAACATTCAGCAGATTCACACAGTAGGTCTTACTGTTATCCCTTATTTCAAATAAGTATAAATAAGCAGAGAGCTGCGGGGTCTCACGATGGCAGGAGTGTGCGCACAGTAGCTAAATTCTATCAGATTTCTGTTGTTTTCGCTGGAATTCTTGGAGATAGCCATGAAGTTTAAGCGAGTATCCTGTTTGTCTTGTTTTCTTTTTTATGTATTGGCTTTTTTTTTTTTTTGAATGCCCAAGAATGGTTTGACAGTGATCACCATCCTGCTAAAAACAAATGCTGTCCCTTTTCTGCAATCTGGTCCGTGTGTCTGGACCCTCCTCACCTTAGCAGGCCATGCCAAGGAATCTGGAAAGCTAGACAGGGCAAGTTACTCCACAGCTCACTTACCGATGTATTATAGGGGACCCAATCTTAGGTGAGGTCTCCTGGTACCTCTCACCCAGAGAGATCTTTAGAAGAGGGTCCCAAAATGATGGCACATGTGTTTTTCTCCATAGCCATCTCCCCCTGCAAGATCCTCAAGTGCAACTCTGAGTTCTGGAGCGCCACATCATCAGGCAGCCACACCCCTGCCTCTGACGACGTGCCAGAATTCTGTGCGGCCCTGCGCACCTACGCCCTGTGCACTCGGCGGACAGCCCGCACCTGCCGGGGCGACCTGGCTTACCACTCGGCTGTCCATGGCATAGAGGACCTCATGAGCCAGCATAACTGCTCCAAGGATGGCCCCACCTCACAGCCACGAGTGCGCACGCTCCCGCCAGCTGGGGACAGCCAGGAGCGCTCGGATAGCCCCGAGATCTGCCACTATGAGAAGAGTTTCCACAAGCACTCAGCTGCCCCCAACTACACTCACTGCGGCCTCTTTGGGGACCCACACCTCAGGACTTTCACAGACCACTTCCAGACGTGCAAGGTGCAAGGTGCCTGGCCTCTCATCGACAATAATTATCTGAACGTGCAAGTCACCAATACACCTGTGCTGCCGGGCTCTGCCGCCACTGCCACCAGCAAGGTAAGGGGTCTAGGGAGGCTGGGTCATACTATTCAGGCACTGTTGGCACCACTGTGGTCAGTGAAGAAGCGAATGGTTTAGAAAGGAATGTTCTAGAGATCCCTTGTCAGGAGATAAACCAACTTACAACTATGGCCGTATTTTGCCTCTAGTGTGGTATTTCTCAGATTTAACAGACGTTGCTTAGGAGAGAATCGTGAGACCCTGGTGTCAGAAACTAGCATATAAAATATATATAGGTTTATTTGCTTGTATTTCACACGAGTACTGTATTTACATCATTTCTACCCCTTCCTGTCCCCAATCCAACCCATGTGTCCTTCCCAATCTCCCAGTATATGAACCTCTCCTTTGATCATCGTGACATATATACATGTTTTATATTATGTGGGACATATACACAACCTACGGAGTCCCTTTAGTGTTGCTTGTATATAAAGTCAATCAATAGCTGCCGAGAGATGGAGAATCAGTCTTCTCCAGAAATGACAGGTTATCCAGTCCCAAGTGGTCAGCCCTAAACACGCACACTTTCTAATTAGGCAAAAATAGAACAAGAGTAGCCAAGCATGGCGCAGATAGAAAACGGTACCAGTGAGTGGGTTGGGTACTGTAAGGACACGTGTTTGAGAAAGTTTAGCTTCCAATATGTGTGCTCCTGTTGTACAAATGTGCATTGCTGCACAGGCGAAGATGTGAAGTGCACTTCCTGCTAGCCTTTTGGAGTTCAGTCAATAAAGCGCTTGCCACACAAGTGTGAGGGCTGAATTTAGGTCACCAACACCCACATGGACAGCCATGCAGCAGCCTGTGCTGTGTCCCAGCCTTAGGAAGGCAGAGACAGAAAGCCCCTGACTCATTGGCCAGCCAGTCTAGCTGAATTGGTGAGCCCCAAGTTCAACGAGAGACACTAACTAACTAACTAAATAATAATAAAAAAAAAACAAATAAGGCAGAGATTTAATTGAAGACATCTTTATTGACCTCTGCCCTCCACACATCCATGGACCTAAGTTCACTTCACATACAAACACACACATAAATACAAAGTTCAGAAATGCTCCCAAAACACTTCTTTTCAAACCTTTGAAATAGCCTCCTCCCCAGACTCTGTCTTGGTGGAAACATATGAAAACCCGATCAGAGGCAGGGGTGATGGTGGTGCGTGCCTTTGATCCCAGCCCTTGGGAGGCAGAGGCAGGCAGGTCTGAGTTCAAGGCCAGGCTGCTCTATGGAGAGAGAGAGCGTTCCAAGACAGCCAGGGCTACACAGAGAAACGGTGTCTTGAAAAACCAAAAAAGAAAAGATAAAAAAGGAAACAATCAAAGAAGTCTGTGGTCTGTGTTTCTCTCTCTAGACTATTGGTGCCTTGCCTGCCTCTTGGGCTGCATTTACAAGTATAGCAGTTGTTAAAGGTGGTACCAGTGCTCTCTCTACCTGAGCTCCGGGATGCATATGTCCCTCCTGGCTGGTTTGACCACTGCATCTCTGGGATGGAATGAGGTTGGACATGGGGTTTTTTGTTTGTTTGGTTTTGTTTGTTTTTTAAGTCCTCAATAGGGTCTGTGGATTTAATTCAGTTGTGAGATTGCTGGTCTAGCATTTAGTCCCCAGCACCACATAAAACTAGATATGGTGGCACACCCTTGTCATCCCAGGTCTTAGGAAATGGAGCAGAAGCAGCAGAAGGTTATCCTTGCCTACATAGTGAATTTGAAAGCAGCGTGGAACAAATAAATCAACAAGTCATGCAGTAGTTTTAATGTAGGTTCCGAGGCCACTGCTGTGGGATGGGATGGCTGAGCAGCTGCTGGATAAAGAGCCCCGCCCTGTGCCTCCGTGACTTATCTGGATGCTGAGCGCCTCAGCACCTGAGATGAGTGAGGGACATAGAATGGAGCATGGACCAGCCTCACAGAGTACCCTAGAGGCTCTCCAGAAGTTCTCACTCCTCCTCCTTGGGGCCAGCCCTGCCTGCCTAATGTAGCTCCCTTTGACCAAACAGGAGGTTCCAGGAGGCAAAGGGACTTCCCCACCCAAAATGCAGTTGGTGGGAAACACCAAGCTAGGATTTGTCCTCAGCCAGGACAGCTCCTGAGCCTGGCGTGTTCTCTGTTGCCACAGAATCCACTGAGGACCGCTCATTGTCTCCTCCAAGGAGGCTTAGTGTTTGGGTGGCAGGCCTCAAGTCCCGCTCACTGGCCAGTGCCAGAGATAGCTAAGACTCCCGTTTCCCAGGCAAGAGGATACCCCCACCCACCCCAGATTCTCCCTCCCCTGCTTACTTCTGCTAGGGAAGGGGAGGGTCTCCAGTGACCTCAGCCTTGCCAGGAGCTAAGGTATCAAGGTGAGGGGACAGTGCTGTCAGACAGTGGGCATAGGTCTGCCCTCCTCAGTGCCTGGCCTCTATTGCTGCCCGCCCTGTCACCATAGCCCCCTGGGGCTTCCAGTCTGGCTAGGAGACATTAGGTCTATTTCCCCAGGAGGAATGTGTTAGAAGACCACATTAGGCAGTGCCAGGCTGGCCCACAAGGCTGTTTCTGTTCCTTCTCTCTCTGCCACACCCTAGAAGAGGACAGTGAGGTGACCTGGCAGCCAGAAAAAATGCTCCATCTCCGCCACTTCCTTCTGCTCTGGTGGCCCTGACCTACCAAAGGAGTTCTTTCTGGGCCTTCCTACTGGGTAGGAAACAAACAGGTTTTCATCATGGCTGCCCTACCAGGTTCACAGAACCAGGTCATGCTGCCTAGCCAGCAGCAGATCTATGGCCAGAGCCAGCCCTCTCTCCTTTCCCCTCCCCTCCCCTCTCCTGGCCCTCAGAAGACTTGGGGCTACCCCAGGCAAGGATCCAAACCCCTTCCTGCAGCTTTCAGCTGCTTACCACCTTCCTTCCCAGAGCCAAGATAAATGAATCCTGGGAGCCTGAGGCGGTGGCTTCTAAATGCAGCAACAAACTTGGCTCTGGAAGGGACCCAGCCTCCCTGCCCCACACTGAAGTCTCCAGAGGGCTGGCATCTGGGCACAAGGGGAGACTTGAGGATACAAAAGGGATGGGGACTCCAAGTGCCCGCTGCTCCTCTTGATTGAGGGAGGTGTGATCACCAATGACAACAGAGCCCAAACACGGAGCTTGTACGTGACCAGGGGAGCCCGACCTCTGCCACTGGTACTGGCAGTGTCCTGGGGGCAACGTGACTGGCCTTAAACACCTGCAGAGCCGAGGTACACCTAGACCTCAGCCATCACCATGGTGACGCTGTCCACCAACCAAGTGGATTGATTGTTGATTGCTTTCTGTGATTCGTTCACTCCCTCTGCCTATGCTACAATGCAAGGCTCTGGGCACCAAAGAACTGCCTGAGCAAGAGTGGGAGGTCTTCCCCACCCAGGCCAGCATGGAGACTCCCAGAACGGTATGGGATTGAGTGGCAGGGCTTGTGCAGGCCAGCCCTTCCTCTGTGACCCAGACTTTTGATCACAGCAGGCAGAAAACTTTCAGACCCCATCAGCTTGGCTCTGTTAGAGACCAGACAGTGACACTATTGGTTTCTGTAGCCAAGCCAAACTCAAGACTCAGACCAGACTAGGAGCCCTGTGGTCCCCAGGTGAGCTACCTTAGTAGCCAGTTTCCAGTGCCTTGGCATTCTGCCGTTCTTGAAGCCTCCTGCTCCCAAGTGTATGTGTGTTCTCGGATTCAGCAGCATGGACTCTCCCTCGTGCCAGCCTCTCGGTGCCATGCTGTGTCTTCCCCGCCTCAGCTCCTGGCTCAGGCAGATAGAGCCCAACACGGGGCGCTTGGAAGATGCATTTGGCCCTGGCTCTGCTCGGGGAACTGGTAGGGTTTGCCACTGAGCTGACCCCTGATGACAGTGGAAATCCCCAAGAAAGCAAGAGATGCAAGTCTCTTACGACTTTCATCCCCAGAGCCCAGACTCTAGCTCCAGCGCGTGCGCGTACATACACACACACACACACACACACACACACCTGCCCCCACCCCTAAGTCAGAAACAGCCTAGTTCCCCAACTTGGACCTTCCCCTGAGCTCACCACCTGGTAACTTGGCCACCTGCTGTTGTAAAAGCCACATGCAGACAGAGTCTCACACAGGGTACTACCATTACCTTCCTGGCCCCTCCCTCTATCTTCAAGGACAATCAAGGTAGGATTTTCTACAGAAGAGCAGACTTGTCAGCCAGCTTCCCACTCCAAGGCCTCCTCCCAGTTTGGCTGGTTGTGCCCATTTTACAGGCAAACTGAGGCTCTGAAGGTAGGAACTCTACTCTTCTACCTCCCCCACCCTCTTCACCCTTGTTTGTTTTCCCCTAGCACTCAGAAACCAATTATACTATTTACTTCATCTGCTTGGGTCAGTGACCTCCAGGGGTCATGAACTCTTGCCCCTCTGGAACCCTCCCCTTCAGATGACATCATTTAACACTCTCACCTCCCTCCTGCTCTCCCCCCCACACACACTGTGTGTGTGTGTGTGTGTGTGTGTGTGGTGTGTGTGTTGGGGAGGGGCACAGAGAAGTCCAGGGGCCCCTTTGAAAAAGAGGATACCAAAGGCAGAAAGTCATCCATCCATGGTGGCTTGGCAGCAGGCCGCCAGGCTTTCAACAGGCCCCCGTCATGTTGTTACTTGTGGTCCCTGGCACCAGTGCCAAGGAGTCAGGCAACTTGTCAGCCTTCCAGGAGGCTGTCTCTGTAAGAGATGGGGGTTCAAGCCAAACCAGCCTTTCCTGTTCCGAGGAGACTGCTGACACTTGGAGAGCCCCCTTCCCCAAGTCTGTGTGGCCTTGCACACCAAACAAGAGCACCAGCGTCCCTCGCCTTGTCATCCCTCCAGTGGCAGGACCACCCACTTCCCAGACCACCCTGGTCGGGCCACCTCTGTTCGTATGAAGTCGCCATTTTCATAGGTCCGGAATCAGAGAGAGTAGCTGTATTTTCATGCAGTCCAAGGCTTATGGCTATGCAGCAGGGACAGGCTCTAGCCTCTGTTAACATCCCAGTGCATACTGGAAATAGGAGCCCTAGGGAGGGAAACAGGAAATAGAATCCCATTCTTAAAAAGCTGTGTGGCCAGTGCCTACTAGGCTCACAGTCTGGGGACTTACCCCTCCCAGCCCTTTCTCCCACAAAGCCGTAGAATGGGGCTGGTCACTCTTCATCCTGACCCCAAGCTGACATAGTCATGGGAAGGTTCTTGTTTCTTTTAAAGAAAGAGGAAAATTAGTATGATCCAGCCCAGGCTGTGTGTGTTTCGTTGTTTTGGTTCTAGGGTTTGTTTGTTTTTTGTTTGTTTGTTTGTTTGTTTGAGACAGGGTTTCTCTGTGTAGCCCTGGCTGTCCTAGCACTTGCTCTGTAGACCAAGCTAGCCTTGAATTCAGATATCTACCTGCCTCTGCCTCCCAAGTGCTGGGATTAAAGAAGTACACCACCACCGCAGGCAGGTGGCCTGTATTATACAAGAAGAATCTAAAAAGATGTTGGAGTAGGATTTTTGGTTTGGGTTTTGTTGGTTGGGGTTTTTATTTTTGGAGGGGGCTTGGTTTGGTTTTGGGGTGTGGTTTGGTTTGGTTTGGTTTTTAGTATTTCAGTGGAGGAAGAAACCCATTTTTTTAAAAAAGTCAGAATACCCTAGCCCCTGAGAGTCACATGTATAGCTCCTGCCTATGGTCCTGTGATACAGTGAGAAAACAAGGCTCCAGGTCTTCTCAGGTCCTAGGGCCCCGGGGTGCCACCATTTACTACCTGGTTAGCATGGGGGACCCACAAAACAGGACAATGATGAGCCGAGGCACTCCTCCCGAAACTAACACTTGTTGGCCTGCTCAGCCTGAAGTGGGCACAAGCTGCTAGGCTCCACTGCCCTGGCCTGTAGCCTCTCTGCTTACCTGCGGCTTCCTGGGTTCTTTGAAGCTGTGGCAACTTAGAAATTTAGCTAGGCACTGTCTGCTGTCCCCAGGCCTTACATCTGGCCTTCCTGGCTGGCTCTTCTGTGACTCTGAGCCCAGGTTCTTTGACTCTCCTACCATCCAAGCAATGATTCGAGTTCCTGGCCCTATGCTTATGGGGCCAAGAGACTTCCTTAGCCCGTGCAGTATGGCCGTTGGACCTCTGAGTGTTCTCAGGCTATCATCACAGCGCTTTCTGCTGCGGCACATACCATCTGAGCAGCCTCAGCTAGGCTCCATGTGCCGTCAGCAGCCTGGGTCCCTGAAGCTGAGAGGTCCACTGTGGTAAAAGTGGGGGCAATATCCCCTCTGGAGCCCCACCAGCTAGCTGGGAAGTGCCCATTCCTTCCACAAAACTGTTCATGTCTCCAGTTTTGTATCCTCCCTGGAAAACAGCCAGACACCACACTCAGATGACAGGCCAGAACATCACACTCGACCCCTTCCCAAGCCTATGGACTAGTGGTTGTAAAGACCCAAGAACATGTAAAGACCCAAGAACAGTGGTTCTCAACCTCCTAATGCTACAACCCTTTACTACAGCTCCTCCATGTTATGCTGACCCCCATACCCACCACCACAATCTTGTTGCTACTTCACAACTGAAATTTTGATACTGTTATGAATCATAGTGTAAATATTTTTGGAGGCAGAAAGTTGCCAAAGGGTCGTGACCCACAGGTTATTGATACCCACTGCCCTAGCGGTCAGAAAATCAGAACGACCCAGAGAGTCCCACTTCTGCCTTTCGTGGCTGTGTGGCCGTCAGTAAGCTGCAAGAGTGCTCTGAGCATCTGTGAAACCCTTGCAGTGCCACACATCCTAATCCAATCTCCTCTGTTTCTTTCCCATAGCTCACCATCATCTTCAAGAACTTCCAAGAGTGTGTGGACCAGAAAGTCTACCAAGCTGAGATGGACGAACTTCCGTCTGCCTTTGCGGATGGCTCCAAAAATGGGGGAGATAAACATGGAGCCAACAGCCTGAAGATCACAGAGAAGGTGTCAGGCCAGCACGTGGAGATCCAGGCCAAGTACATCGGCACCACCATCGTGGTGCGCCAGGTGGGCCGCTACCTGACCTTTGCCGTCCGGATGCCCGAGGAGGTAGTCAACGCCGTGGAGGACCGTGACAGCCAAGGCCTCTACCTCTGCCTGCGGGGCTGCCCGCTCAACCAGCAGATCGACTTCCAAGCTTTCCGCGCCAACGCTGAAAGCCCTCGTAGGCCAGCCGCGGCCAGCCCCTCTCCCGTGGTCCCTGAGACATTTCCCTATGAGACAGCTGTGGCCAAGTGCAAGGAGAAGCTGCCTGTAGAAGACCTATACTACCAGGCCTGTGTCTTCGACCTCCTCACGACTGGCGATGTGAACTTCACGCTGGCCGCCTACTATGCTTTGGAGGATGGCAAGATGCTCCACTCCAACAAGGACAAGCTGCACCTGTTCGAAAGGACTCGGGAGCTGCCAGGTGCTGTGGCTGCCGCCGCCGCCACAGTTCCCTTGGCCCCCCAGATGCTTCTTGGCTCCGTCACACTTCTGGTCCTCCTGCCTGAGTTGTGGTAGACAGTTGGCCATGTAGGATACTGAGGAGAGTATAGACTCCGCCCCGAGCCTTGGGCTCCTGACCCTGGCTTCTCCTTTGTCTGAGGGCCCGTGTCAGCTGCGGGATGCAGCCCAGCAGGTGGGCTGGCTCCCTGTGACCCAGTGTTCTCTGCAGACCATTCAGCAGCGGAGGTGGCCTCTGGCTGATGGCCTGATCTTGGTGCCCTCAGAGCCATCGTCAGATGTTTTGGCCAGGGCTAAGGGCATGTGGGACAGCTCTCCCCTCTCGATTAGTGCACGTGACAAGGTTGTGGTGATTGATGCTGTGTTTTTGTGACAGTAGAGTTGTGTGAGAGGGAGAGCAGCTCCCTCCACCCCGACCCCACCGTGTGAATGTGCGAACCAGAGCCCCCTAAGCTGATGTCCCACCCCCATCACCAGAGAGACACTGGGAAAGTCAGCTCCTTCCACACCCTCACAATGCACTGAGACAGGCCCGGCTGACTGCTGCACACCTACTCTGGGGCCTCTGTGCCCTCCCATACACGCGCACACACTGATACACAAGCACACTCGCACACACTAAGCCCATGGGGACACCGCAAGACCCGACATCAGTAGGACTGTAGCATCTCCATGGTTCTGTCCCCAGGCAGCCCGCCCCCCCCCCTTAGCAGTATGATGCTCCCAGAGGTCTCTGCTCAGTATCTTTAGCAAATGGATGTAACCTTGTAACCAGCAGGCTGAGTCCTCCTGGTACCTTCCTCCCCAATGCTACCAGAGACTCCTGTGCATCCCCCTACTGTGGATGTGATCGAGGTGCCTGGAAAGCCCCACAGTTGAAGGGAGGGTGTGTTTTGGCCTGGGGTCTAAGCTGTACCACTCAAGGGCTCAGATCCCCATCTCTGGCTCCACCCTCTGCCCCTCTCCCATTGCACTTAAGAAATCAAAGTGCTTTCATTCTGAATGTTTCAACAGAGATGTGATCCTCCTCTGGTTCCTGTCATCCCTACCCCTCACCCTCACCCCTACCCCTGCCAGCAGACATAAGAGCCCCCGCCCCCCTGAGGGCGCGGCCTCAGGGCATGAGCAGCAGACCTAGTGGATAGGGCCAGCTGGTCTGCCCTGCCCTCTGCTCTTTCTCTTGCCTCATAGACTTTCCTGGCTGCTGGTCAGCAGCTCCACCCCCACCCCCACCCCCAGCCCTCTTGTCTGCATTTCTTTGTGGGGGAGCATCATCTAAGAGGCCTTCCTGCACCATGTACCCTGGCAGGCTCTCCTCCCACTAGAACCTTCTTTCCACTCTGGCCATAGCCAGAGGCCTGTCACTGGGACCCTAGCTTTCCTTCTGCTCAAGGCGAGAGTCCATCCATAGAGCCCAGAGCCATTACCATCTATCTCTATCTCTACTGCTATTCCAGAGGCCCCCAAGGGACCACCAGCACAACGGTACAGCCAGCCCCCTGGGCCACCCAACTGGCGGCCCTGCAGAGCCTACCCTAGCCCCACTCAATGTTTATAGCAGCCCTCTGCTGCTCCCCCAGGGACCTCTCATACACTGGCCAGGAGGCTGCAGAACCTGCCTCTCTCTCCCAGAGGTCCTAACCCCTGCCAAAACCACGTGGGTAGCTGGGAGGGGTCAGCTCCGCCCCTCCTGCTCCGGGCTGGTTTTTAGCTATCCCTATGTTGGAAGTAAAAGAGTTGAAGCACTTTATTTTGGTTGTGTTTGATCATGTTCTGCTTGGAAGTGGGGACCCCTCACTGAGTCCACCTGTCTGCGACCTGTGTGGAGCGCCACTGCGTGTACATACTGTAAATTATTTATTAACGGCTAAATGCAAGTAAAGTTTGTTTCGTTTTTGTTATTTTCTTTTAGATGGGCTCTTGGAGTTTATTTTCTAAACAGACTTTGGTCCTTGCGGGGTGGAGGGGTGAGGTGGATGGTGTGTCCCGCTACAAAGTGTGTCAAGACGGGCTGTGTGTGCGCGAGTTGCGTGAGCTGTGGGATCCTGCTGTTTAACGGCCATGGCCCTCAGTGGCTGAGATTACTTTTCTTCCTTCTTCACCTAGAACCATTAGAAGGGTTTGGTTGGTCCATTTTCCCTTGCTCTGAGCACATCGGAGCGGACGGATGTTAGCAAAAGGCTAAGATCTGTCTTCTAGGACAGAGTTGGAGAGGCAGAAGGTTTGAGGTCCATAATGGCTTCCTCCAAGCCAGCATGGCCGAGGAGCCCCAACCACACCTCAACCCTGAACCTCTTCAGCATCCCTTAGCACTCAGCCTAGGGGCCGAGTGACGTACTCTGATAGGACCACTGTCTAGACCTGTGCAAAGCCAGGCTCCCTGCTGACAATGGTCACATGTCATCCATTAAAAAAACAAACAAACAAAAAACCAAACTACACTGAATCAGTGTCAAGTCAGTGTCAAAGGACCCAAACCATGTAACAGATTAAGATCTGTGTGAGATGTACCCACCTGTACGTGCATGTCCTGAGAGCCAGGACATATACTTAGGTCTATTTTGCTTGAGCTATTCTGTTCCTGGTACAGAAGAACACAAGCCAAGTTGAAGTCCCAGTTAAGTGTCCTTGGATAAGTCACTTAACCCTCTGAGCCTCCCCAGTAAGCCCCTCCATGTTCACTTAATTTGTTCCCTATAGGGGAGGGGCCCACACAGCCTGGGAAGGAGACTTAAGGAAAGGCCAGCAAGAGGAGAAATCCAGAGAGCATTTATGCCCACCACACACAACCTCAGCGCCAGATGTGAGGAGAGAATGTTCAAGAGCCTTGCTTTAAAAAAACAAAGAAACAAAACCACAGGCTCCTAAAAAGACCCTGAAGGGTTGATCTACAAGGAAGGAGCTAAATCCACCCACTGTCCTGCATTGTCAGTAACCAAAGGCCTCACCTCCAGTGGACAATTGGATTCAAACCCAGGAGCGTATCTGTGGCAGGGCCATTGGCACGAGCCACACACAGGACAGATTGTGGAAAAGCCAGGCACAGGGAAAAAGTCCTTCATTCTCCATCAGATGAAAAGTGCTATATGACACTTGCCAAAAAAATATGTGGGGCTTGGAGTTTTTTCAGGCCCCTAAATTTAACCCACAAGAATTCTTTCCTAAATACCACACTCATTGCGCTCATGAACAGGAGACTTTGCATCTCAAGTGTCCGGGCCCAGCACCTTAAGTCTGAGTGCTCTTGTATTCCTTATGCATGGCAGTTGGTCTGGTGCAGACATGGGCCAAGGCCAGTCAGCCTCCTACACCAGAGCTTTAGCGTAGCCCATGAAGTACCCACCCTCTCTCCCCCCATCTGAAACTGCCTATGTTGCTGGAACACGGGCTGCAGGAGGTATGTAGCTTAATGTTAGGGCCCTTGCGTATGGTGTGAGAGACCCTAGGCTCCTGGGTTGAGCACCCCCCTCCCCTGAGCAAAAACAAGGGAAAGAATTCTTAGGCCTCTCATATAACAAGCCAGAGTTTGTAAGGGTAAAAAACAGAAAGGGCTGATCAGCGAAATCTGATAACTGCATGGGTAAATTTGGAGGGAAAAATTATCTGAAGACTCTGGCAGAGGCCCAGGAGAGCCAGGCAGCACTGAATCCTGTCTCTCATGCCCAAGCATGGCTCAGAGCAGCGGCTAAGCATGTGCGCTTGGGCAGCAAGCTGGCTTGGCATCGGAGCTGGGCTCTGCCTGCTGCTAGCTGTGTGGTCTCCCTTGGATTTTCTGAGCTTTAGATTCCTGATCTGTAAAATGGAATTACATGTAGCCACCTCCCTGAGTCCTGTGGAAATCTAATGAGCTAATTCCTGGCATAGATGCCCAACAACAAGAGAACCCACCGAAAGAGGTCCCTGTGGCAGTGGTACACAGGAACTTACTCATTTGATGAATCCACTTGTCCATGGGGACAAGTCCTGTATTCTTGCTGGGGAGATAAACCAATAATTGATATTTACATACTCTAATGACCCATGTGGCCCAGAAAGAAAAGCAGGTCCATTCTGAGTGACCTCCTAACTAAGGAAGGATCAAAAGGAATGCTCCTCTTTGGAGGGGTAAAAAACATGTGACTAACTCACCACATGAATTTCTGGAGCAAGGCATATCAGAAGCCGGAGAGAGCATTCTACAAAGAGCAGAAAATGCTGGGAACCTGGAGCAAACCCAGAGGGAGATTTCAAAGGATAGCAGAGAGCCGGTGTGACAGCAGGCCAGTGAGGGAACAGATGGAAGTCCCAGGGTAAGACTACACAGCAACTAGAGCATAGTAGACCTCCTGGTCTGGCCAAAATGCCTCCCTCTCTCTCTTCCCTTCTCTCTCTCTTTGAAACAGGATCTCATGTGTTCTGATTCTCTCTCTCTCTCTCTCTCTCTCTCTCTCTCTCTCACACACACACACACACACACACACACATACACACACACACACACACACACACACACACACACACACACACACACACACACACACACACACACACACACACACACACACACACACACACACACAGTGAAGGATGACCTTGAATTTCTAGTCCTTGCAGCTAAGGTCTCCTGAGGTAGACTTACAGATAGGCACCACTATCCTAATTTATGTGGTGCTGGTTATGGAACTCGGGACCTAGTGTACACTCAACAAGCATTCCTGCCAACTGAGCTACTTTCCCAGCCTTACCTGATCCCCTCCCTCCCCCAATTCCAAATGGAGCCTTGCAGGCCATCACCAGGGAAATGCAAAGCCATTGCTACCACACAAGGCCAGACCAAAGCAGTGGCTGAGGTGGAGAGAGAGATGTGTGAAATGAAGACTCTGTGTTTCACATGCAGGGTGGGTTGACAGAGCTTAGAGCAGGAAAAGGAACTGTCACCGGGTGTGGCTTGAAGTACCTGGGTAAACACAGTGCCACTTCCTGAGACTGGCAGGAGGATCTCTGGGGAGCAGGATGGGGACATGTCAGAAAACACACCCAGCTTCATTGTTTTAAATTCATGGTGTGTGTGTGTACACACAAGAGAGAGAGAGAGAGAGAAAGACAGACAGACAGTGTGTGTGTCAGACACAGACAGATAGACAGTGTGTCAGACACAGAAAGAGAGACAGACATTGTGTCAGACACACACACACACACACACACAGAGAGAGAGAGAGAGAGAGAGAGAGAGAGAGAGACTTCTATTTTGCAGGTGCCAGGGTTGTACTCAAGCAGCCTCCGGACAGGTGCTTGAAAAAAAGGCAGGTGGTTCACTAAGGTTGGACTTACACTAGCAAGTGCTAGGCTGTGTGGGATGGAAAGAGGCCAACATTTAAAGAAGAAAGTGCGAAGCATTCTAGAGAAACATTGGAGGAGTACCAGCCGGTTGGCACAGACATGACTAGATGTGTGGTCAGTTCCCGGCCTTGCCACTTGCTCATGGGGTGACTAGACCCTTCAGTGAAGGTGGGATTCTACTGCAATGAAGACAGACACCGGGAATATGTTCAAGAGAAAACACAAGGTGAACCTACATACACCACCCCATGCCACCTAGTCCTTCCATCCCCATGGGTTCTATAGAGCCTCAATCTGCAGCTAGACACTCAAGGCATGTACCCTACTTCCTTCCCTGTCCTTCCCCACAGCCTAATCTTTTAGGTGCAGTCCAGAAAGCAAATCTCAGGATAAAAAACTCAGTGACAGCAGATGCTGGAGAGGTTGTGGCGAAAGAGGAACACTTCTTCATTGCTGGTGGATTGCAAGCTGGTACAACCATTCTGGAAATCAGTTTGGCAGTTCCTCTGGAAATTGGACATAATTCTACCAGAGGACCCAGCTATACCACTCCTGGACATATACCCAGAAGATGCTCCAACATGTAATAAGGACACATGCTCCACCATGTTCATAGCAGCCTTATTTATAATAGCCAGAAACTGGAAACAACTCAGATGCCCTCAACAGAGGAATGGATACAGAAATTGTGGTACATCTATACAATGGAGTACTACTCAGCTATTAAAAATAATGAATTTATGAAATTCTTAGGGAAATGGATGGATCTGGAGAATATCATCCTGAGTGAGGTAACCCAATCACAATAGAGCACACATGGTATGCACTCTCTGATAAATGGTCATTAGCCCAGAAGTTCGGAATACAGGAAGAACAACCCACAAACCACAAGAAACTCAAGAAGAAGGAAGACCAAAATGTAGACATTTCATTCCTTCTTAAAAGGGGGAACAAAATACCCACAGAAGGAGTTGCAGAGACTAACTATGGAGCAGAGACTGGAGGAAGGACAAGCCAGCCTAATATAGCTCTCTCCTGAGAGGCTCTGACAGTGCCCGACTAATACAGATGTAGAGGCTCACAGCCACCCATTGAACTGAGTACAGGATCCCCAATGAAGGAGTTAGAGAAAGGACCAAAGGAGCTGAAGGGTTTGCAGCCCCTTAGGACGAACAACAACATGAACTAACTAGTACCCTCAGAGCTCCCAGGGACTCAACCACCAACCAAGGACTGATTGTTCTGGCAGCATGTGTATAGTAGAGGATTGCAAAGTCAATCATCAATGGGAGGAGAGGCCCTTGGCCCTGTGAAGATTCTGTGCCCCAGTGTAGGGGAATGTCAGGGCCAATAAGTGGGAGAGGGTGGGGTGGCAAGCATGGGGAGGGGGGAGGCAAGCATGGGGAGGGGGAAGGTTGTTTTTGTTTGTTTGTTTGTTTGTTGGAGGGAAAACTGGGAAAGGAGAAATCATAGGACATGTAAATAAAGAAAATATCTAATAAAAAAAACCCAAAAAACAAAAAACAAGCAAGCAAACAAACAAACAAACAAATCTCTTTGGCCTAATTGGTTGACAAATTTCCCACCCCAGTCCTCTAATCTGGGGGTCTAAGATCCTCCAACCTCACAGAAAACCATTACCTGATTCTGTTGACCAAAAGGGCTCACTAGCTGGTCCCCCAGCTCTCCCTAAGAAACCTCGTCATCCCCCTGGGCCTTTTGGAATAGCAACTCTGGCCATTTTCTTCTTCCCTCCCTCCATTGCAGTGTTGGTACCATGATCCAGCAGAATGGACCTTGTAGAGTGGGCTATAGGCAGCCATGTGCAAGCATGGCTGTGATGGTGGCAGATGTGCTTCTGTAGTTAATCAAGTCTCCTAAGGTGAAGGTAAGCAGACTGACCATTGTCACCCTGCCCTTGCCACGGGGTGGCCTTGGGAGCATTCGCCCACATTTGGACTCACACCGGCTTGCTAATCTCCTTCCTCCAGGGATTGGAGTCCTTCTTTGAGCCTTTAGAGACATCAGCATGTCCCAACAAAAAATATGCCGATGGAGGAATTTAGATATGCTCAGAAACTATTAGGGAACTGGACTTATGCAAACAGGACAGCTGTCACAGGAGGAGGAGGCAGTGACCATTTAGCAGCAATGGAGCTGGCTCGGGGTAAGAGAGAACTCGCCAAGAGTCTGGGGCTGCAGGAATCTCTCAGTACTGAGGACATGCATTGCTCCTGCCGAGAACCAGAGTACAGGTCCCAGCACCATGCCAAGCAGTTCTCAGTCATCTTTAACGCCAGCTCTAGGGTATCCAACATCCTCTTCTGACTTCCATGGCTACCTGCATTCACACGCATGCACCTCCACACAGAGACATAACCTCTACCCACCACCCACATACTTACAGAGAATTAGAACATCCAAGTCCAGTAGTTGGTGCAAGAGAACTTCTGGGCAGAACCTACCTGGACCCCATCATTCATGTACTCCACTCCAGGGGAAGGCAGAGAGGGGTGAGTGACAACAGCTCCCAGCCTCAGTTGTGTCAGCCATGAGGAAACACTACTATTGCCAGGTTGTCTTGTAAACGAACTGGAGTGTGCATGGAGACCACTCTTCCTTGGAGATGACCATTTCCTGCCAGGCACAGCATTGACCCAGCTCCACCTGGTCCACTACAAACTCAAGCGCACACAGGTCCTCAGCTACAGCATCCTCTTGACAAATGGAAACAAAGTCCTGTGTTGGAACTGCCCTTGAGCCTTGACCAATCTAATGCCCACCTCAGAAAGCAGCGATTTTTATCCTGGGTTTCCTGCTGATGGGTAAGTCAAGGTCAAGAGAAGTCATCTAACTTTGTTTGTTTGTTTGTTTGTTTGTTTTAAGACAGGGTTTCTCTGTGTAGCCCTGGCTGTCCTGGAACTCACTCTGTAGACCAGGCTGGCCTCGAACTCAAAAATCTGCCTTCCTCTGCCTCCCAAGAGTTGGGATTAAAGGCGTGTGCCACCACTGCCCAGTCTGTCGTCTAACTTTTGAAGGTTACAATAAAGGTTCTAAAAGACGGAGCCCACCCCTGTCACTCCTGTGCACCTATCCAGTCTCCTCTCTCCAAGGCCACAACAGTCTCAGAAGTCCCCAACAGGGATCGTGTTCACTTAAGGCTCTAGTATGGGGTGAGCAGGGAGAAGAGTCAGACAAACACACACACCTACAGGCTAGATGGACAGAGAGACTCCAGACATGGGCTCAGAAGAGGGTCCACTGGAAGGAAAAGCTGGGTTGAGACAGTAGCCACCAGATCTAAAGTCTGAGAGATGTGGGATCTGTGCTGGCTAGTCTTCTATCAACTAGAATTATCTTAAAGGAGGGAACCTCAGACGAGAAAATGTCTCCATAAGATCTGGCCGTAAGACATTTTATTAATTAGTGGTGGAGGAGGACCCAGCCCATTGAGGGTGGTTCCATCCCTGGACTGGTGGTCCTGGGATCTATAAGAAAGCAGGTTGAAAGCTGGAGAGATGGCTCAGTGGTTAAGAGCACTGATTGCTCTTCCAAAGGTCCTGAGTTCAATTCCCAGCAACTGCCTGGTGGCTCACAACCATCCATAATGGGATCTGATGCCCTCTTTTGGTGTGTATGAAGATAGCTACAGTGTACTCATATATAATAAGTAAATAAATCTTAAGAAAGAAAGAAAGAAAGAAAGAAAGAAAGAAAGAAAGAAAGAAAGGAGGAAAGAAAGGAGGAAAGTAAGAAAGGTTGAGCAAGCTAGGAGAAGCAAGCCAGTAAGCAGCACCCCTCCATGGCCCCTGCATCAGCTCCTGCCTCCAGGTTTCTGCCCTGTTTGAGTTCCCATCCTGACTTCCTTTGATGATGAACAGTGCTGTGGAAGTGTATGCCAAATAAACCCTTTCCTCCCAACTTGCTTTTTTTGTTCATGGTGTTTCATCCCAGCAAGAGAAACCCTAAGACCAGGTCCAAGGCATATACCAGTGTGCTGGTGGATTGTCAGTTGGCTCACCATCATCCAGGGGCAACCAGTCAGTTTTCTGAGTTGGGAACCAGTATTTCAACAAATCTGACAGGATCTGGCTTCCAGTGTGATCCCTATTTCCCGTGTGTGTAGACACTGGAGACACCCCAGTGGCATCATAATAGCTAAATAGTATGCTCGACTGACAGAGAGTGCCAGCATCAATTCATGACTGTGGAGCCCTGTCCAGCCACCCCCTTCCAACGGCTTGAGGTTCTCAAAGCGGTTTGGTGAGCAAGGCCATGAACGTCAAGGCTGGGGCCTGAGCTACCAAGAGCTAGGTCTACAAGATAGAGCTCGTTTCCCCAGCGAGGGGCAGGGCATAGCCCAAACTGCCTCCTTGCATGTACACACCCGTCCCTTTGCTAGTAACCAGGACTGACTGGTCCCTAAAGGAAAGTATAGAGAGGTGCTATGTTGGCATAACACAACACTAAGAGACCTTCCTGGTTCTTCTCTGTACAGACGATTGGAGGTTACCTCATGTCTAGATTTGGGGAGACATTCATATATTCTGCAAATACTTATTGATATTGTGACATTGAACGCTGGGCTCCATGTTGGAGTTATAGCAAGCCTGCAGAATGGATGGATGTAGGTGCCCTGCCTCCTGGGTGACCTCTAGTGGCGAGAGACTGGCAACAGCGAGTTCCTGTTGCTCACTGCCAGAGGTGAACTGTGCCTCATGGTCCTCTAAAACAAGTTTCCTGGTTCTCTGACCTTCATCATGGGCCCCATTCTATTGCTGAACCTTGATGTCCTCTGCTAACCGGGGCCAGGGTGATCTCCTCGAAGGGCAGCTAGGAGAACGGAGAGCATGGCAACGCATGGGGACCCAGAGGGAGCTGCCAAAGGAGAGGCCTGAGGGGACCCAGAGGGAGCTGCCAAAGGAGAGGCAGACACAAACTGCATGGGTGTCTGGGTTGATGGCATTTCCCTCCTCGACTAAACTATACTCAGGCTCTCCTGAACTTTCCAGATACTCAAAAGTTCAATCGAACTTCTCAGTGTAGGGCCTCATATTGTGTCGGTACTGTCCAGTTTTAGTAAGAAGCCTACTGAACTTCACTAGAATTCCATCATCCACCATATCTGGTCAGAAATGGAACCACAGGCCCAAAGAAAGCACCTCAGAGGAAAATATGGGCCCCATAGACTTTAGGGCTCAGGGATCCCTCTCGCTGTCACAGACTTGAGAGTCCTGAGCAGTGCTGAAGACAATGGGGACGCTTGCCTCAGGAAGCATATAGCTGTTCTCATCATGCCTCCCTCAGGCACAAGGTGGCTCCAGTCCTCTGGAACCTGGTGGGGGGGGGG
>NW_022196904.1:63507885-63508052 GCF_008632895.1 Mastomys coucha
GGAGAGAGAGAGGGAGAGGGGAGAGAAAGAAAGGAGAGGGAGAGAGAGAGAGAGGGAGAGAAAGGATAGAGAGAGGGAGAGAGAGGAAGGGAGAGAGGGGGCGAGAGAAAGGGGGAGAAAGAGAGAGAGGGAGGAGGGAGGGGAGAGAGAGGGGGGAGAGAGAAAGG
>NW_022196904.1:63508367-63522360 GCF_008632895.1 Mastomys coucha
AGAGAGAGAGAGAGAGAGAGAGAGATCTAAACATTGGAAGAACCAGAGTTGTCTTCTACCTGGGCAGCATGTGGGTTATCTGTGGTAGGTGTGCATCTGCTTCCATCTGCAGGACAGTTCTAGAATTACACTTACTCTGGGACAAGTTATATCAGATACTGAGATGGTCCCACCTAGGGAGTGCTAGTTAGTCACGCAGGAAGAGGAAACCTTATTTAAGAAAATGCCTCCATCAGATTAGCTTATAGGCAAGTCTGTGGGGGCATTTTCTTGATTAATGATGATGTGGGAGGGCCAAGCCCACTGTGGGTGGTACCACCAGTGCTGAGCATGCCACAGAGGTCAAGCCAGTAGGCATCACTCCTCCTCTGGCTTCTGCTTTAGTTCCTGCCTCAAATTCCCACCCTGACTTCTCTTCATGTTTGGAAGGGCTAAAATGAGACAAACCCTTTCATTCCCCAAGTTTCTTTTGGTCACTGAAGTGGAAACATGAAGGTTCTATGGAAAGACAGTTGGATGGTGTTTTGTTGGGGCAAACATGTGAACACAGGTGTGAAAGGGTAAGGCAGACTCGTGAAGGAATACTTAGCTGACGCAGACACAGGAGAGAGGATTTTCTGCTAAAGCAAGCACGTGAAAGGACATGTGATGAAGGATTCTTTGCTAATGACAGGCATGTATTGGTCCACCTCACATTGCATTTGTGGGGACGCCATAGAGAGAAACGCACCAAAAACCTCTGGTGGTGTGCTGCAGTTTGTTGCCACTTTCAAGGACTTGGACTGATTGGGTGCCCGTGCTGAGGCAAGACACATGGAGGACACGTGCTGTTTGGAGGGCATAAAGTAGGACTCCCCAGAATGACGAAGGCAGCTTGGCTTGCTGGTACAGCTAGCTGTGCAATGCTTGTGGGTCTCTCATCTTCACTGATTTTCTTTCCCATAAGAGACCCACAGATGAGAACTTCTCCTGGTGTCCCTCTGGGTCCCTCCTGCTGACCTGAGCCAAGGCTGAGGCCTGGCCATCTCTGCTAGGTCCTGTCACTGCTGTTGCTAACCTGACTCTACCGAACTGGACTGCTGGTTTATCTGTGAGGTGTTTGAGAGTGGATTGAGCTGCAGCTGCCTGCTCACCTGTGAACTGAACTGCTGATTTCCAGACAACACAGATGGGAGTTGCTCCAAAGAACCACTTCTAAACAGGTTCACTCCCCGCTCCCATATCCTTTCTTTTCCACTGCCTGTGGTGGGTGGTGGGCTACAAGGAAGGTTAAAGTGTTTAAGAATCATCATTAAAAATAGGATTTGAGGGCAGTGGTGGCGCGCACCTTTAATCCCGGCACTTGGGAGGCAGAGGCAGGCAGATTTCTGAGGTCGAGGCCAGCCTGGTCTACAGAGTGAGTTCCAGGACAGCCAGGGCTACACAGAGAAACCCTCTCTCAAAAAACCAAAATAAATAAATAAATAAATAGGATTTGAAAAAAATTAAAATTACAGGTCATTGTGTTTATCTCTGAAATAGAAAGCAAACATGGACAGGTTGCAGGAGTGGTCTCCACCTTCAGTGCCTCTAGTGGCCCGACCATCCTCTCTGACAGTGTGACCAGCCAAGCACATATTATGTATCCTGCAGGGCCTTCATCATGGATACCTCTGTTAGCCCTTGCTGGGGCTAACAGGACACACATTTTGTAATGCACCCTGAGATAGAAAGCAGAGGAGAAGGGAGGCGAGCCCTCTGCCTGAGGTGGGCTACCAGCCCCTTGCTTATTTTCTCCCTTAGGTGACATTTTGTCTGCTTATAGATTGCTTGTCTAGAGTACCCACCTCACCTTTAAAATAAACTCCAGAAAGGCAGGGCCCATGCTTCTGGTTCAGAACTCCGATGGACAGCCAGCCTGTCTCCAGGATCTGGTTGAACTGTCTTTCTGACACTGAAGCTCTTTGGATGGCTCCCTCCCTGCTGGGTTCCAGAGCAAGCTGTGGCTTTACAGAAGCCTCTTCCTCTTCCCGGAGCTTAGTGCTGGGAAAGGCCTGCCCTCCGACATGGACAAGCTCTGTCCTAGTCGCCCCAACCTACCCAGCAGTCCTCTGGTTCCATCCCCAACCAAGGACGGAACATTGTCTCCCTCCTGGTAGTCTTCGGGTCTTCTCTTTGTCCTGTATGCACTCATACAACACATGGATTTGCAACTGAAGATGCTTCCCAGCAGAGATAAAAATGGGGGGACACTCTGACTTCTGTGAACTCCTTTATGCCACCCAAACGCCTCAATGGTGCCTGTAGTTAGCAAGAATTCCAGGAAAGGCAGAGAGCCCATGTGAACTCTCTATGCTTGCTCATTCTGGACACATTGCAGGTGAAGACCATTGTTTTTCTTCCCAAATAAAGCCAGAGAGCAGTGTGGTCAGGGACAAGCCACTTGGACACATAACTGACCAGGACATCCCCAGGACCTGTCACTTGAGGGAAGAGTCTCATAAGCAGGGCCTGGGCAGGGCGCCTCTATGATCAGGGTTATACAGAAAGGTTTTAGCTGGTCCAGCTGCATCTACAGCCTACTCCACAGAACAACCATGCAAGCCAACAGGCAGCATGGACCAAAGAAGGTTCTGACCTGAAGTATGACGGACGGGGCTTTTAGTTAAAGCCTTGATGGAATTGCCAGGACGGCTCCTTTAAAAGCCATCGACTGTTCTGGCACACAGCTGGTCCTAAGTTTTTAGTAAGTGACCTTTCTGTTGGCACTAATGAGTAGGGTTTGTGGTGTTCACCAAGCATTGAGTCCCCACTAGGGAGGGGCTGGGAGGCGAAGGCCTGCAGCTTCCAGGAAAAGGCAGGCATCTTGGCAGCAGTGGGCTTTGAAGCCTGGTCACTGTTGTAAATCGTAACACTTAGATTGTCACAGCACTTGTTCCTAAAAGGTTCCCGGAACTGTTCCAGCTGCGTCCTGAAGCAGAGGACCAGCCACTTCTGCACAAGAACAGCTCTCCACACTTCTCCACTCCGGCGCTAACTACAAGCATTACAAATCCAGCTGCCTTCTGCTAGGCCAGGTTTTGCACCTAAGGGTGCAACTACCAGGGTGGAGTCCCAGCAGTTGCCCTCTCCCTGCTGAGTGGACACTTGGGTTTGTTTGGCATTCGGAATTAAGAGAATCATAAAGATTCGAGTTTTGTTTCAAAGACACTTATGTACAAGTTGGGCAAGATTCTTCTAAACTCCATCCCAGGAGGATTTCCATCACAGGCCAGGCCACCTTTTCTGTCTGGGCCATGTCAGAGCTGAGCCCGCCTCTGTGCCAAACTGCAAGTGAACATTTGTGTCACTGTTTCCATAAGAAAAGCATTTTTCTGCATTCAAGAATATAAAAGCCAGGGCTGGAGAGGTGGCTCAGTGGTTAGGAATACTGGCTGCTCTTCCAGAGGAACCAGGTTCAATTCTCAACACCCACACAGCAGCTCACAACTGTCTGTAATTCCAAGATCTGACACCCTCACACAGACTGTGAATAAATCACGAGAGAGAGAGAGAGAGAGAGAGAGAGAGAGAGAGAGAGAGAGAGAGAGAGAATATATAGCCCAACTGCTAACTACACTACATAGCTTGCTGTAGGCTGTAGGCCTGGTGTCTTCACTTCTTTCTAGACAGAGGTGGATATTTGAGGCAGGCTTCCCCAGGACCCCTACGGAAGATCAGGGCGGCCCTTCATGACTAATCAGCTTAATGACTCCATGCCACTCCCTGAAGTACACAGCTGTCTGTAGCTTGTGGCTGTTCAGGGACAGAAAACCATTCAGAACCAGTAACAAAAATGCAACTTAAAATATCTCCCCTGACCAAGCTGTGAACAAGCTTGGACGCATGGCTTGCAGCTAGCCAGGGAGGGAGACTAAAGTGGCATCTTCGAGGCACTTGCCTCACACCAGAAAGTAACTGGTTAGCCCAACTCTAAAAATCCTTAGTAACAAAAAAATCAAAAGTACAGCAGTTTTACAATGTAGGAAAATTTAATACATACTATATAAACAACATTATTTACATCAGAAATCACCAGGACAGTGGCATTTTTCACAAATATAAATTAATTACTGTTTAGTCAACAGGTTTCAAAAGTCCACAAGTTTACAAGAAAAACCACCTGTCCCCAAGTGGGTAGGGCACAGATGGAGTAAAGCAGCCTGGACCCTTGGCATGGCTCTCTTACCCAACACAGCTGGCCTCAGCTGTAAGGCCACAGGTGCTGGGCCTGGACCATGGCTCCTGCTGACAAGTGGGTTTGGTCTGTAGGATTTCAGTGTTGCTGTGCGTGAACACTTAAGTGAATCACCTTTGCTCTGCAAAGCCTGATGCAACTGTCAGACACACCAGGTCAGAACATCAGCAGCACAGTGAGAAATGTTTGCGCTCCCTTTGTGGGGCTTAAGGAATGACTACACAGAGTATAAGGAAGGACCATCAGATTGGGCTCCTGCAGGCTCCCCAAGTCCGAGAGGACACAGTGGTCAGCAGAGGCTTCACCTTCCTTTTCTAGGGCCACAGTGCATCATAGGACTTCAGGAGTTGACAACACTCACACGTAACTTCCCCACTAATGAGCTGCCCAAAGCCAGGCTCTCCAGAACTCCATTGGCAGCTTCTCTTACCTGTGCAAACTTCTGCGGTAAGCATATGATGCACATACTGGTTTAACAAGAGGAATGCTTCCTTTCTCCCACCCCCTCTTCAAATACACTCCATCACCTACAGCAGATGTTTGATGGGAGATACTGTAATCTTAGAATCAATGTAACACTGATCTGGCCCGGATGGCTCTTTGCTACATTTTATGGCACTATACCCTCAAAGTCCTGAATAGGAACAAAAGGAAGTTCCCTTTTCCTCATGATGAGACAGACAGCATTGAGAATAATTTGTAACTTCTACTGACAAGTTGAAAGACAAGACCTAGGTGAATGTGGAAAGGCAAGGCCTCCGCCTTCTGCAGAGGTACTTCCTGCCCTTGCTACACTCCCAGCATCCGAGAGCTCAGCAAATCAAACACAGACAGTGTCACTGTGATCAGGGAGAAGCTCCATCTATGCTTCACTTTTCACTGTGTGACCAAAACAGACCTTTCAGCCTTGACTGAGAAGTCCAGCAAGCCACCAGGCAGCAGACTCTAGCTGAGGACTCCCATGCAGTCAGTGGGCTCTACTGTAAGTCATGCATGCACATGGTCAAGGTGAAGGATCCGGTGCCATGAGGAGCCTGGAAGGTGATGGTCTACCAAGCACTCATTGCAGGGACCAACTCAGCACCATCCAGGTCTGTGGTGCTTTAAAGCAGCAAAAGCAATGGCCCACCACAACCATGCATGGCCAGATGTTTCACTCAAGGGCACAACTCATGCTTGTCTTGGGGAAGTCACTAATGGTACTCTGCCTGGGATGACCACCCCACCAAGAGTGTTCAGGGAGCCAAACCCTGCATATGTCCAAACAAGACTTTTCATCAACTTAGAGTGAGCCTGGACTCTTACAGAGGCACACCTACCATATGTTCAAGTCAGTTTTCCTGTCTCCATCTAGAAAAGCTTTGGATATCTTAACAATACTGGCAAGCTATATTGAAAGTGAGTAAAACCCAAGGCCCAACCCAGTATCTACACACTGAGAAGAGCCATTCAATGATACAACCCATCTGTCCCACAATCCGACCCACCCTGATGCTGACCAGCCTCCTGCCATCTTAACAACTTGGCTACCCCATCACGGATGCTTGTGATTTGGGGAAACATTAACTAAGGTTTATACTCTACAGCTCTTAAAGTAACAAGGTTTGATTCTACTGAGTTCTGACTGGTAATGGAAATGTAGCTTTTCACCTGACCACATCTCAACTGTCAAGATATCTGGGTCTGTGCAGTCTGCCCTTCAAGCTGTGTAAAGGAACCAAGGTGCAGCTACAATTCACTGACCCACTTCAATACTGACAACTTCGTGCTTGCTGGCACTGTCAATGAACCCTGACCCCTATCTGCATATATGTCCCATATCTGAGCTCACCAGCAGGTATCTCATCAGCAGGCCACCTCCATTTCCATCTCCCGGACCTGTGAATCTCCTCCTCACCACAGGAATCAGAAACCCACCAGGGATTCCTCTTTTCCTGGTTATACTATCCCCACCCTCATCTCCACCCCTACACCCACTTAGCCCACTCCCCAAACAAGTAAGCCCCACACTAGCATTAGCAATGCCCAAGTCACAGTACTCTAAATCAGCCAGAGGGATCCAACTTTTCCCTGACAATAAGGGGAAACGGATGCCACCCAAAAGACCAAACCTTTGAAATGTACAAAGATAGTGTGGGGAAAATTAGTGTTGGCAGAGAGGAGGCCACGGTGGCGGCCATTTCCCTGTCTCGTTATCCCCGGCCCACTTCACATAATGAGACCAAGTGTATCATTTCTCCCAAGAACACAGCTAAGGGATATGCCTGCTCCCCTTTCAAGTCTTGCAGTGTGAAACCCACCCTGTGCCCCCACTTCCCATGAGCAGCGTGTCATGGTGAACCAATCACACACTGTCTGGCAGGTCCTTGCCCTGGTCACTCATGCTGAATAGAACATTCATTGACTCTCAAGATCCTGGATTCCTTCACAGAGGAAGCTGGTACATAAAGTCACCTCTTCCTAGCACCCATGGGGGTGGGAGGCCATGATAGGCTAGGATGGGTGGGGGTGCCAAAGTGCAGAAGTGGAGACCGAACCAAAGCAGCAGACAAAGGCCTCCAACTCCTTCAAGTGCTCCTTCAGCTGCCAAGTCAGTGGAGTCAGCAGCAGCGTATCCAGAAACTCCGCTCAGCAGCCTGACCACTGGCCACAGCTGCATCAGACTAAAACGCCCAAGTGCTCGATGACTACTGTGCTCTCTCCCCTTCAGGAGTGGTCCTTTATGTTTTCCGAACATTCCAGTTATAATCTGGGTTGTTTTTCTGTTCTAGTGATCTCTCCAAAGGAGACCTATGATCCAAGGGCGACTTGGAATCATGGGGAGACTTCTGGGAAGGGGGTGAGCGTGGGTCTGAGAGCGCAGTGTGCAATGAAGGCATGGGCTGTTTATATTCCCCCAGCTTGTCTGTGTGGAAAGAGCGGTAATGGTCTGAGGGCCCCTGGCCGTGGTAACCCATGGTGGGTCTGTGGTCAGACATTCGTCGGAAATCCTGCTGGTGGTAATTCTGGGGCCTGAAGTCATCTGACCTCCTCCGCTTGGAGTCATGATGGTGCCTGAAAGAGAGATGCAAAGATCAGCTGAAAGACAAAGCCAGATTCCTAATGCTTTCCCCATCTTCTGCTTCCACTTCCTCATATACACCCAGAGACTAATGTTTATATTACCAGGAAGCCAAAGCACACACATAGACACAAGACCAATAAACAGTCAGTTGTCTCACACATGTTGGTAAAAGGCATCCTGCGATGACAGGCACACTTTGAAGCTCAGTAAACTCACTCTCCCTTCAGGAGAACAAAACTAGAAATATTTTCATATTTCTTTACCATGCTCAGGAGAAAAAGATATATTCTTTTTTAAAAACCTATTTATAAATTACTAACAGCAGCAAAACCCAAAATCAACCTAGATACTCAGCACTAAGGTTGCCTAAAATTCTTTTACAAGCTGACTCCCCCAGGGCCTCTCTACAGCACGTGAGGTAGGCTACCCACACACTTAGACCCCCACCATACCGGCAGCTGAAACCAGGCAGCTCCTTACTGGGACTGCCACCTCCTCTTGCTCCTCTTTCTCTCCAAATTCATTAGCTCCCAGACCACTCCCCATCAGGGACACTCCTATCACCACATGTGACCCAGAGTCCTACCAGCTGCCTGACTGGGACACTCCAATTGTCAAAGACCTTTAGACCCACAAGCAGTCCACACTGGCAGAGGAAACTTGTTCCAAGCTCCTAACCACAATTGAAGGTATCAGGATGATAGCAGACAAGCAAAAAGAAAAAGCAAAATGAGGGCTACAGCATCAAACACCAGACAAACACAGGATGCTCCACTCCCAACACAGCTGAGTCCTGAGCAATGTAAACTCCTCTGCTCAAGGAAGGTGACTTCAACAACAACAACAACAACAACAACAACAACAACAACAAAGCTCAACCAAAACCAACTCCGGTTATGCGACCCTCAAAAAAGAACAAAACACACACACGCAAATACATAAGCAACATGTCTATAATAACACATAAATAACTAAATAAACAAACAAGCAACATGTCTCCAAAACCACAAATCTATAGCAATGGCTCCTGTGCAAAATGACTTGGAAGAACTTCCAAAAAATTTAAGAGAATTTCACTTCGAGCAAACAACTCAAAAAATAAAGATTAATGGAATGAGAGAGTCGATCCAAAACATAAACAAACAAACAAACAAATAAATAAATAATCTTTTACTTGTTGAAAGAAGCCCAAACTGAAATGATATTGGATATTAAACCTCAATAAGCCAATTAAAACTCTCAGTGGAAAACCATGGCTACAGAACTGATCATGTTAACAGAGTCGGACGGAAGACAGAGCAGAGAAACTGGACTTATTACTTGATAAAGGTCAAGAAAAAGTTGTAGAAGAAACTATTAACAGAACATAGGAGAAGTTTGGGATACCATTAAAAGGCCTAACCTGCAAATGACGGCATGAAGGAGAATACCATAGTAAAGGAATCAGGAGTATCTTCAGTAAACTCAAAGAAGAAAATCCCCAACCCTAAGGAAGATGCTCACCCAGGTACAAGAGACCCAGAGAATCTCAAACGAGACTAGAAAAAAACAAAACAAAACAAAAAACAACAATGCCATAACATATTATAATTAAAACATTCAAAGTATAGAACAAAGGATATTTAAAGAAAGCAAGAAAGAAAATCCAAGTTGCCTGTAAAGCAAGGCCAATGAGAAAACACCTGATTGCAATAGACTATGCCAGAAATCTTTATAGCAGAAGGGCTTGGAAAATGTCTTCCAAGTCCTAAAAGATCACAAGTGTTAGCCAGATCACTATACCCACCAAAACGATCTCTTAAAATTGAAGGAGAGGGGCTAGAGAGATGCTCAGTGGTTAAGAGCACATGCTGCTCTTCTAGAAGCCCCAGGTCAGTCAAGAGGCTCACTTCCAGGAGGATCTGAGCCTCTGGGTTCCTGGAGCACTTGCACTTGTGTGTGCATACACACACATGCAAACAGACATAATGCCTACACATAAATAAAAGTAAAAACAAATCTTTAAAAACAAATAAAATTAAAAATTCACAGTAAAACAGATTAAAGTGGTGGTTTTCAACCTTCCTAATGCTGAGACCATTTAATACAGTTCCTCATGTTGTGGTACATCCATTCATGAAATTATTTTTGTACTATTTATGAATCTTAATTGTTTTCTACTATTATGAATTGTAAAGTAAATCTCTCTGTTTTCCATTGCTCTTAGGTGACCCCTGTGAAAGTATTGCTCAACCCCCAAAAGGGATGTGCCCCATAGGTTGAGAAAGCCTGTCCTGAAGGAATTTGTGACCACTAAGTCAGCTCTACAGAGGATGCTAGAAAGAATATCTCAATCTCAAAAGGATGAATAAACCCAAGAAGTCACAGGGAACAAATAAACAATGTCAGGACAGGTAGAGGGAGGTGTGTGTGTCTCTGTGTGTTGCACACTCATGCACACAGAAGTATATTGCTGTCAGTGGCATTTTATAGGGCATCTAATAAATTACTAGGCATGGAAAGTAGCAGGCAAAATTATTTGGAAAATACTGAAAAATCTTTCAGATTTATAGGTGTAATAGATAATCCTGGGCTGGTGAGATGGCTCAGTGGGTAAGAGCACTGACTGCTCTTCCGAAGGTCCTGAGTTCGGATCCCAGCAACCACATGGTGGCTCACAACCATCCGTAATGACATCTGACGCCCTCTTCTGGTGTCTGAAGACAGCTGCAGTGAATTGGGCTGGAGCGAGCAGGGCCAGAGCAAGTGGGCTGGCAGAAGTCCTGAGTTCAATTCCCAGCAGTCACACACATGATGGCTCACGGCCATCTGTACAGCTACAGTGTACTCATACATATAAAATAAATAAAATAAATCTTAAAAAAAAAAAAAATAGATAATCCTATATATCCAAAGAGCTGAGTGATTCCTGAGTTAAAGAAACACAAAAGGCCAGGTGGTGGTGGTGTACACCTTTAATCCCAGCACTTGGGAAGCAGAGACAGGCAGATTTCTGAGTTCGAGGCTAGCCTGGTCTACAGAGTGAGTTCCAGGACAGCCAGGGCTACAGAGAAACCCTGTCTCAGGAAAAAAAAAAGAAAGAAAGAAAGAAAAAACACAAAGAAAAATAAGTCAGGGCTTCAGTGTGCTGAGTGGATAGCGCATGCTTAGTGTACTCAAGCCTGGGTTTAATCTCTGTACTACATAAAAAGGGAAGGAGGAAGGAGAGCCAGGATTGAAACAGTAACCATCCATAAGGACGAAAAAGGAGAAGATAGGCCTTTTTGTCAGAAGGCATACAAGCAGCCAATAGAGGAGCATCGCAAGTACTGAAGCTGGTAATCGAAAACTATATCCAGCAAAAATACCCTTCCAAATAACACGTCCTCACAGTGCAACCTCAGTGAACAGAAGGAAAGGACAGAAGGACAGACCAGGCAGAAATGCACACCTTCACAGAGGAGCCAGACGAGATGACAGGAGAGCAGCAGGCAGGGAACGTGCACCCTCACTTATGAGCTGGCTAATGCAGGCTACAGCTACGCATCTAAATGGCAGATCTCCCAAAACAACAGCAGGACACAGAAATGCTGTATAAATATTGCCCCTCTTTAAATTCACAGTGCAGTCTAAACACAAAGCATAACATCAGCCCAGGGAAGTCCACAGGTGCTAAGAAGTTCAATCAACAGACAGATGTTGAATGAAAGTCTGGTAAAACCATGATGTTCCTTTCACATTTGCCAACTCACAATTTGAAACCGGCTTGTTACCTCACTAATGGTACTGCATGGCTGTAGAGAAGTACAACTTCAAAAGGCTAACTTAAATTATTGAATCCAGGTGGGCAAGGACCAAAGACTGGTACCCACTTCATGTGCCATGTTATGAACTACTATTGTTGAGGTTGAGTCTACATTGTGCATATTCACATGTGTAGGTAATGTGTGGACACACATTCAGGTGTGTGAGGTACATGAATGTGGAGGCCAGAAGCTAGCCTCAGCTAACATACCTCAAGCACCATTCACCTTTTAAAGAAATAGTATCATACTAGTTTATTCATCTATTAACTCTGTGTGCACTGTGCATGTGTGTGTGTACACATATGCCATCATACATAGGCAGACTGAACTAGGTTATCAGGCCTGAGTGCAAGCTTCTTTACCAGCTAAACATCTCATTGCCCTAACCTTGTTTTTTTGAGACAAGATCTCTCACTGAGACCTGTAGCTCACTGATTAGGTTAAGCTGGCTGGCAGAGATCCTCCTAATTCTGCCTCTCTGAAATTTGCAGGAAAATGGATGGACCTGGAAAGTATGATACTACACAAGGTGACTCAAACTCAGAAAGAAAAGAATCAAATATTCTTCCTTATATGTGGGCACTGCCCCATAATGTATACATGTAGTTGGGTTTAAGCACAGGAAAACTCTATGAATCTAGAAAGGCAACCAAGAGGAGATATATCACGTGAGGCGAAAGTAGGGTGGCATGGGGCTTCAAGGACACATGGGACATGAAAAAGGGAAAGAATTTGGGGGGGAGTCATAAATAAGGGGAGATCAGGGATAGTAGGAGGGTGGAAGAGACGGAGGAGGAGAACCAACTTTATTCAAAAATGCCATAGTGATGTCGAACACATTATATGCTGACTTAAAAATACAATAAAACCACAAAAGGGTTCCAGGACAGCAGTGTCATTTTCTCCAGCAATGCATGAGATACTCCTAAGTTGCCCGTGCCATAAATAACATCCTACCTCAACTCATGCAGCAAGCATAAAAAAGCTCACTGGATCACAACCAAAGACATCAAAGGAGAAAGGAGGCCTGCTGGAAGGGAGACTGCAACAGGTTGAGAGAGGGAGGAGAGGGTAATGGGGTGAAATTACCAAAATCACATACTCTGTGCATGTATAAAGTTCTTCAAGAACAAAGTGACACTTTTCGAAAAGGGGAGTGGGGCTGGAGAGATGTCTTAGGTGTTAAGAGCACTTGCTGCCCTTGCAGAGGACCTGGATTCAGCTCCCAACAGCAACACGGCAGCTCACAATCTTCTGTACTCCAGGTCCAGAGATCCAACACACTCTTCTGACCCCTCCTGAGGTACCAGGCGCACATACAGTTTGCATACCCACATGTAAGCAAAACACTCATACACATAGTCAGAAATACATCTGAAAAAGCATTCTCCCTTCCTGTATCCTGAGGATGTCCTCATAGCAGGGACAAGTGATCTGTAACTGACACATGGGAGAAATGCAGTATGCATCAGATGGAGAGACCTGTATAAGCATCACCATCCTTCTTCCCATGAACAAGTCAGAGCCTCACCTCTCACCCTTTTCTACACACCTGTCATAATAGTCTCTGTGTCCCCGGTGGTCTCGGTCGCTGTTGTACTGCTCATACGGCCTCTTTCTGGACATGTTGTTAGGTCGGTAGCTTCCAGAACGGTGGGCATCCATATGTCTCCGGTCACCATAGTGGTGGTCCTTATACCAATGCTGCTCATACTGGTGGTGCCGGTCGCCTCCCCAGGGGGCATTGTTACCACCACCATAGTTGAACTTTCTTTCCCTCTGCCAGTCTCCTCGATCTGCAAGAGGAGAATCATTTCTTAACTACAGCACATGGCAGAATTTACTAAAGTTGACCTGTTACAAGGAGATAATTCCTCCTTCTTAGCTTTATTGTTTTGTAGCTAATAAAGCTTTAAATGCTGCCACAAACTTCTAAGGCAAGAGAAAATCTACCACCCCTGTCATTTTTAAGATCTTCTAAAGCACCCCCTCATCTTTCACTCTTGCTTGCCCCAATCTGCAGTAGGTCCCTGGAATGAAACTCACTCAAGAACCCAGAAGAGACTTTGGAAAGCAAAACTGCTGTTTCACAGTAGTACCCTCACTTAAGACAGGCGAAGCTGATCCACCTGCTGAGTCTACATGCAGAACTGTGTTGAGCTGCTGAAAACCTAACTAGAGACGTCTTCCTTAGACCATACATAAGGTGTTGTTTGAAGGGCTGAGCTCAAGACAGAAAAGGCCAAGCCACCACACTGAGATAGACATCTCCTAGTCTAGAAGCCAAGGGAGTAAAGTAACACCAGCTAAAGCTTCAACAAGTTTTAAAGCATTGTGTCATATAGTTGGGCAAAAAGACTAAAAATCAAAAGGCAAAAAGGACATAATGGTTTCAACAGTGAGGCGGTTCCTGAGGAAGGAGTTTTAAATAACTGTAAGCGGGGCTGCAGAGAGGGCTCGGTGGTTAAAAGCACTGGCCGCTCTTGCAGAGGATTCTTCAATTACCAGCATCCATATGGAGGCTCACAACCCATCTATAACTCCAATTCCAGGGGCTTTGATATCCTCCTCTAACCTCCGTGAATATCAGGTATGCACATGGTGCACAGACCTACACATTTGAACAAAAGAACTCATACACATAAATGAAAAATAAATAAATCCCTAAGTAACTGCAATAATTTTTATTTTTTAGTTAAGGTCTTATTAATATAGCTTTGGTCGGCCTGTAACGATGTAGACAAAACTGGCCTTGAACTTACAGAGGTCTGCCTGCCTCTGCTTCCCAGTGCTGGGATTAAAGGCATGCACTACCACACTTGATTTAATGTTCCCTAGAAAGGAGGTAAAGATGGAAATAGATTTTCTTTTTTTTTATTTTAGATATTTTCTTTATTTACATGCGAATTTCTCCATTCCCAGTTTCCC
>NW_022196904.1:63522575-63545813 GCF_008632895.1 Mastomys coucha
AGATACTGTCAGAGCCTCTCAGGAGATGGCTATATTTAGGCTGGCTTGCCCTTCCTTCAGTCTCTGCTGAAGGAAGAAATCTTGATATTTTTACAAGAAATTTAAGCTACTCTCAAACTGAGGAACACACACACATATCCATGCACATGCACACTTTGTTGAAATGACCTGGATCCTCTGGAAGAGCAGCCAGTGCTCTTAACTACTGAGCCATCTCTCCAGGCCTAGACTTATTTTTAGTGTATAGAAGTTTAAAGGGTTAAAAAAAAAAAAAAAAGAGCTGTGGAAGCACTTTTTTTAGATAACTTGCTATGTAGCCTCAAACATGCAATCCACTGTGTATATGTACACAAATGGAATTCTATATAACTAAAGTTTAGAACAAAATGACTACTGTAGGAAAAATCTTCTATTATGCTTCTATGTGCTTTGAGTCTTGCTCTTTACCTTTTCCTCTCCTGTCTCTAAAAGTCCTTTTTAGTTATTGTAACTGGTGAACAGTAAACAATGAGCACACTACATCCCTGCACTCTCCCTCTCTCCACTCACCTAGGTCACTAACAGGCACACTCGACATTTCACACCTTCTGGGTTACAAGTGCTTAAGTATGTGTAAGTGACACGGTTTCTTGGTTAATCAGAAATCAGACAGACAGTTAACCATATAACCAGCAATCCATGCTATATGCCTAGCTAGAACAATTACAAAGAGGCACTCTAGCAAATATTTTGATATATTTATATTAGTACTATTCTCAACTGAAAAAATAAGAGGAGAAATGAAATGTCCATTGATAAATGAACAAAACATTATGGAATATCCATTGAGTGAAAAAATAACCTCCCATAAAAAGGAATTAAGTACTGATTCACATTACAATTAGGATGAACTTTGAAAACATTTTGCTAAGCCAGTCATAAGCTGTAACATACTGTATAGTCCATTTACATGAAGTACTCAGAGTATGTTAATTTACAGAGGTAAAATACAGATGGCTATGAAAGCCAGAGGGATGGGGAATGGTACAGAACTTCCATTTGAGGTGACACATTTGAGGAAGAGAGGCACAAGTCACTATGCAGAACATTGAATGTACCAAATACCACTGACTAGTTCATCTTCAGATGCTGTACGAATTCCATCTCAGTAAATTAAAAGATACAGGTATGGAATTGATGATGGATTGTTTGGTTCTTATTCCCCACTTTGACTTACTCCCCCAATTTAATTTTCTTTTTCTTTTACATCTCTTGAGTGTTTTTCCAGGATGCATGTCTCATGCACCACATGCATACAGCACCTACAGAGGCCAGAAGAGGAATCAGATTCTTTAGAATTGGAGTTACACATGGTTGTATGGGTGCTGGGAATCGAACCCAGGTCCAGAGAAGAGCAGCCGGTACTCTTGAGCCATCTCTTCAGCCCCCAAACATTTTTACTGAATAAAACTTGCAGAAAATGTGGAAGCACTTTTTGAGATAACACTTTGCTATGTAGACTCAAACATGTAATCCTCCTGCCTCAGCCTCCCAAGTGCTGATAGTAACAGCAAGTGCACAATGGCTGGTGTGGCCAATTCTCTGTAGTAATTGATGATATTGGGTGCAGATGGCCTAATATTCATTTAACCATTCTCCTAGTTAGTGAACTATATATATATATACTCATTTCAAATTATTTTGTAAAACAGACTAGAGCAATTCCTATCCTTAATAACTAGTGTGCATTTCTCCTTTTAATTATTGCTGATCAGAATGAGTGAAAAAAATATTTTTAACTTTCTGCCTTGACGCTTCCTGAATAGTATGGAAGGTCTGGGGGGAAATGTTGCCATATGGGCAGTTTTACTTTCCTCTTCTATAGGAATGCTCCATGAACTCCCTAATACTACACCACAGAGCTGTAATGAGGTTTGAGGAAATCTTACATACTCTGCGGGATCCAGAACTCAGACCTCTCCTGCTTCAGCCTCTCTAGTTCTGGGACTGCAGATACCATCACACACCTTGCATTTTATCTCTATGTTTTATCTCTATTTTTTTTTCTTTTATTGAGACATGGTTACTCTATTTCTGGCTGTCCTAGAACTCACTATGTAAACCAAGCTGGTCTCAAACTCACAGAGATCTGCCTGCTTCTGCCTCCCAAATGCTAGCTTTAAAGGGGTGAACCACCTTGTCTGGCTGTCTCTATATTCTTCTAAACAAATCCCCAAAATGTAATTCAATCTACTTTTCATTTTCCTTTTTAAGCTTTGTTTCAAAAAATTATATTTAAAATTAAATAAAAATTATATGCACTTATTATTGTGGTGGTTTGACAAGGTTTGGTCCCCACAGACTCGTGTTTGAATGCTTGGCCCATGGGAATGGTGCTATTAGGAGATGTGGCCGTATCAGAGGCGATTTGGCCTTGCTAGAGGAAGTGTATCACTGTGGGGGTGGGACTTTGGGAACTTAAATGTTCAACCCAGTGTGAAACACACACAGTCCTCTTCTGCTGCCTATTGATCAACAGGTAGAAGCCTCGGCTCCTCCAGAACCATGTGTGCCTGCATGTCGCCATGCTTCTCACCATGATGTTATGGAGCAAACTTCTGAACTGTAAACCAGCCCCAATTACATGTTTTCCTCGATAAGAGTTGCCTTGTGGGGGTTGGAGAGATAGCTCAGCGGTTAAGAGTACCAACTGCTCTTCCAAAGGTCCTGAGTTCAAATCCCAGCAACCACATGGTGGCTCACAACCATCTGTAACAAGATCTGACTCCCTCTTCTGGAGTGTCTGAGCACAGCTACAGTGTACTTACATATAATAAATAAATAAATCTTAAAAAAAAAAAGCTATTAAGTTGCCTTGGTGTTTCTTCAAAGCAATAAAACCCAAAGACAATGACTGTGTTAATATTTAAAATCTCCCAATATTCTCAAGGATATACTGTCAACTAGTCACCACTTTGTACAGTTTATCTCTTGTACTTTGTTCTCCTAACTATAGTATCCTTTAACCAGCATTTCCTCTACCTCTTATTCCTAGCTTCCCACCCCTGGATAACCACTGTTCTTCTCTCTGATCCTCTAAACTCAACTTGTTAGATTCTACATACTGAAGAAATCATGTAGTATTATCATTCTGCACCAGCTTATAACTCTTAAACACAAAACCTCTGGGCTGATCCACATTGCCACAAATGACAGGCTCACTTCTAATGGGTGACCGCCAATTCCTCACTACTGATGGCCACTTAGGTTAATCCCATATGCTGACTCTTGTGATTAAGTATTCACCAATAGTAAACCAGAGAATCCCGCCAGCTCTTCAACCTGAGATGCACTCAGTAGGGTCTTCTGTGTCGTATGGAGTTCTCCATTCAATGTTTTAAGACCCTCTCTCCTCACACTTTCTACACTGGCTATGTTAATCTATGGACACTGCCAAAGTATCCCTCACCTCCACATCCTGGGACCAGCATGCTGCTTTGATAATGGCTACTATCAGGCGTAAAGTGGTGCCTCACTGTGCCCTAAGGCTGAGTGCTTTCCTACATACTGGCCTGCTATTTGTACACCTTCATTAAAACTTGAGACTAACAGGTCTCTGAAATAAAGGGCTATTGAGGTACACATGCTAATCTAAAGGTCAAAGGCTGGGCCACAGGTTAAGTCCCTGAGCCACCAGTACAGGACTATACAGCAGCTGGGAAAATGTCTACTGGATATAAGGCTAGGACCTAAGAGAGTGAAACTTGGGGAAGCTAAAGCATAAATTGTTTACAACAAACTTACATCAGTTCCTGAAAAAGAATAATCCATAAGCAAAGTTTCTGCTATCCTGGTTAAGTTAGTTCCAAAAGCAAAGTGCTGTATGGCATATAGGCATCCTCAGCACTCAACAAAGAATGGGGACAGTCTTCTCTGCTCACTTAGCTTGAAGTTGTGCGTTAAAATCATATTCATTTACCACTGTGCCTCCATATAACTTAATTTAGGGCAGTGGTTCTCAACTTTCCTAATGCTGTCACCTTTTAATGCAGTTCCTCATGTTGTAGTGACCTTCTAGATCTTTATTTTATGTTATATTTCAACCAAGAAGAGACAACAAGGTCTTGGTAAAAGTACAAAAGTCCTTAGAAAACAAGGTGACTGGGGGTTGTGACATCTCCATAAAGCTCCCTAGCAGCCTACCTGAATTACTAAAGTGTCTCTTGTTGGGGTGACTGTAGTTATCTCTTGGATGTCCATGCATCTGTGGGCCATGGGAGGCAGGCAAATGAGGCTTCTGAGGATGAAGGTTGTGTGAGGTATGGGACTGAGATATCAGAGAATCCCGGCTTGAGCCCGAGGCCTCTGGTCGAAATGGTTTCTTACCACCAAGCGAATCATCTTTCTTCTTTTGTTCCTGGTAGAGTAAAAAACAAAACAAAACAAAAACAAAAAACAAAAAAAACAAAAAACAAAACAAAACAAAAAAACAAAGAGCTTAGGACCCCAGGCTTAAGTCCTGAGAGCAGAATAAGGATCGCCTCCTGAACAGGTCCATCTTGCACCTCTCTGCCTTTGAACTGCCATTTAGTAACTTCTTACCAAAACTGCTCGTCAACTCCCATGAGCTCCACTGCAGCAACCACCTACCAGGGGCTGGCAGTCTGTGGACTTTGACCTACTAGGTCACTGCATGAAAAACCAACCTCCATTTGTGAGAACACATGGGAGACAGCTAGGTGTCACTGTATATATCCTGTCCCTGTGCAAACAACAGGTTAGTCAGCACTCTCAGAAGACTACCATGGCCACACAAAATCATGACTGCTAGGTTTTCAAGGCTAACTAGAGTAAAGAACTCCCAGTTGTCAAACAGGAAGAGTTACTACACCAAAGTCCTCAAGCTAGACATCTGACTCTACAGCTACATCATTCCTTCATTCAAGGAAAATTATTTTAAAAGTGTAAAGTGATTTAAAATCTAACCAGGAGAGGAATGACTATTAAATTATTTGGTCCATATCTAAACCTTTTGTGTATAAAGAACAGAAAAAATATTTTATTTGGCTCTGTCTTTGCTTTATTTAGCACATTATGAAAATATCTTCTGTAGGATGTTTATTATGACCATATTTCATTCGATGCTTGAGTATTATTCTGCAATAAGAATTGCATGGCCACAAGCGTCCCATGATTATTGGACAGCAGTCAGGCCCAAGGTAAGCTTTAACCTTTGGTTAGCCCTTAAACTAAACTCTTGGATGGAGAGGCGCACGGTCTACTCTTCTGACAAACTGTGAAAAGCACTGTACTGGCTAGTCACTTGACACACGCTGAAGTAACCTGAGAGAGGAGCCTCAGTTGAGGCTGGGCTCCGTAAGACTGGACTGGGCTGGAGGCAAGCCTGTAGGGCAGCTTCTTAGTCCCTGACACATGGGGCAGGGCCCAGCCCATTGTAGGTGCAGCCATCCCTGAGCAGGTGGCCCTGAATTCTATAAAAAATTAAGCCAAGGGGAGCAAGCCAATAAGCAGTACCCCTCCATGGCCCCTGTCTCAGCTCCTGCCTCCAGTTTCTGCCATGTTCCTGTGCTGACTTCTTTGATGATGAGCAATGGTGATGAAGCATTCCTCACCTTTGCTCATGGTGTTTCATCTCAGCAGTAAGTAACCATAACTAAGACAACTATCCCAAAGAAAAAGTAAGATAAATGCACTCGACATACCTGTGTCCCTCAACCTCATCAACTGCTGAAGTTCACCGCTGTGTGCCCACGCTGGCCCTGGCATGACTACAAATGCTGAAGGCACAGCAGTACATGAGAGATAGAGAGTCTCTGTGTTCATGGGCCTGACACATTAGTGAATGTGGAACAATGTCCACAATTGCTCCTGAGTTGCTGATTTGGACATGGCCCATATGGCAAGGTAGCAGATCTACAGGAGGGCTTGCCTGCATGAGAACTAATGCTACAGCAGAAGCCAAGTCACCCTTATGGCCATCCCTCTACTTATACAAAAGGGCAACAACTACTGGGCACTGCAAATTGTCTACTCCTTTAAGTGAGCAATTTGGGGGCTGGCAAGATGGCTCAGCAGGTAAGAGCACTGACTGCTCTTCCGAAGGTCCTGAGTTTGGATCCCAGCAACCACATGGTGGCTCACAACCATCCGTGATGAGATGTAACGCCCTCTCCTGGTGCGTCTGAAGACAGCTACAGTGTATTATGCCAGAGCGAGCAGAGGTCCTCAGTTCAATTCCCAGCAGCCACATGATGGCTCATGGCCATCTGTACAGCTATAGTGTACTCATACACATAAAATAAATAAATAAATCTTTTTAAAAAAGTGAGCAATTTGGGATCTTCTATGTAAGAAGCTGGAGGAATGGATGCCAAGTACATGGGCCCATATAAGAATAGGAAATATACTTTCTGCCCATGACCATGGGACTTATGACAAGCCACATGACAAGCTAGAAAAACAGACATAAGAAAGGATCTAGAAAATACGCATCCAGGTCATAAGATCACAGGCTAACAAATCCTTGTCAGGGTTTAAAACACTCTAGCTCTAATGCATTGATTATTTTACCTACAGTTTTACTGTCTGGCTACTCATGGAGTATGTTAGGAACTAATGAAATTACCTAGTACAGTCTATAACATCTTGTCTGGATCACAGGAGATGTACTCTGTGGTGGTTTCTGTCACCCTGCTTGGGCTGTACCAAATCCATGTAAAACACAGGCAAAGAGCCAATGAGTTATCTGGCACCAACAACCCCACAGGTTTATCACTACCTCCCCAGGGAAAAACAAAACCTAAGGGGTTTCCTGTGGAATTGACTTGAAATATTTATATAAATTAGGACTATATTTGCATTTTACCTCCTCTTCTTGAGATCTTTTCTTATGAGCCATCTTATATAACTTATGTAGTTTTCGAGCATCAAATTCTGTAAACTTGGAAACAAAAATCCATAGGTTCCTAAAAGAAAAATAGTACTGGTAAATTAAACAATTTAAAAACTGATTTTGTTGTTGTTTTGTTCTGGTATTTTTTTCTTTTTTTCTTTTTTTTGGGGGGGGAGGGAAGGGTTTCTCTGTATAGTCTTGGCTCTCCTAGAACTCAAGAGATCTGCCTGCCTCTGCCTACCAAGTGCTGGAATTTAATGTATGTGCCATCAGCTAAAAAGTGATTTTATTTTATAGATGGCTAGCTACTGAATTTTGCTATAAAGTGTTCTCCAAGTCCTTGAACGAAGCTGGGTATACAAGAGCACGCTACAGCCCCAGCACTCACCATCACTAAAGCCTGTCATCTCTTCCTTCAAACTCGTACAGACTCCTGAAGACCCTAGCCGGGCACTGCTGTAGAGCATAGGAACGGCACAAAGACAGGTGCTTACAGAGACACTGGGAGGAACAGTGAGTCACAAACAGTCCTCCTTATCCAAGCTTTCCAGTGAGCACTTTCTCTACGCTGTGCTGTGCTATACCGCCAAACAGCCAACATGCTGTGTCAGGTAGAGAGCCACTTAGCTTACTAAGGCCTCTTTTTATAAAGAGCCACAGGCTTCTTGACAAATTGCAACTGACCCTGCACACTCCCAGTGCCCTGGCTGTTCACTTTCAGGCCTCTGCTAAAGCCTTGACTATGTGTGTTTGACCATTTCCACTTTGCTCATCTACTTTCATAGTTCAAGGTACCCAGCCTCCCTGACCACACTTCTGCAGATGTGCATGGGTGTTTGGTCTAAATGTATCTATGTGCCATGTATGTGCCTGGTGTGTGTAGAGACTAGAAGGGGGTCTGGAGTCACAGATAGTTATGAGCCACCATGTGGATACAGGGAATTGAACCTGGGTCCTCTGGAAGAACAGCACATGCTCTTATTGATGGACTATCTCGCCAGCCCTCTAGGCATTTCCTTCATACAACTAAAACTGCTTCTATACCTATTTTTAGATGGATAGTTCCTACAGAAGTCATACCTTGTATTATTTTTGAACTTTTAAAAATCAAGGATGTTTTAATGAAAAAGTGCTAGTGACCAGGTTTTAAACCCCAACAGAACCAAGAACACAGCAGGAAGTCAAAGATGACCTGCTACCATTCTTTAATCTGTTAGAAATAAAGCCTTATATGCTAAGGGGGGAAATGCAAACAGTGTTAATCAGGAAGAAATGACTTCAAAAATTACATTTTGTACTCGGGATGTGTGGCTTGCTGTCATTAGCATCATGATCGAGATTTCTGAAAAACTACTTTTCACTCAAAATCAATCTATGAAAACAGAGATGCATTAACCATGAACTACATGGGCTGAAGGTAAATATAGTTTATGGAAATAAACAACATTAGTTTTTCAAAATTCCCTCTAGTACTGGGAACTAAGGCCAGGGCTTTGTACACACGCTACAAAGCTGCACCCCTGGAATCTCACTAGCCTGGCCAGTCTGGCCCTAAGTCAAACTACAGGCCTCCTGCCTCCTGCACCTCCCATCTTGACGATTGTTACAGAGTTAAACTACAGGCCTCCTGCCTCCTGCACCTCCCATCTTGACGATTGTTACAGTTGCTTTACCAGGTTGTCATTTCCTCTGAGTATCTAAGGGAAATACTGGTTGAGTGTCCCTGTTCTGAAAATCGTGAGACTGATACTTCAGGAGGAAAATTACACTCTTACCCTCATGTGATAGGTCATATCAAAATGCAGATGTACAAAATGCTCTGTACAAGAATAGGCTACAGATAGTAAGTATATATGAAACAAAGGGGAATTTTGCATTAGATTTGCTTCCCATTTAAAGACATATCATTACGTTTATGAGTATTTCAGAACCTAAAATCCTTCTGATTCTAAGTATCTCTGATAAGGAATAGTCAACCTGTTTATAAATTAATATGTAAGTCATAATGTCTTCTATAAATTTAAATTACTACTAGAGTTCTTTAATTAGGGAGATGAAAATGGAGAGCCCAAGTTCATGTGCTTATAACCTGTTTCACTTCATGTGTGGGAACCTGTCCTGGATCGTTTTTTGTGTCAGGTTGGGAAAAGAGAACATGAGTGAGAAAAGTCCTGGCCAGACTGGTCTGTCATACTTTGTCTTGATAGATAATTGATTTGGGAGGACCCAGCCCACTGAGTGGTGCCATTCCTCGGCATGTGGTCCTGGGTGAGCAAGCCACAGGGGCAAGCCAGTAAGCAGCACTCCTCTGAGGTCTCTGCTTCAGTTCCTGCCTCCAGGCTCCTGCTCTGCTTTCGTCCTCACCCTTCAGCAATGAAGTGTGACCTAAGAGTCATAAGCTGAAATAAACACTTTCCTCCCCAGCTTACTTGTGGTCATGGTATTGTATCACAGCAACAAAACAGCAACTAAGATGGTACGGAGCCAGCCAATTTCTTACAGTAGTCATAACAACACTAACCTGAGATGAGTAAAACATTACTCTGGTTTCTATGTCTTATGGGTTCAAAGAAAATGTTCTGACAAGCCAGAAAGCCCATTATTATTATTATGATTATTATATTATTATCAATATTACTATTACTACTGCTATTATTATTATCATCATCATCTTCCTCATATAAACCACATTAATGGTATATTCTTGCTACATAAAAAGAAAAGGCTGGTCTTGACAAAATGGCTTCATGAAAAGGAAGCTGGAGCTTAAGGTTATATTGTCAACAGATGAATCTCAGTGGCAAAAGATTAGGTAACTATGCTATCTATTTTTAACTCGCACACTGTCAACTCAAACTGGGCAACTCAAGGACGGAGTGGGTTACCTCCTCCACAATTTGATGTGCTCCTGGTCTGAGTAAGCTTTAAGGCACTCGGCTATGCGGTCTCCAATTTTGAGCAGGCAGTTCCTGGTGTGTTCCAACTGTTCTTGCACACTGAGTCCCTTGTCAGGTTTGTCCAACTGTTTTAGTGCCTTCTTCACAGGCCTCATCCTCTCCTTACACTGGAACAGGCCAAAAGAACAGGAGTCATTTCAAGGAATTCTTACCAGGTCCACACACTGAGATCCAGAAAAACACACCCACCCTCATGCTGTGTGTCACTATGGGAGGAGTGGGAACACCCGTGGAATGGGACAAGTGCAGATACACAGAAACTCCGAGGTATAAGTGCCGTCACCAAATTCGGAATTAGATGAGACCTTTGATACCTGACTTAGCCTCTCTGAGTGTTCTGTTTCCCCATCTGCAAGAGAGCTGTGGCCACGAAGAAGATCAAATGTAAAACAGTATTATATGTTTAACCTGAAAACCATGATTACAAAGTTTCTTAATAATGAAAAACAAAAATACTATATACTCTGTGGTAATCTCAGCTAGAAACTCAAGGGCATTTTTCAGTATTTAATTTCAATTCTTAAAATGGAATAGACACTAAAAACTAGGAAACACTGTTTCAGTGAGTGGGAATAAAAAAAATGTATAAGCGATTTCTACAGAACAGATAAATTACCATGCAGCTCAAGCTAGTCTGATCTTGCTATGTGGCCCAGACTGGCCTTGAGCTTGTGATCTTCCTGCCTCTGCTTCCACAGTGGTCGGGTGACAAGCATGTACCACCAGACTTAGTCACATATGTGGTTAGTATGAGCAAGCCTCATTAACACAAAGAATGGAAAATGGTACCACAGATGCATCAGATATGATTTTATTTCTGGATGACAGAATAAGGAAGAACAGGGAAATGATGAATGTATTCACTTGTTCAATTCATTCATTCACTGATATGTTTCTAGTACCTAACTGAACTTTATATAAAACATAAAGCTTGCAGAATATAAGAAAACTGACTTCACTGCAAAGAAAGACTAACATAGGCATATGCAAGTAGGTTTTAGAGACTACAGAGAAAGGCCAAACAAAGAACATCACAGAACTCGGTCAATATTCTCTCCTCCACTGTCAGCCCAAGACAAAAACATTTCACGTTGCAAAGACTGTCCAACAGCTTTTCCTTTCGCCAGAAAGAGTTGCTGTAGTAAGCCATGACTTGTGAGGTTTGGAAAGAGAGTGGAGTTGTGGAACGAATAAAAGGATGGCAGACCCTTGCCAGGCTCCCAGGAGAAATGGGTGTGTCCTGGCCCAGCTCTCGGCTTCACAGCAGGTCCGGTCTGGAGCTTCACCACCTCTTCATGAGCCAAAGCCCACAGCTGGTGTGTCCCAAGCCACCACTCTAGCCACAGGGGCCACAGTAACTTCCTCACGCATCAGGCATGCTCCTCCCTCTCTGCCATGTGCTTCCCTTCCCTCTTCTCCTACTACCATGTGCTCTTCCTTCAGAACCCACTTCAAACATTACTCCCTGGCCCTGCCTCACCAGATCAGATTCCCTTCTTACTGGACCTCCACAGTACTCCTTCTCTCTCCTGTATACCCTTATCATAGGAGCATCAACATGATGCAGGGAGTTATCTATTGAGCTTGGTCACGGATACTACTTTCACTATAAACAATAGACTAAAGAAGAATAAGAAATTTCTTCTTTGAGAGGGGGTCTCTAAATGCTGTTTCTTGCCCAGCACACTTCTATTTCCCAAATGCCACAGAGAACCCCTCTAAACTCTCAGGTTCCTGCACAAGTGTGGTACACATAAACTCGTGCAGGCCCACACATATACTCAAAAACAGGAATACAAGATACCCTGCTGGTTCAAAATACAATATGTTAACATAATAAGCACATGCTTCCAAAAACAGTACACCAATGTTTACCCTAACTGAAGCTCTGTGACTGCACCTGTAAAGGGCAGAGCACAGCAAGCATTGTGTCTAAGCATCAGCATCCTCATTTTCAAGACTTACAATGCTGAAGGTTTCCTGGTCCAGATCATCATCTTCATCCTCCCCAATGGGAACAGGCTCACTTCCTGCTGTAATGTGGACAGGACCCTGAGATCGCTTTGATTTACTTGAAGACTTGGCATCACCACCTTTAACCTTTCAAAGAGTTGCAAAGAGTCATTATCACATATACGATCCGAAATCTAGGCAGACTTCTTTTATTTGTTTGTTTTACTTTTATTTGGTGATAGTGGTGGTGGTACTGTTTTTATGTGTATATGTGTGGGCTTGCATGGGTTTATGTGTACCATATCTATGCGTGAACATGAAGAGGTCATAAGAGGGTACCAGATCTCCAGAAACTGGAGTCATAGACATTGTGAACCAGAATGTGGGATCCGAACCCGGGTCCTCTGCTAGAGCTTATCTCAATTCATACAAACCTACAAGATTAATAGCTAAATTGTAAGTATTCCCATTTCTGTCTAAAGGTACTAAATTACAGCTTAGGGTTTATCAATATAATTTACAAAAATGTCATGATGAAACTAGGGTTTTACATAGAACTCCTGAGTACCATGCAGCAAGCTTTATTAACAGCCACCCTCTGGTACAGGAATCCGTATTAACTTAACTGACAGAAGCCAAGAGAAACAGGCATGGAAACCAAATTTATGTAGATTAAAAGCCTTCAGAGGAGTGGACGGACACATGGACACACGCACACACACACACACACACACACACACACACACAGAGCTTATTTAGGAAATTTTGATATAGATTAAATATAAATTTTTTAAAAAGTATGGAGAGGGTGTTACTGGAAAGATAGGCCAACAGTTAAAAACACTTGCTCTTATAAAGAGGATCCTGGTGTGGTTTCCAGGATCTACACAGAGGCTCAGAGAGATATACAGGGAATCTGACCCCTCTGTAAGGTCCTGCCTGCATGAGGTTCACATGAATACACTCAGGCAGACACGCTCACACAAAGAAAACATAAAATAAATTTCACAGAAGCACAGCAGCATGGTCTCACATCAATTTACAGAGTAGTTCTGAGAAGTGGGAACAGGAAGAGTAGCTAGATAAGGGGAATACAGCAGCAGCAGCAAAATACAGCCTGCGGGCTGGCGAGATGGCTCAGAGGGTAAGAGCACTGACTGTTCTTCCGAAGGTCCTGAGTTCAAATTCCAGGAACCACATGTTAGCTCACAACCACCCATAATAAGATCAGACGCCCTCTTCTGGTGCGTCTGAAGACAACTACAGTGTATGCATGTAATAATAATAAAAAAGCTACTTTAGCCGGGCAATGATAGTGCACGCCTTTAATCCTAGCACTTGGGAGGCAGAGGCAGGTGATTTTCTGAGTTCAAAGCTAGCCTGGTCTACAGAATGAGTTCCAGGGTGTGTAGCCAGGGCTACACAGAGAAACCCTGTCTCGAAAAACCAAAAAAAACCAAAATACAGCCCTCAAGGGGAAAAGCCAGCAGAAGTAAACATGAAAAAAAAATGGGAATCTGCCAAGCATATGCCTTTAATCTCAACACAGAGAAATCAGAGGCAGGAGGATCTCTGTGAGTTCCAGGCCAGCAGGTTATATAGTGAAACCCTGTCTCAAAAAGAACACAAACAAAACAAAACAAAACAAAAAGGAAAAAAACCAAAACATTATTCTGTGGGTACACTGATATAAAAAGACATTATTTATTCCCTTTATCCCATTATAGTTTCCTCTTATTGCAAAGCCTTATTATCATTTTTGTATTTGTGTGGATGTACCCGTAATTCATGTGTAGTCTATGTGTGCAGTGTCCACAAAGGTGAGAAGAGGACATTAGATCCTCCAAGAACTGGAGTTATTACAGATGGGTGCAAGCCGCCACATGGGGGCTGGGAACTGAACCCATGTTCTGTGCAAGAGCAGCAAATACTTTTAACCACAGCATAGTTTCTAACATGAAAAACTAAAAAGTAATTTTAGTATGAGACCTAAATAGCTTCCACTACACTACAGCCAAATTATCTATTAAAAATTACTTTAACACCTATTCCTCAGTGGTAAGGTGGTTTGCAATAAATACACTCCTGTGTAGAGATAAGAGGTTACCCAGTGGTCTGAGCTGAGCAGTATTTTTATATTTATAGGCATATTTCAAGAAGAAATTTACAAAAATTAACTTCAAGAAATTAAGATGTCAAGTGCTAGAAAGGTGGCTCATGAATTATGAACACTGGCCACTCTTCCTAAGGACCAGAGTTCCAGTCCCAGAACCCTCATGGCTGCCTTTACAACCACGTGTAACTTCAGTTCCAGAGGACTCAATGCCCTCTTCTGGCTTCTTCAGGGACCAGGCACACATGTAGTACATAAATATATGCAATCAAAATATCCACACACATAAAACTTAATTAAAAATTTAAAAAATGTTAAGATGTCAATAGATGGCAGAGCTACAGCTGTGCTTTGCTTGACGCAATGGTGAAGAGCTGATCATGAGCGACTGTGTTCACATCTACCTCGTAAGTACTGAAACCATATCAATTCTACGGTTTGGAATAAACTTCATGAAACTCCCAACAACAAGGCTTTTGCCAAGTCTACTTCAGTGTCTACTGATGTTATGTGGCATCTGGTTTGAATCCTAGACTCCTCAGGTCTGCAGTATGTGTAGACTGCTTTCTTCTGACATAAGAACCTGTACATCATTCTCTCTCACCTGTCCCATCTCATCTCAAACACTTCTGCCCAAATGTGTAATGACAGACCAAACAAAGGTCTTCTACATTACAACAGCTCCTGACGCTCCGACATTACAGCTCCTTTCCTGTAAGAAGGGTGCAGGCATCCCTTCTGAAGTCAACCTCCCTTCCAAGATATACTCCAAGACAGTTCTCCCAGGCCTTATACTTCATGGTATTTTATCCAAACAGAATTTCAAAGGCTCTTGTATGCTGGATACCTTTTCTTTCTTGTCCTTGGACTTCTTCCTCTCTTTGTCTCCTTCCCTGTCTTTCCGAGAACTCACTGGTTTCTCTTTGTTCTCCTTGTTCTCTTTCTTCTTCTGCTTTTTTTTCGTTGGACTTTTTTCTAGACCATCATCCTAAAGAAGCAGAAAACCGCACATTTCTCAGTCTTGGCTTCCTAGTTTGTTTCTAAAGGAAACAACACTGGCCCAGGGGCTGATCGGTGACTCTAGTCATTTCCAATCAGAGCCTACCAGCACTCACTTGCAGAACTCTCAGTCCACTAGACTTGTACAGGCAGACACTGTTACACCCTCTGATCCAATTCTCAAAGCAATTCTCAAAAGCACTGACCAGATGGATGGAGTTCAGCTCAGTAAAAAAACACTTGTACAGTGTGCTTGAGGCCCTGAGTTAGATCCCAAGAACCACCCACACTACCTAAAACAACAGCATTATTGTTCCTATTCCACAAATAGAAAAAACCGAGGCAGCCGGGCAGTGGTGGCGCACGCCTTTAATCCCAGCACTTGGGAGGCAGAGGCAGGTGTATTTCTGAGTTCGAGGCCAGCCTGGTCTACAGAGTGAGTTCCAGGACATCCAGGGCTACACAGAGAAACCCTGTCTCAAAAAAAAACCAAAACCTGAGGAACAATGAAACACTACACCTACCCTACTATGTGTCAGCTAGTACTGATGAGGCTGTCAGTACCTGAATTCATGAACTTGTGTTCAAATCTATGTTGGTCCCTATAGCCACTGGGGGCCCTTCTGGAAGCATCCTCAGGTATTAGACTCAGAAAAACAGTACTAAGGCACTTCTACTTTCTGCAAACTGGATTACAAGCTGGCAAGCCAATGGCTAAAGCTAGCCTCTAGAGGCCCTCCAATTAACTGAACTGCATTATATAGTAAGTCTTGAGTCCCCAGTTAACCAGTTTCTACCAATCTCTTTCATTCTCTAAAACTAAAAGAATTACCAACTGCTATTTGTCATGATTTAACTATGTTGGAATTTGTAATTGCTTACTTAAGATGAGCAACTACTGTGGTAGTCTAAATAATAATGTCCCACATAGGCTCATATATTTGAATGCTTAAGTCACCAGAGAATGGAATCTCTGATAGGAACAGAAAGAATAAGAGGTGTGGTCTTATTGGGGGAGGTGTGCCACAAGGCGTGGGCTCTGAAGTTTCAAAAGCTCCTACCAGGACTAGTCTCTCTCTCTCTCTCTCTCCTCCTTCTCTCTCTTTTCTCTCCCCGCCCCACCCCCAACCCTCTGGTTGAGGGTCAGGATGTAGCTATCAGGTACTTCTCTAGCACCAAGCCTATGACCTGCAGCCATGCTCTCTGCCTAACCTTTGAAACTATAAGCCATCCACCAATTAAATGCTTTCTTTTGTATGGGTAGGCTTGATCATGGTATCTCTTCACAGTAATGCAGTGACTAAGACACAAGTATATTCCTCTGACAGATTAGGTAAAGATAGACAATATATTGTTATTTTACTATTCTGTCTATAAACAGATAGGTCACATGGCTTGCCCTGGCCCCATACCTTCACTTCCCCCTCTTCGGATGGGTTGTCGGAGTGTCTAGGAGATGGCAGCTCTAGCCCATGCTCATCCTTCAGCCTGGGTGCTTTGTTCTCCTTCTTCACTCGAGGCTTCCGCTTCTTTAGTTTGGCCTAGGAAATAAAAATACAACAAAACTAGGCTATACCACTTTAAATTTCTTGAAACTATTGATTTCGTTTTTTGGAACTCACTGTAAAGGTAAAAACCCCAGAAAAGATTTAAACACTTCAAGTACAAAAATATAATTAAGATTAAAGATAACTATTAACACCTGAAAACTATGTATCTAAAACTAAGAAAAAGCTTAAAATATTGTTTGTTGATCTATCCAATCAAATAAACATTCTAAGTATGATGTAGCTTGTCTCTAGAACTTAAAATAATCATGTATTATATTCCCAGCATGCTATCTACAGAGTGATACTATGTACTTGAAATACTATTGTGTAGAAAGAATAAATGGAAGTGCAGTGATTTTTTTTTATGTAAGTTTACCTCATGCACACATGTACACAGAACACCTAAGGAGCACCTAAGTAGCATGCCCTGCCCACACACACAATAGGAAAGAGGAAGGGCAGGTCTGGACCACTGCCAGTCCAAAGAGATGAAGAATATTTTGGTACAATACTTAAGTGGAATTGTAAGAAAAGTGCCAAGATCTTGCATTCAATTACTAGATGAACATTTTGTTCTTAGCAAGCAAAGAAACCCCAAAGTGTGTCTAAGCATGAGAGGGCAGGATGCTGTGCAGTGCCCATGGCCATGTCTTTCCTCCTTAGCTCTGTAGGCTACAGGCTGCCCTGGGGAAGACGGCTGGCTCTGCGTGCATTCGCTCACCTCCTCCCCGCTGGTCACGGTGCCCTTCTTCTCCAGACCCTTCCTGAGCAGTTTCAGCAAGTAGTCCACTCGGGTCTGCAGCTGCTTCCCCTGAGGCTTTTTATCTGTCTCCACTGGTAGAATCTTCAACAGGAAAGGAAGAGAAGCACCCACCACCACCCACAGCCTGGTTAGTGAATCCGGACAAACAGAGACAACAAAGAATTCAGCACAGTTCTTTCCCTCCCAACCTCCCGAAACACAGATTAAAACCTCAGATCCTATTCTCATGTCCATGGCTCCCAGTGACTGAAAATCCCTCATGAGCCATTCTCGTTTTACAAAATGGGATGGAGAAATCCAGCTCTCCCACTGGCTCCTACCTGTGCTGTTAACAGGGTAGAACAACTCAGGTAGGAGGGGCTTGTGGCTTCATCTGCTAGAGCATCCCAGCCGTCGTGGATTTCCTCCTTCCAGGAGCAGGGAATCCCTGGAGCTAGGTTAAAGCTTCGTTTTAGATTGAAAATGCTTCTTAGAGCATTGCCGGAGAGCACTGAGCTATGCCAGGACATGATCTGATCCATCTACCACAGCTGGACCTCTCTGGCCAGACTTGATTTGGTCTCAGTGCTTCTACAGGGTGCTGTCACCCTCCTAAACCCAGATGGGATGAGCAGTGTTTAATGTGCCAGGACAAAGCCCTGCTAGGACCACAACATGAGTGCATCTAGTCAGCTGCCCTTGTTTACAGCTCTGAGCATGACCTTGCTACTTGCAATAGATAGGGTGGGAGGCTCAATTTTATGCAAGAAGAACAATGAAAGTTCAATTTCATTACAAAGATACCAAGGTGACACTCATTCTCTGTGTACAGAACTGAAAAAAAAAAATAGATTAAACGATGGCCCAACAAAAGTAAGGGCCAGAAATGCTTTCAGTCCTAATAAACTGACCCTGGTATCTGCTATAATGAAATTTGGCCTGTGAGAAGTATCAGAATTTTAAGATTTCTCCTATAATTTCCCCTGGTTGTCGCTTTTCCTTTTATCATCATCAATGAGGCACGCCACAGTTCACTAGAGATGGTAACTTTCCGAGAACAAAGACACCTCCTCTTGAAAATGGTTAAAGATAAGTCACCAATACAAAGATATCACACAGCAGATCTAGAGAGCTCCAGCACTGCGCTCACTTACCTTATCAGTTAGCTTTAGCTCTGGGTCTGTCTTAATTAGCTCCCAATTTCCATAGCCATGTTCATAGATTCCAAGCAACAGACGAGAATCGTCCTCCACGCCCCACTCGACATCAAAATGTGCTGCTTTGACTCGGCAGGTTAAGCAGTATCTACAGGGGTTCAAACACAAAGGCCTAAGAAGAGGGGCCTTTCCAGTAGTTAAAGAAGTGTTACCCAACCACACGCAGCTCTAACCTCAGTCTATGTCCAGCCAGCCATGCGGGTGCACGGTAAAGACACTCACTTTTTTTTTTCCTCAGGGTCCACAGGGATAGATTTATGCAGCATCTCAAACTCTTCTTCGTGTTGGATAATGGACTTCACGTTAACCTGAACCCCAGAGATCTTGATTGTCGGGCCTCTTCTCTTGCCTGGTCCTTTTCCTAAAGGTTACAAGTTTTACATTCCTTAAGGGAAAAAGCTGTTTATTGTCAAACTCTGATACAGTCTCTTTCTCTAGACTCTAGAGTATTATTAGGTCAAAGACATAATTTATAAGAGAAACTGTTTTCAACTACTATTCATAAAATACATTTTAAGCAGTATTTTAACATTTAGTTTTGAAGTACGAATTGGTCTTTATACCCATCATTTTCTTGTTTGTCTTTCTTTACTGTAAGCCTAGGAAAGTTAACTGGAGACTCTAAGAGCATATTAATGCTGAAATTTTAGAAAAACTAAAAAATCAGTACTTGAGATGACTCATGTTTATCTTCAGTCACTTTCTGCAGAAGTGTGAGTGCATGTTAACAGCTAACACACTGAAATAATATGGACTGACCACCACAGGCGGTCTGAAAAGGTCACTCTAAACTACACTGGAAATCATAACTAATCTGCAAGTGAAAATAAAACCACTCTGGCCAGAGCCTAAGCTGACAACTACAAGATAATCAAGACACCACTTTATTTTGTGAGAACAAACATGGTTCTTAGTAGAAAAATGAGCAAGAACACGAATACCAACAGTTTATATAAAACAACACATAAACATCTATCTTAAAAGATGCAAGAGTCCTCTTTCTCCCCTGCCGTGCCTATCAAAGATCCAAACATCTGCCGGGTATGGATGGTGGTGTAGGCCTTTAATCATAGCACTCATCATGTGGAAGGTGGTGGACCTCTGTGAGTTCCAGGGCAGCCTAGTCTACATAGTGAGTTCCAGAACAGCTTGGTCTACATAGAGAAAACCTGTTTCACAAACAAATACCAAAACATTAAGAAGCCATTCTGTTTGTGAGCCTTGCCCACAGGCACTACCAAACATCTGCTCATAGAAGCAGACCCACACAGGAAAACTTGGCCATACCAAAGAAAACTCCCATATATTTACCCCAGGACCCACTTCTAGAATTTACAATCTCAGTTCTAGAAATCCACCTTAAAGATACTCTGGCAGAGATACAAACTAGAATGTTTAGGAGGGTACGTTAATTTCTTGTAACTTCACTGATGATGACAAAAGACAACTCACTACTTAGAATGAGAGACAGAGAAGATGAAGTGATTACCTCTACACAGCATGCTGTGCAGAACAACATCAACTAAATTCTGTTACTTTTTTTTTTTTTTTGAAACAAGCACTACAATAAATTCAAACATTACCAGAACAGTGGCCTAAGATGAAGGATATACACACTGAGGGACCCAGGAATGAAAACAGTCCTCTTCTACATGATTTTTCTGTTACACTTCTGACTTTGAAGCGTTTTGATGTAAATATTTTTTATCTCTGAGAAAATGACAACACTAAGTCATGCATGGTACTATTGCAAAGGCAGCACTGGAGAGACTGAACAAGAGGACCAGCAGGATTCTGACACCACCTTGAGCTACAGTGAAAACTAAACAAGCCAGTGCTACATAGCAAGACCCTGTCAAGAAAGGCGGGAAAGAAAAGCAGGCAGCTGGACAGTTAGTTCAAGGAGAAAGGGGATCCCTAAAAGCAAAAATATACACAAAGAAAGTCTGAATTCAGTTGATGACACAATCACACATAGAAAAAAAAGACTGTTCGTCACATGAATTATAAACACAAAGACGTGAAGAAATAAAGCTTTGCATTGGAAGTCTTACGAAAATTAATACTGGAGGCCAGGCATGGCGATGCACACCTTTAATCTCAGTACTCAGGATGCAGAGGCAAATAGATCCCTATCAGTTCAAAGCCACCAGGGCTACATAGAGTGATCCTGTCTTAAAACACACACTTACACACACACAAGACTAATACTGATATTTAGGAATGTATGTATACAATGTAAGGAAAACAGGTATAGAATTTTGTTAACATTTTAAAGAATAGAATCAATAATCTTACACTGAATTGTCAACCTGGACTCAAAAAAATGCTTGGTACAGTACATAGGTAATAAAAGTTTAGGGGAGGTAAGTCAATATCAAGAAGCAATAAGCCATAACAAGGACAGGAACATGTGCAAGGAAAAAAAGGCCATGCGTTATAATAAGGGAGGAAATCTCCTGAGTAACAACAACGAAACAGTGCACACAATCCCTTAGACCTGTGTTTATAAAATGACAACCAAGACTAGTACACGGGAAACTGACTTTTATAGGGATTGCACAAATACTTCTGTTGAATCAGACACATTCTCAAGGAGTGTATCCACGCTGTGACTATAAACCCCATCAAGAGCCCACAGCTGGGGCAGCCACAGGCTACTGCAGACTCTACTTCTGTTGTTTTGCTAGACAGTGTCAAACTGCCTTCCAAACTTTTACATTTTACCCATACATTAGTGCCACTAAGCTTTGCCCAAGAAGATTCTGTTTGCAGTGAGCAGGGACTCCTAACTGGTCACAGTGCTGAAACTGAGTGTTGAGTGTTCAGCCCTGAACAAGAGATCTTATTATTTATTACCCTTCCAAGGCTCAAGGAACATGGTGGACCACTAGGGGATGAGGGGGTTGCTGAAAAGAATGTTAAGCACTGGAGACCAGGGAAGAGTGTTAAAACAATGGTCTTCTGGACTCAAAGCAGCTGTGATTCACTTGCATGAGACAGGACCCCTCAATATTCCATCACAGACAGAAAAGTAGCTTATAGACCCCATCCCCCGATCCTGAAGGAGCGATTAACAGTTAATGGCTGTTGGGAGAAGAGAAACTATTCTCTTCAGTGGTGCAGCCACTGATAATGCTGATGGTCCACAGAGCCCCCAATCCCTAATTGAGCTTGCTGAGTCACAAAACAATGTTCAGAGAAAGAGTCAGTGGAGGAGGAAGGGGACCGACCATGATGTTGCACATTATATACTAGCATGAACTTGTCAGCAAATAAAAATAAAACACTTAAAAATAAGAAACAAGGAACTGGCAAGATGGCTCAGCGGGCAAGAGCACTGACTGCTCTTCCGAAGGTCCTGAGTTCGGATCCCAGCAACCACATGGTGGCTCACAACCACCTGTAATGAGATCTGACGCCCTCTTCTGGTGTGTCTGAAGACAGCTACAGTGAATTACACCGGAGCAAGCGGGGCTGGAGTGAGTGGGGCTGGAGTGCACGGGACGGGCAGAGGTCCTGAGTTCAATTCTCAGCAGCCACACACATGATGGCTCATGGCCATCTGTACAGCTGCACTGTACTCATATACATAAAATTAATAAAATAAATCTTTAAAAACAAAATAAGAAACATGAATATCTATTTATTTTTTTTTAATAATTACTTTTAATTTCTCAGCTAGGGTTGTGCTTGAAACCCTGAGTCAGATCTCCTGCACTGTGTAAAACCAGGTATGGTGATACACTCCCAAGATCCCACCAGTAAGTCAGAGTTATGGTTAACCTTAGCTACACAGTGAGTTCATGGTAGCCTGGATTACATGAGACTCTACCTTAAAAATACAACTAAAAGGGGGCTGGAGAGATGGCTCGGCAGTTAAGAACACTGACTGCTCTTCCAGAGGTCCTGAGTTCAATTCTCAGCAACCACAGAGGGGCTCACAACCATCTGTAATGGGATCTGACGCCCTCTTTTGGTGTGTCTGAAGACAGTGACAGTGTACTCATATACATAAAATAAATAAAACTCCTTTAAAAAAAAAACACAACAAAAAGAGTGAACTTATAAACTTAAAGTTGAATGTTCAAATCATTCAAACTATCACATTTCCGTTACAAAAATAAACTAAAACAGTTCCACTATCTGAAATATTTTTAAATTTTGCTAATATCTAAATATCCTTAACAGTGAAATTCAGAGTAAATACTTGTTTCTTTACTTGATAAGAACAGCTGACACTGTAAACCAGACACTAGACAACCACTGTAATGTATGGAATGATTAACCACCCAAACCCTCTGGTTACTGTGAGAGTATAGAATTAACCAAGGGTAGTAACTAAGAAAAGGTACAATGGGGCTTCCAGACAACTAGCTGCCTCCTGACCCTGACCTCCCGAGAGAAGAGCTGTCGGAGGATGGTGCTACCGAGCAGAACAAGGAAGAAGAAAAGAAAGGGGTAGGTGACCCAGACAGACAACACCTGGGGAACCCATGAGGACACCTGCCTTTCTGAGTGAGCACTTCAGTGCCCTACTTATAAAACACTGTTTTGCTTCCAAAGGGGGTGCTGGTTGATATTTTCAATGATATATGCTAGAGTCATCTGGGAAGAGAGAATATCAAATGAGGAGTTATCTCCATCAGATTGGTCTATAGGCCAGTGTCTGGGGAACTTTCTTCTTTTTTCCGTTTTTTTGTTTGTTTGTTTGTTTGTTTTTTCGGCTTTTTTCGGTTTTGGTTTTGGTGTTGTTATTTGGGTTTTTCGTTTGGTTTTTGGGGGGTTTTTTGGTTTTTTTTTTTTTTTTTTTTT
>NW_022196904.1:63545849-63568783 GCF_008632895.1 Mastomys coucha
CCAGCCTCAAACTCACAGAGATCCATCCACCTGTTTCCTCCCGAGTGCTGAGATTAAATATGTGTGCTAACACTACTTGACTGGGCATTTTCTTGATTAATGACTGATGTGTGAGGGCTCAACCCACTCTGGACAATGGCAGCTCTGACCAGGTTGGTCCTAGGTTATATAAGAAAGCACCGGAAGGAAGCGAGTTAAGAGTGTTCCTCCGTGGCTCCTGCCTCTGCTCCTGCTTGAACTGCTTGCCTGAGTCCCTTGATAATGAACTCTAAATTATAAACTACAATAAACCCAATCCTTCCAACATGGTTTTGGTCGGTGTGTCATCATGTGACTGAGGAGCAAACTGGGACAGCGCATGTACTGCCACTGTGAAGAACCAGACCATGTTGGGTTTCAGAGGAATATAGAAGACGTCCAAACAGCTGAACACCATATGCAGAAATTAATTTGCCACTCTAGTATGAGCCCAGAAATCATAGCGCTGCAAGCAATGTGCACTAAGGAGGCCAAACTCAAAATGTTTCAGAGGGGACAATATCAGAAGCTGGAACACAAGCCATTTGTGTGGTATTTTAGTAAGAATCTGGCTGTCTTCTGCCCTTGTCCTAAGGACTTCCTTAAGGGTAAATCATAGGGTAATGTGCAGGAGGAGTAGCACAGGTCTGTAGTCCTAGCACTGCAAGGCAGAGGCAAGCAGCCATAGATGGTGGGGTGTGAAACCAAATCTGGTCTATACATCAAATAATGAACTTATTTCTTTGGTGGAGAAAATTTCAAACCTGAATAATGTTGAGGCTGAGGCATAGTTATTATTGACATTTATTCAGGTCTAAGATGAAAAAGAGCAAGTGGGCAAAAAAATATAAACTGAACTATTTGGAGAGAAACGGATCCCCAGGAAACTTAGTGTTCCAGCCAAGGCATGTGTTAACAAAAGCTGCAATTGTTAGGGGTAAGAGCCGCTAAGGAAGAGGCCTGCTCTGCACTGGAACAAAGGGAAGGAGTCTTAGGACTAAGCTTCCAATTTGCAAAAGGAAAAGGCCTAAGGAGTTGCTGTGGCTCCTCCAGAGAGTGCAGGTCACCTGCTCCCAGCCCCCCAGTGAGGTCAATCGCTGCAGTCATACAAGAACACAGTAATGGCCCTTTGTGTACTAGAAGTACATAGCTTATTTTCTTATTTTATACAGGATTACAGTTAAAAAACTGCATTGAGTCTTAAAAGAGATGACTTTGGGTTTTAAACAGTGTTGAGACTGTGACACAGACTATGGGGACTAAAGCATTTGGCATTATAATATGGCAACAAGGCTAAACAAGCCTAGTAGTACAATGTGGTGGTTGGAATGAGAAGTTTTCCAGGACAGAGTATATGAACTCCCAGTCTGCAGTTGGTGGTGCTGTTTGGGGAGGTTTGGTTGGTATAGCCTTGCTGGTGGAAATAGGTCATGTGGCGTGGGCTTTGAAATTATATGGTCATGAGCTACTTCTAGTTTGCTCTTTCTGCTTGAGACTTACAGTTGAGGATGAGAGCTCTTGGCTTCCTGGTCCTGCCACCATGCTTAACTACTATGAACCTTCCAAAAATATAAGCCAAAGTAAATTCTTTATAAACTATTTTAGTTATGGTGTTTTACCACAGTGAATGGAATTAAAGCATCAAGCAAAAACTCTTTTCTGGTTTTTTAGAGGAAAGAAATTATATGTCCAACCCAATTACAACAAATTAAAGTGCCATGAAAATCTCAATACAACTAAAATGTTTACATTTGTCCATACTTGTCCAACACTTACATTTCATGTATGTGTGTGTACGTACACATACTCTCTCTCTCTCCTCTCTCTCTCTCTGTCTTACACTGTCTTACAACTGCCATAATATAACAATATAGCTATCATCATGTTTAGTCTCTAATAATCCTTCAGAGCCAAAATATGGAGATGACCATTCTACTTTGGCCCTCTCATGTCTTTGCATCATTCAGTCAAGTTTACTCTTCATAGCAGCATCAGAAAGCCATTTCACCTTGTTAATCATATCATACATTCCAAAGCCAGTTCCTCTGAGAGTAGATAGATGGGGTCTCAACACAGCTCACAGAAAGCCAACTCAAAATAGACAACCTGAAGCACCAGGCACACATGGGCTATCAGTACTTGCTATTAAAAGCACTGACACAGAAATTACAGTGCATGTGCACCAGATCCGGAAGATTTACTTCCTGAATTACACTTGCTGACTTACCTTCGCTGGCATTTTCTTTCAGCTGCTCCTCATATTCCTGCATTGCCGACGCACAGCTATTATGAATCAGCTCCCCCAGGCGTTTCAAGTCTGCCACAGACTTATCAACTAGCTCAGCATCACGTGCTATGCACTCTAGCCTGAAAAAAGAAGATTAAGATACTGGGTCCTCTTTTCTGAATATTGCGTGAATGTCACTAGATCTCATAAGTGCTTGCTCTTGAAAGATACCTTCTGTATAGGTCAATCCAAGGCCAACAAGAACCTTGTCTAATAACTAAAGTATACTCATTTCCCATCACCAAAACTTGCCTTGGGACAGCCCACAGAACATCAGCCATTAACATCAGAAGAATCAGGTCCTGAGTTTACTTTACAAATGAGCTATCTGCAACCATTAGCTTGTGAAGTGCCTAAAGGCTGCACACACTAGTTTGCCTCTTTCTGTTCATTTTCTTTTCTTCTCTACTATCCACTACAATGCATCAAACCAAGCACATAAATCCACTATATAAAAGTCAGGTTGTCTAAAGGACCACAGACCCACTTTGCCACATCCAGTGAATTTTATACTAACTTCTTCAAAGGTAAGAAATTTGCATCAAGATGCAAAAAAGAAAGAAAATGTGCTATAAGAAAAGTAAAAAGAGGATAGAATCTATTATTGGTCTTACCTTTCAAGAGGGAGACCAAACTTCTTATAAGCCTTGATGAACCTAAGAATATGATGAACAAAGTTAATTAAAACCCACAAGTATTAGCTGTACAAATCCCACAACATCCTGTCATGAAGTATTGTGCCACAAACTGTCATGAGCCTGCACGATCTGTGCAGCTAGTAAGCGACTATGGAGTGCTTTGGAGTGGGTGAACCTAACACGTTCTCAAGCTCTACTTAAAGCAGATGCCAAGTTTATTCTCAGTGACAGATCAGGACCTAGAAACTGTGACTACAAGGAACCAGGGCACAACAGCTCAATTATGACGAAACTCTAACTCCATTACTTGGTGGCCATTTCAGTCCATTAACTCTATGCTGAGCTCTGAGTCACAGTATTTCTCATTATTTTATGATGAATAATATAGCTCTAAGACTTCTATGGCTCTGTCAAACTCTTTTTAATATTTCGCAAAACTTTATATATAAAACATACACACAATGTACACACACATATAATTGAAAACGTATATAAGCTATTTAGGAACTGATTGACATTGCCCATCCTTCCTCCAATGGACTTTTCCAGTCTCTCTGTTCAATCATGCTAATCACTGCCATCATCCCATCACCATCTCACCAACACTTCCGATAAAAAGCAAGATGCCACAGCACATCATTTCTATCACGGTGATATCCCAAGTCACTGTGACAGTCTGGTTGTGTAACCATATAAGGAAGGAGACTAAGAAACAAGGAACTGAGACGTCGTAACAGGACTAAAGGTGATAATAGCTAAATATCAGTCTGAAATAAAGAACTTGAACACGAAACCTAAGTAACGGGCTAAATATGAAAGTGAGGAATCTGAGGGTTCTCTCTCAACCATACATGTCTCCTTAATATAAAATTAAATATGTTATGTTTGAAATAGTAGACCTTGAGATTTAAAAATAATAAGGAGGCTAAGACATAGCTCTTGCCTAGCATGCACCAGGCCTTGGGTTCAATTCCCAGGACTGAAAACAGCGATAATGATCTTCAGTGGCACAAATAACAAAACCATCAACAAAAACTGGCAAAATCAACTCCAAGGGAGACCTAGAAATTATAAGGGTCTGCAGCCCATCTGAAGCATTTGCTCAAGAAAATGGCAGAGTCTCAGCAAGAGCCGAGAGCTTTCTATTAGTGCAACCTGCTTTACTTTCAACCCTTCTCTCTAGAGCCAAAATAACCTGGAGAAATCATCATCAGCTGTGCTCCCTGTGCACAACAGCTGCCAACAAAGACGGATCTGAGGCAACTCAGAAGAACCATCTCCAGAGAGAAGGTATGCATGACTATGCATCCTTAAAAGTACTACTGCCAGGTTTGTCTTTTCATCTTTTCATTAATTACTACTGTTATTGGTGCCAATTATCATCATCATCATCATCATCATCATAATCATCATAATCATCATGTGTATAGGTGTTTTGGCCTCACATATGTCTGTGTTCTGTGTGTATACTTGATGACAAGGGAGGCCAGAAAAAGGAGTGAGATGCCCTGGAACTAGAGTTACAGAAGTTTGTAAGCTGTTATGTGGATGCTGTGAATCAAATGTGGGACTTCTGCCAGAGCAGCCAGTGCTCTTAACTGCTGGGCCATCTCCTGGTTTGTGTGTGTGTGTGTGTGTGTTTATGCATGTGTGTGTGTATGTATATGTGTGTGTGAGTGTGTATGTGTGTGTGTTTGTGTAAATAAATATATATCTGAATTAGAACTCTTTGTGGAGGTGCAAAGGTCACTGGGAATAGCTACAAAGGTTTAATACACCAATGACCTGGGGCACATCCCTTGGAGATAATAAGGCACTGGTCAAAAACAAAAAACAAAAAAACTGGGAAGAAGATGCCACCAGAACACCCTCAAAGGCTCTGACATACTCTTAAGAATCAAAAAGACCACACATTTGCAGATTGGTACACATGCAAAGCAAAAATCTGTGAAGGTCCTAACATCAATTGTGCATGTGTCAATTCTCAAGGTCAGGGAACAGTTGAGAACAGACACACAGAGCACTAACCCTGATCTCTACCATGCTGGTCAAAGAGCTTAGCAGAGTTGCTAGGATGGGTATCTGCCTGCCATTTGCTAATCACTCTGCTAACAGTAGAGTCTTCAAAAGACATGACAACAAACTTTACAAAGCAGTTGAGGGAAGTCAGTGACTAGCACCAAACTGACTAGTGGGGGAAAAGACAAAGTCTAGAGTTACCATACCTTACTTAAAACAGCTGGTCTTCAAACAAAAATCAAAATTAAGGCTCGTGGGATCACAAAAATAGTGCACACAGAAGGAGGACACAGACTATCAAGAAAACTTTAAGAAGTCTGGAACCTGGACTTTGGAGACAAGAATCTGCTACTGTAAATATGCACATGGACTAAAGCATTAAAGAGTCACCTAGTAGAGGCCATGAGCAGAAGCATAACCTAGAGAACTGGAAGGCAGTTCAATGGTCAGGCACTTGTCCAGCACGCATACAACCTTGGAGATGATTCCAAGAGTGCAAAAGAAAAGGAACAAACGGAAAACTTTAAGAAGGAGACAAATAGGAGAAAAAGAATCAGTAAACTTGAAAACCAAAACAGAAAAGAAGAGATAGCCAGAAATGGAAAAATAAAGAATTCATCACTAGGAGACACAGCTGCAAAAGGAAATTCTAAATGAGAACTCGTAGGCAGTTTGTCTAGGGCATTACACACTAGCTCAAATCTACACAAAGAAAAAAGTAGATATAAGATCACTAAATCATCAACTCTAAAGACAGAATCAAGGGATCTTTGGTTGAACTCTTCCATCAAGCTCAATGTGCAATGACACAGAGAAGAGCATAAGACCATGTGGATGGGCTTCCTCTGCATGAAGAACATGTGACATGAGCAGAAAGGAGACAGCAAAAAAATGAGGAACTGCACCCAAAATTTTCATAAACCACTGACATTAAACTGTTAGGCATACACATGTTCCTTGAAGTTTCCATGAAAACCACCAAGAAAATAAATGAAAAAAGAAAAGATAGCAATAGAAACAAGGCAGTTAGAATGGAACACTGAATCTGCCTCCTGACCACGAGTTACTGATGGAGAAATAAATGAGCAAAGAGAGCCTAGGTCACAGACAACCACGGCTGTGCATGTAATGGGTTAAGGCAAAGCAAAAGGCTGTCAGAGACAACTTCAGTAAAACCAACCTAACTACAAGCTGCCTACATGAGTTAGATTTAAAGACACAGATCGACATAAAATGATGAACAATACCGCCATCTTTGCCATTCTGAGAATGTATGTAGGTAAGAAAGGACAGTTGCCAAATGGCATCCTATGTGTGCCACTAGAACAGGAATATAACCAAACCACCACGGCCTGCATCAGCACTGACGCTGACGAGGACCACTGCAGCAAGGCTCCACCACCAGCACAGCCATTTCTACATGTACATTAGTACGCATACAAGTATGTGTGCTATACATAAATCTCCCTTTGGTAAACTCACTCTTGAAAACATCAAGGAAGTAGAAAGATGAAAAACAGCCTGTGAGCTAGACACTCCTATGGGGAAAGCATGAGGGTAGGAACCACAAACAGACCCTCGGCCCAAGGCCAGCTGAGTCACGAGACCTACCTCACCCAGCCCAAGCAAAAAAACAGAAAATAAAAACCCGACAAGAAGTAGGCAAGACCGAGTCTGGAAAACCTGCAGGAACTCAAGGAAGCCTGCAGACGCCTTAGGTTCTCTGTCTTCCTCGCACGATTACTCCCTTCCTACTCTGGCATACAGGTGGGGATGCACTGGCCAAAGCTTAGAGCACACTTCTCCACGCAAGCTCTCGTGGAGCAGACTCCACCAACCTTCTGATCTCGGCATCCGTGAAGCCCTCCACGAGGTCTTTGCGCACACTTCGGGGGCGCCCTCTGCGCTTTGGCTTCTTATCATCATCAGAGTCGTCTGTCTCACTCTCGGAAGCAGAAGACCTCTGGGCCTGTCTCTTAGATTCAGTGTCAGAATCACTGTCATTTGTCTGAGCCTGAGAAGGAATAAGGCCAAGCTGCACTTTAGTAAGTGTTAAGTCTGGAACTTAGACCAGCCCAGCTTACGTGCTAGTGCTCAGACTTCCAATCATATCTGACAAGTTGGCTTCCTTAAAATGTTAGATATCAAGGAATAGGGAGAAAAACTGTCATACTTTCAGTGACTTTGCAAAGATTAAATGTACTTAATTTAAAATGTTTGATTAATTTTATACTGTAATATATAAGATACCCAGCATAAAACAGAAATTCCTCAGAAAACTAATGACTTCTTTGCCTTTTTTTCTCCTTTGTGAAATAAAATAAAAGTATGACAGTCCCTTGGAGACAGGGTTTTCACAAGCATTAAATGCATCAGGGAATAAAAATGTACTCAGAACTGTGTGACATGCAGTAGAGCTGAACATGTGGTAATGCTGATTTACCAGGATAGCAGGCAAGCCTAATAACTCCAAAAAATGGCTAATAAATTTTGTTTTCTTATTTAAATAACACTGTATCACATGGTGCTAGTGAAAGGCTGGGTAAGCTTTGCAGCCTGTGGATGCCCTATATTAGTCAGGCAATCTTTTACTAGTTAGACCCAGTACTGTGAACATTTAAGGACAAAAAGAATTTGGCACTCTGAAAGATGAGGACAGAAACAATATGAACCAAACTGTCTATCAGAACTGTCAGCAATTTTAACCTCAAAGAAAAAATAAAAACTTCTGTAAACTTGGGACTCTTCCAGTCATTTCTCAAAAAGCTAATCAGCAAAGACCAAGTAAAAGGACCCAAGGGTGTGCTTATGAGTCTTGAGTGTGCTACTTCGTGTCTGCTCGGCAGGCCTGTGTTGGGGCCTCTCCCTGTATCAGGGCCTCTCCTATGTCAGGGCCTCTCCTGTGTCAGGGCCTCTTCTGTGCAGAGCCTCTCCCATGCCAGAGCATCTCCTGTGTCTGGGCCTCTCCTGTGCCAGGGCCTCTTCTGTGCAGAGCCTCTCCCATGCCAGAGCATCTCCTGTGTCTGGGCCTCTCCTGTGCCAGGGCCTCTCCCTGACTAATCTCCATCTGCAGCCACACCTCACCTTTTTAGTAGAACTGCGAATCCGAGGCAGCATATAAATTTCTTCCAGTTCCTTCTGCCGCTCTTCCTCCTCCACTTTTTTCCTTTGCTCTTCGGGAATGATTTCATCCCAGTCCTTGTGAGGACGCTCTTCTAGCTCCTCTTCATCTTCCATCGTTGCAAAGTTGGCAACCTGAAAGAAAAAGGACAACCCCCGTCTGACATTTCTCCACCTCCAAACACCATCTGCCAGGTATCAGCTAAATGAGCATTTTCAATTTAGAACACTATAATAGGACTCATATCAAAATAATATTTTTACTATTCTCACCAAATCAACTTGCCAAAGCTATTAGTTCATCAAAAATTGTATTAAAAATTAGGGAAAGAGATACAAAAAGGTTAAAAACTGTTTGGTAAGCTTTACTAAAATTTGTGTATTTCACTTGCATGACACTGACTGGATAATTTAATTTGCTTAGATTGTATGAAATGTTTGACACCTAATAATCATCTTTGATGATCTCTCTGTGATGAGCAGCAGCCAGCCCTCAGCCATCCAGTCACCCTGTCACCTAATTCACCTTTATCAAAAAGGGTAACCAGTCAAAGTATGTATGTGCTCAAAAGCCCATTTTAATCTAGAAGACATTCCATTTCTTCACTACCAAACACTGGAGGTATTTGTAGTCAAACGGTATGTGCCCCAAAAAAGAAAACCATCAAAGGTCCCAGACTTGGGCTGTAGTCAAACATCAGGCAGCTCCTGTGCAGAGCCCCATTTCTAGCTTCACATTCTTTTACTCTCCTTCCTTCCTGGCCTAAGAGTGCTGGAGCACAAAGGGACTTTTACAGTTCCCATTCCTCAAAGTCACTTGGAGCTAACACAAAAATCAAATCAAAATTTTATGACATGTAGTCAAAACTAACTCTTCAATTTTCATTAGAATATTTTGATCTTTACAATCAGATTTTTTAATTTCAAGAAAAAAGAGGCATAATTTCTGAGACTGTTAAAAACAAACCAGCTCACTGGTCTGTCAATAATTTTTGTGCAAACAAGCTGTACTGTTTACAATAGTTTAAGTCTGGGATTTTATATTAACTTGTTTATTTTGTATGCATACACATCACTGTGCATGTTGTAAAAGTGAGAGGACAACCTGTAAGAGTCAGGTCTTCTCCCTCAACACTAAGAGCCTATTGTGCCCAACACCATAGTAATCTTCAACTTTCTCTTGCATCTTTAACCTGCAGAGAATTAGCCATACTCTCCCTTGCATTTTGGAAACATTTGCTACTCTGATTATCCTCCAGCCTCCAGACCAATGTCCCACCCTAGGATGGCCAAGTGACCCAGCTTTCCCAACAGTAGGTATTAGTTGGACAAAGGCCATGGTGAGTGGCTCCACAGCAAAGAAACCATCTAGATTTATGTCACTCCCTACCAAGTTCTTTCCACACGCACTCTAACCCATAGCTGTCCCATGGCTTCCTTTCTGCCTCTCAGCAGAACTCAAGTCACAGACTTAATGTTCAAACGCCCTCTCCTTGGCGCTGTGGTCATCCATTCCTTTTTTATGTTTTATCAGACACCACTGACTATTCCTTTATTGCCCCTTTTGGGAAAGGGGGGCGGGGACAGGAAAAGGGAAAAGAGAGTAAACAAGAAAGGATAGGGAAAAAGACAAAGGTCTAGCAAAATATCCCCCAAAAACAAAAATGTAAATCATGTGCTGGTGGCATACACCTTTAATACCAGCACATGGGAGGTAGAAGCAGAGGCAAGGCAGGCAAATCTGTGAGTTTGAGTCAGCCTGGTCTTGAGAATAAGTTCTAGGATAGCCAGGGAAACACGGAGAAACCCTGTCTCAGGTAAGTGGAGGAATCTCCTAACTCTCCCCTACAATCCCCATGCCTTTGACTTCTCTTGGCATCTGATGTCATGAATGGCTCATATCCCTCCATACTTCTGGCCTTTTGCTTATCCCGCTGGCAATATACTCAGTCTTCATCCTTTCCTCTGCCCATGACTCTAGGAAGGATGGTTCACTTAGTGGTTACCTTCATGGAACACTGTAGACTACAGTCCTAACATTTGCACTCAAGAGTGACACTGAGAGTGAGCTAATTTAGGTAAGGGGGAAAATAGCAAGCCTCGTACAAACACAGTGACTAGACAAAGAGAGCTGGTGGTAGTAAGTCAGCATTAACTGCTCCCTCCCATACCTTAAACTTCATACCTTAAACTGTGATAGCAGCTCATCTGTTGCACTAGTTGACACTTCATTCTCTCTGGTTTCAGCTAAACGCAAAATTTCATCTATATCCATTTCCTGAAGGAACAAAAGTAACACAGCTATAGTGGGCAAGCATCAGTCTCAGCATGTACTACAAACATCAGATACACACAGGCCACTTCCCTACAACTCTATATCCTCTGCAGCCTGTCACATCTTTCACACCCAACACTTCCCACTGTATTCACTTATAGTCAGGAAATTCTATGAAAGAAAATATGGGGAGATACAGAATCCTTCAAGGTTTTAGTGTTGTAAAAGCTTTGAGCTTAGCAAGAAATTAAAAAAAAAAAAAAAGCCATTTCCCTTCAAATAATTACTTTCTTTATAAAAATCTCTAACAAAGTGTCTTTCCTAAAAAACTTAGATGCTCATAACATAGCCTTTAAAAAAACATTTTTCTACTAGTCATCTTTACTGTAAAAGAGATGAGTTATACAACTACATTTTCTTAAGTCTATAATATACTTGGATAATGTTCATTCTTAATTACTTGCTTTTGCTGATGCTGACTTACTCTTCTCCTCAAATACACATCCTTTGACTTTCATGTCATATATACATACATATATGCATGTTTATGTAAGCAAACTTATATACAAATATATAAGATATATAAAGTTCCACATGAGAAAAAAATGTGATACTTAGTTTTCAGAATCTGTCTCATTTTACTTGATAACTTCTAGATCCACCAATTTTCTTACAAATGACATATTTTCATATGTGTACAGACACAGTAGTTCTGTAACCTATGCACCTATCAATGGACACCCAGGTTGGTTATGTAACTTGGAAGTGTCATTAGTATTACAGCGAGCTTGGATATGCAAGCATCTCTGGGACACCTCACTTATGGTTCCTTTGGGTATGGTTCTAGGAGTGGTACAGCTGGATCATATGGCACTTCTGTTTTTAATTTTAAGAACCTTCATACTGACTACCATAGTGGCTACAAAAGTAAATTCCCATGCTTCAAACAGATTACCTGAGGCTCTGACTCCTCTCCTTCAATTTCTTTGAAGAGATCCTCTGCTCCAAATTTCAAAATAGCTGTCAGCTCTTCTTTATTAAAAGGATTTGAGCTGTAGGAGTAAAATACAGCTGTGATCTCAGGTAAGAGGCTGGAGGAGGGACAGTTCAGCAGATGAAGCATCCTTGCCACCAACCCTGAGACTACTTACATTCAGTCCCCAGGACCCACATGGTAGGAGAAAACAAGTTGTTTTCTACCTCCACACTCAAACACAGGCACAAGTGTACCCCTCAATTCCCTCACAAATAAATAAAAATGTGAAAATTTTAAGAGGGACTAAAAATATGGCTCAGTGGGCAAGAGCTTTTGCTGCTCTTCCAGAAGACTTAGGTTGGTTTCTAGCATGTACATGGTGACTCACAGCCACCTGTAACTCAAATGACAAGTTCCAATGCCTTCTGTGACATCTGCAGGAACCAGGTACATACATACATGGAATATATAAATACATGAAAAGCAAACATTCACATACATAAAAAGTAACTAAACATCTGTAAAGTTTTTAAAGAATGTAAATTACGTACTCTGGACCTGGACTTCTATGTGAAAATTTTTTGCAGAGGGGACAAATGAACAAAAGATAATTCTGCCCCAAGAACAATGATCCCTCAAATTCTGCATTACTAACCCAGAGCTTGCGCTAAGTCTAGAAACTCAGTTTACTATCCTGCAAAGATGGTAACAACACATGCTTTCTTTTCCTGCCCTTTGTCTCAGGAAGTCGCCTCATCTTCACCAAGAACTTCATCCTTCTCACCTCTTCTCTAAAACATCAACTTCTCTGATTTAGGCTCTTCTTGAACAGAAAATTATCTCAAAACAATTTGAAGAACAATTTGACTTCATCATAAACACACTATAATGTAACACACAGCTAATCACAGTATAAATTGTTCAGTACTGTTCCTCTATGCCCTTTTGCTCTTTTGTCCAGTTTAAAAGGCACAACCTCCACACAAGTATTTTCACTATCAATGAGAGCACAGGAGCCACTTCGGTACAAAGGCTTCCTGGTGCAGTCAGAGGTGACTCTGTGCTACACTGAGAAGCAACTAACAACATGGCCCACACTTCTGCTGCTGCATGATATCATATGTGGAGCCAGAAGCAAAGACAAAAGAGCATCGCAAAACAAAGATGATGAACAGCCAGATGGCTCAGTGGGCAAGAGCCTCTGTCCCAGCTTCATCTAATTTCATCCCCAGAAACCACATGGTAAAAGCAGAATACCAATTCTTGCCGCAGACCTCTACAGGTCATGTGTGTATAGGTCAGATGTTGTGTGTAGACACACACACATGAAAATAAATGGGGGGAGGGCAGCACCCTCCGTACAGCATCAAGCTGACTGATAGATACTACCTGTGGTAAAATCTATCAGAACTGTATCAAATGCTGGTGGGAACGATCTGATTCTCTGTCTCGCCATTTTCCTGCTACTTACTTGGATCTTCCTGAGTTGTTTTCAAGAACTGTCCTGCCAGTGGTGTCCATGCGCTGAATCACCAGATGGTCCAATACCATCTTCTTTTTGGCCCGTTCTATGATCTCCTCTTCCACAGTCCCCTTTGTAACCAGGCGGTAAATATTCACCTGTAAGAAGAAGAAATGTTATGTTTATTCCTGCTTAAAGCTAAAGATATTGCTGTCTAAATCCAGGAGAATGTCACTTTGTTCTCTGGTATCACAGGACTACACACTGCCAGCCTTGGTCGGTGAACTGGTGGGTGCAGAAGGTGTGTTACTAGAGTAGGCTACGTGCTTAAAGGAAAGAGCTTGTTCTTAACAAGCATCTTCCCAATAATAATTGGCTTGATTTTACAAAACCAACTAAATCACTGGTCACATACCAGAGAAGTTGATTGTAAGTTAGCCAATAGGAAAGCAGTCTTTTGAGACCCATGGACAAAACAAAAACAAAAACCCAAGCCTGTGCTTTTCCAGCATGCTGCACATTACACTGTCATGGAGAATAAGACTAAGTACCCTGACTAATACTGAACTCCTTAGCCATACTCTTAAGCTCTGAGGCTGCTCCTCATTCACTTTTTCTGGTAAATATGTAGAAAGTCACTCATGACATACTTCCTATAGAAGTAGGCTAAGAGTCCATACTAGGACTCATCTGAGGTCCAAAGACATCTCTTTCCCAAATACGTTAAAAAAGAGAAGGCAAAGCGGTGGGGAAACAGACATTGACAAACATTGATGGGGAAGGATAAACCTCTGCCTGCTGTCTCCAAGTGACTCCCGAGCCCATCTCCACTGACCTGCTTCTTCTGACCGATTCTATGTGCTCGGGCTTGTGCCTGCAAGTCGTTCTGGGGGTTCCAGTCAGAGTCAAAGATGACAACTGTGTCCGCTGAAGCCAAATTGATTCCCAGGCCGCCAGCCCGTGTGGAGAGCAGGAAACAGAAGTCCTGTACACAATGCAATATACTACTTTATGCAGTGGCCTTCTGAGAGACACTCTCATACTCCAATAAGCCCTCACACCTGGAAACCCCTGCAGGTGTGAAGAAAAGTGAGATATGATGGACAAACTTTATGGAGGCTAAAAGGAGCTCAAGGACTTGAGACACAGGCATTTTCATTTGATTAAGAGGAAGTGTCAGTGTGGGGAACAAAGGGGGAAAGTTGACTCTAGTAAGGCGGCAGGGACAGGGAATTCATTCCCCAGTTAAAACGAGTGTATGCAACAAGTTAACCAAAGCACCACACAAACTCAGTCTTCTTGGGAACTGCTATAGCAAGCAACCCAAATGCAAAGTAGTTAGTAGTTAGTGTGTGTACACAGACACACTTCACTGTGTATGCCCACCCACTCAATGGGGCGGACAAGAAAAACAGCAACATGGCATGAATCAGGATTGCTAAGGAGCACAGGAACCTCCATCATCACAAAGGATGCCGAGAGAAAGGCAGAAATCCCTTGTCCCTGGGTGTGAGGAAACACTGTGTGCCAAAGACAAGGCTCTAATGTCTTCCAGGGTGCACAGCAATCAGAGACTCTACAGGTGTGAAATACCTGCTTAACAAGTGAGTGCTCAGAAAGACATGTGGGCAGAGGGAAAGTAAACTATATACCCAGGTTAAAAAAAAAAAAAAAAAAGCTTAAAATATCACTATTTTCAGAGCATATGATCATCTGTATCAAAAAATAACACTTCTTTTTTTGTACATTTTTTGGTTGGGTGTGCTTAGTAGGTGAGTGCTCAGAAAGACATGTGGGCAGAGGGAAAGTAAAGTATATACCCAGATTAAAAAAAAAAAAAAGCTTAAAATATCACTATTTTCAGAGCATATGATCATCTGTATCAAAAAATAACACTTCTTTTTCTTTTATAGAACATTGTGTGTGTGTGTGTGTGTGTGTGTGTGTGTGTGTGTGTACGTACATACATGCATGTGCACGTACATACATGCATGTGCTGGGCCATTTCACCAACCTACAAAAGTTAATGCCTTTTGAGTATAAATCTACCACTCAAAAAATGGTTTGGGAAAAGTGTGGTGGCATACACCTATAACTTGGTACTCAGGAAAGGGCAGAAGGGTCAGGGAGTCCAGGCCATCCTCAATTACATACTGAGTTTGACACTAGTCTGGGCTATAAGGAACTCTGTCTCTAAAACAAAACAAAACAAAATAAATTAGTAAATGAATAAACAAACAAAATGCTGACTTGGGGAATGAACCTCAAACAATGGATCTATTCAACAGATGATAGAGATAGACTGCATAGGTAGACAGACAGAAGGAACAAAAAGAATTGAGAGCTCTTCACATTCTTACAGTCATAATCGACAGCATCAAGCAATGAAAACACAAAGAGGGAGACAGCTATCTTGCAAGAATTTTAAATAATCACAATAATAATTAATCAGCAGCTGAGAATACACATGGCATATAGATTAACAACAGACAGTTCAGGGTAAGATGCCTAAAACTATAAATACAAGCCAAACTCTGAATGATCTCATAAACAATTTTCAATGTCAACTGAAAATATAAACTGTCAATTTTCAATATAAACTGCATGCTGTTTATGTCTATTGTCAAAGGAATAGGTTTAAGAAGATTATGAAGTGCAATGCTGCTAAAGATGGGAGTATGTGTCCAGGGAACTGAACAAAATGTATCAAAGTGCTTTTTAAATGCTTGTTATTTTCTAACTATTTCAAATGATAACAACATGGCTAAAGAAATAGCAGGAGCTGGGCAGATGGCTCAGGGTTCAGAGCACCTGCTGTCTGTAGAACAGTCCTGTCCCTGGCAACTCTATGTCAGTGCACAAGCATTTGTAACTTCACTTCTAAGGAATCCAACATCTTCTGGCTTCCTCTAGACCCAGGTGCCAGGCACTAGGCACATACATAGTACACAAACATACATTCGGGCTAAGGAGTTATCCACATAAAATAGAAAAGCATAGTAGAGGCGTGAAAAAAAATGACTGGAAATCAAATTCTAAGGTGCTAGCTAGGGCTACGGCTTGGTGGTAGTGTGCCTGTCTGGCATGCACAAGGACCTGGGTACAATCCCCTTAGAGGTATTGGGTCAGGGGAGAGTTTCCTAAGGCCTTTAATGACATGAAATAAATTGTCCAAGTATAATTATGGCCAAGAGCAGACAAAGTCACACAGAGCATGATTACAATAAGGTAAGTAGAGGAGACAGATGGTTGCATCTGTACAGGTGCACAATATGTGGAGACTGAGTCACTGGGATGAAGGCTACACTAGGTATGCTTCACCATCTACACCATCCGACAAATGGGCAGGTGACATCATCCCCAACAGTATAAGATTAATTTTAAAAGGCTACAGAATATGTCAGAGAAACCATATTTTATATATGGCTATTAGAGAGAATGAGAATCAAAAACAAAACTACACAAAAAATTAAACCTCAGATTTTCTCTGAAAAGAAAATGAAACATTTAACTTGCATCAGTACTATCTGTGATAAACACTACAGTGGAGAAATTGCTGGATTTAACTGAGTGCCTATTATGTGCTAAATGATGTGACAAGTGCTTTAACCAGTACATCTTATCGTCATGTGCCATGACATTGCAGAGCTTTGTGATTTCACAGTTAAAGAAATAGGAGGGGAAGAGGGACAGGATAATAGTCTCCTGACTCAAGTCCTCGGGCTTGGTCCCTAATACAATATCACCCCTCAGATGAAAAGATTTAGATGTATCCAGACCAGCAATTCACTAAGACCACCCACAAATTCACAGACTAACTAAGCTCTAGAAATTGGGCCACTCTCCATACCCTGCCTGTGTACTGTGGCTGATGCCACTGCTCCCTGTCTTACATGTTACCTACCAGCTTCACTCAAATTAAAGCTCTTCTCCCATGCTTCTAGCTCTGTCATCTAACCAACCAATATACAGATATAAATGTACTCAGGGTTTCTAACTTGGTTAAAGATGCTCTAATATAGGTGTGTCCAAAACAAAACTCTTGGCAAAACTAATTCCAGGCAGGACATTAAGTAATGTAAAGCTGTAGCAGAGAAAGAATATTAGGCTACGTCACACCGAGAGGCTAATGTAACTCAAACTTGGCAAACATACTACTTAAGCATCAGTACCAGAAAAGTACAGATAAGAATCTTGAACAACATGTGCATCAAAGTTAATTCTACTGGCCTGGCATCATGCCCTTGCCTTCCTGTTTTTTCAAGCCCATAAATTTGGTAAGCCAGTAGAAAACATCACTAGTTCAGCATAAGGAAGCTACGAAACCGTGTACATGCTTGCCCAGTGAGGAACAACAAAAGTAGGCATCTTTTTTGAATAGGAGAATATCCTGTTCCCTTGTCAAGACAGGACAGGGCTAATACAAAATGTTTCTGAAACACAATATGTTAAACTGGAGAAGGCACCCCCATATACAAAGGCCAAGTTATCCAAATATTAAAGCCATGCATAATGTACCTCAGACCCATCTGCATTGAAGTGATCCAATGCCTGTTTTCGGATTTCTCCCTTGATAGAACCATCCAGGCGCTGTAAAAAGAAACCACAAGAAAAGTCTTGAGTGAGGAAGATCAGCCACACTCAGAATAGAACATCAAGTTTGCAACCTTCATCTCCCAGACTGCGCTGAGTAAAAATAACTGGAAATGGCTGGCAAAGTGCTCTGAAGGTATGTGTAAACAGCATGGTTGCTGAGGCCTGAGCTCTCCAGTTACAGGCGCAAGGGCACAAGGTCCTAATTCAAAGGCTGTCGAGGCTGACCCAAGGATCAGAATGTGTACCCAAACCCACAAGGAAAGAGATGAAAATCCAGCCGTGTGCTGCAGAAACAGTAAGCTAGTCACTGAGTAAGTGGCTCCTCGAGGAAAACAACACATCTTAGGCAACAGAGCTTTTAACATTAAATGCTCTACAAACCAAAGAACAGCACATTTGGAAACTACTGAAAATGTTCAAAATTAATTGACTATATATATATATATATATATATATATATGCCAGCTTTTTCTAAAATTTACATCTGAAATCACTACAAAATATTCAAATAGTAAAACTGTATCATCAACTCAAGCCTCAGGCACTGAGTTATGCATACAATTTTTTATTAATTAGAAGACAGGTCACTTCGAGGTACAAGACAGTCACCATACTGAAAATATTCAATACATACAAAGCAAATCCTGAATTTTGTACATAAAAGGTGTTTCTCAGGACGTAGCACACCTTTTACATTTCGTCCCTTAGGATGAAACACTGACTTTACAAAGGGTCAAGCTGAGCAAGCAGAAGTCTGCAAAGATCTATATCCCTGCAAGGCCATGAGAGAGGCACAGCCCCTTAAAAAGCCGTACACACGTGGGAGCCACTGACTTTACAATAAATCAGCATAGAGACTGGAAGCAAAAGCATTTGCAAAGACAGTTTCACAGCAGTATCTTAAGTAAGAAATCCCTCCTACAAGAGCCCACTGGACAGAAGCATCAACCAACTCTGCTGAGAAGTCACTAGCACTTGTTTCAAGAACTCCTCCTGCATGGCTCCCAGCCTCAAACCAAGGCCACACTCTACAGGGTTAAGGTAAAACAACTTTGCCGCTTTTCTCTTAGAATCTGAGATTCTATTTCAGGTTCACACTTACTCCAATCTACTTTGACAATAGATAAACATAGGTAGCACAGATACTTATCTTATGCCAATTGTTCTTGTTGCTAATCTTTCCTACTACATTGTCCTTAGTGCTAATGACTGTAGGTTTAGCAGGTAAGAAGCCTCAGGACCTGAGCTAGAGCTCAGATCCCATGGTGGAAAGAGAGAAACAACTCATCGTTATCTTCTCATCTCCATTCGGGAACCGTGGCACACACATGCCTGTGCATGTGTCCCCATCCATTTATTCTCCCTAATAATAAAGTGTTACCAGGCAGAGTGGCACATGCCTTTAATCCCATAACTTAGAAGACATAGACAGGTATGTGAGTTCAAGGCCAACCTGGCCTACATAGTAAATTCCAGGACAGCCAGGGCTACACAGTGAAATCCTGTCTCAAAAAAACAAAACACAACAACAACAAAATGTTTTTCTTTTAAAAATTATGACCTTCACATGTTCTTTATCATCAGAGTAATCTAAAGGCAAGAAGAAAAACTGAGGTCTTTCTGGAGCCTTAATCTTAGACATCTTCCTGGAGCCTTAATCTTAGACATCTGGTGGAAAGAGAGTCACTGAGCCATCTTACCTGGAAAGGGTAGTGTTTGATAGTCAGGTACTCAGCCAGGATATCCAACATCCTCACCATCTGAGAGAAGATAAGGACTCTGTTGCCCCTTTCTCGGAGTCTTGTCAACAGTTTGTCTAACAGAATCAGCTTCCCACTGCTCCTAATCAGGGACTGAAGATTCAGAAGACATCTTACTCGTTATGCTCAAACATAGTACTCTTTAACGTGGTACCCACGGTAGTATGTGCTGCCAGCATTGTTACTCGCGTTTCCTCATCACTCTTGTTCATTTGGAGACAAGGTCTCACTATATAGTCCATGTGAACCTTAACAAGATGTTCTCAAACTTAACTGGCTTCTGCCTCCGCATATCCCCAAATGTCCCTGTCATATCCAAGGGTTCCCTCAATTTGACACCACTACAGACATCTGACTTTTCTCATATTCTTGATGAAAGCTTCCTTTGACACTCCTTGAAGGGTAATCAAGGAAGAGAAAGAATACTTATACTTAAACTAAACCTCTAAAACAGACCTGACTCACTTCAGAGAGGCGAGTACAAGCAAGAGGAGCTGCGCACCTGAAGGACCTCCTGGCCGGTCTCCCGTTCACTGTCCTCGGGAGCTTTGATCAGGTAACAGTGGTTGCAGCACTTCTTCAGCTCCATCACAATATTAAGGAAGCCAGATGTGCTGCCTCTTGTTCCTTTGGCAAGAGCCTTGTAATTCCTGGTCAGGATCCATCTGCAAATGGAAAACATTAATTCAAGTAAGGAAAGCCTATGGTCCTGTAGGGAAATAAAAGTGAAAAGACATATTTTTATTTTGTCTCCTTTTTTTGTTTGTTTGTTTTTGTTTTTTTGTTTCTTTCGAGACAGGGTTTCTCTGAGTAGCCCTGGCTGTCCTGGAACTCACTCTGTAGACCAGGCTGGCCTCGAACTCAGAAATTCCCTTGCTTCTGCCTCCCAAGTGCTGGGATTAAAGGCGTGTGCCACCACCGCCCGGCAATTTGTCTCCTTTTACCTAAACATCATCCTTCACATCTCCAGACAGAAGGGAAAAAGTCAATGGTACATCAACCTCACTGATCACAGGAAACCTCAAAGACAATTCTAGAAGGCTACAATCTCATATACACACACGTGTACATACATAAGGAATTATCACTAAAGGACTCCTATTACAATTTTGAAAACAGGGAGCAAGTGATTTAACAGTAAGACTCTGGTTAAGTTAAATATACTGTAAGAGCACATGATGGTGCATACCTGTAATCCCAGCACTCAGCAGACTGAGGCAACAGGATTGTCAGCTCACAGTCCACATGGGCATATATGAATATATATATATATTCATTATATGTATTCATTATAACTAGTTGTAAAGGAGTATTTCTATTGTAAAAAGCCAAATAACATTAAATATTCTTTTATATACCAACTTGGATTGATAGAAGAAATACACATATAATATGGTATATATAATATATATGCATATACCTTAGTAATAAACTTGAAAATGTTGAAAATACTTTTATCTGAGTAACAGTATATATCTTTACATTTCTCTTAGTAATTACAGTTTTAGGAATGTATCTCAAAATGTTATCTGAGTTATCATTTATGAAGCCAAAGTATTTGAAAAGTCCTCTGAAAAAGTCCAAATGAGCAGACAATGGGATAAATCCACTACCTATCCACATTCCAATGGATAAGTCAGTACTCCCAGAGAAGGGTACCTGGATGGTGCACAACTGTGACACTATCTTTATCCCAACACTCAGGAGGCTGAGTCTAGAGGATCATCAAGGATAGGCCACAGAGAGAAAAGTGAAAAGACATATTTTTATTTTGTCTCCTTTTTTTGTTTGTTTGTTTTTGTTTTTTTGTGAAATCCCACAGAAGTGATGGGGAGAGAAGTGGAAGACAGACAGAAATTAACACCAGCAATTAAGATGCTGAGGGGAAAGGACAAAGACCTAAAAACTAGCCAAACCCACAAAGAGAAAATATGGTATTATTTAGTTATAAAGAATTCATTAAAATTTTATCAATAAAGAGAACCTCTAGACCACAAGTGTGTAGACTCCAAGTACTATCCTCCAGTAAGCTAGTAGGGAAAATTCTTTAAGTGACTGGTTGGCTCTGGTTTGAGAGAGAAAAATGGGTAACGTGAATATGGTACACTCTATCATTTAGAGAATGAAGCAGCTATCAACTATAATAAGGATAGTATTTTTTTAATTAGATATTTTCTTTATTTACATTTCAAATGATATCTCCTCTCCTGGTTTCCCCTCCGGGAAAAAAACAGAAACAAAAACAAAAACGAAACCCTGTTCCCTCCCCTGCTCACCAACCCACCCTTCTCCTGCTTCCTAGCCCTGGAATTCCCTACACTGGGGCATAGAACCTTCACAGGGCCAAGGGCTCCTCCTCCCATTGATGACTGACTAGGCCATCCTCTGCTATACACATGCTGCTGGAGCTATGTGTACTCTTTGGCTGGTGGTTTAGTCCCTGGGAGCTCTGAGGGTACTAGTTAGTTCATATTGTTGTTCGTCCTATGGGGCTACAAACCCTTCAGCTCCTTGGGTCCTTTCTCTAGTTCTTTCATTGGAGACCCGGTATTCAGTCCAATGGATGGCTGTGAGCCTCCACTTCTGTATTAGTCGGGTACTGTCAGAGCCTCTCAGGAGACAGCTATGTCAGACTCCTGTCAGCCAGCACTTGCTGGCATCCACAATAGGGTCTAGGTTTGATGACTGGATATGGGAAGGATTCCCAGGTGGAGCAGTCTCTGGATTGTCCTTCTTTCAGTCTCTGCTCCATAGTTTGTCTCTGCAACTCCTTCCATGGGTTTTTGTCCCCCCTTCTAAGAAGGAACAATGTCATCTGGAAATCAGTTTAGTGGTTCCTCAGGAAATTGGACATAGTACTACCAGAGGACCCAGCTATTCCACTCCTGGGCATATACCCAGAAGATACTCCAACATGTAATCAGGACACATGCTCCACCATGTTCATAGCTGCCTTCTTTATAATAGCCAGAAACTGGAAACAACTCAGATGTCCCTCAACAGAGGAGTGGATACAGAAAATGTGGTATATCTACACAATGGAGTACTACTCAGCTATTAAAAACAATGAACTTATGAAATTCTCAGGGAAATGAATGGATCTGGAGAATATCATCCTGAGTGAGGTAACCCAGTCACAAAAGAACACACATGGTATGCACTCACTGATAAGTGGATATTAGCCCAGAAGCTCAGAATACCCAAGATACAATCCACAAACCACAAGAAACTCAAAAATGAAGACCAAAGTGTGGATATTCTTAGAAGGATAGTATTTCTAAACCAGAACTCTGAATTCCAAACTCCAAAATGTTTTAAGAATGAACATGATGCTCCAGATGGAAAATTCCACACCAGACCTTATGCAGAACCTAGTCAAATGCAGGGGCACTAAAAATATGTATGAAGTCTGCATGTGTATAAATGAGCACATAGAAACATGTATAATACACAATTTATAAAGTCAGAATGCACTGAAACATATAGCACTAAGGAGACTGAGGTATAAGGAAGCATCGGTTTAAACCCAACTTGTGCTATACACAAGACTCCATCTTAAAAAGACAGGCACTGAGTCCCTGCCGCATCTTCTGCCCGTCGCCATGGCTGCCTACAAACTGGTCCTGATCCGGCATGGCGAGAGCGCTTGGAACCTGGAGAACCGCTTCAGCGGCTGGTACGACGCCGACCTGAGCCCGGCGGGCCACGAGGAGGTGAAGCGCGGCGGGCAGGCGTTGCGAGATGCTGGCTATGAATTTGACATCTGCTTCACCTCTGTGCAGA
>NW_022196904.1:63570953-63594211 GCF_008632895.1 Mastomys coucha
AAAAAAAAAAAAAAAAAAAAAAAGACAGGCACTTACAGAGTCAGGTATTTGTTTAAAGAATATATGAAAGAACCATACAACAAATTATACTAAATAAAGAGCTATATAGATCAGATATTTTGTTGAAACAAGCAAAATATCATGGGTGTTTCTGTGGATGAGTGTGTATATGTGTGTTCCAACTGAGGAATATAAATATTCTCTTGACATTATTAAACTGTTAAGAAGTTATCAACTACTTTTAGGCATGAAAACAGGGCAAAGTTTGGAAGAATAAGCAGTCTTTCTTGGGCTGAAGAGATGGCTCAGAGGTTAAGAGCAGTGGTTGCTCATCCAGAGGACCAGGGTTCGATTCCCAGTGCCCACATGACAGTTCATAACTGCTTGTGACTGTAGTTTCAGGGGATCTAACAATTTCATATAGACATACATACAGGCAGAGCATGATTGCACAAGAAATAAAAATAAAAAATAAATTATTTTAAGTAAAAGAAGTCTCTTTCAGAGACATACACTAAAACAGGAATACAAGAAAAGGTATGGGTGAAGTGAGAGAACTGAAGCTAGGTTATGAGCAGTTACCATATTAATTTGTCTATATATAATAATATTTCTACAAGACAAATGGGCCACACAGAGTACAGCAGTAAGTGTTGCCTAGCACGTGTGAGGCCCTGGGTTTGCTACCCAAACACATGCATATGCACATACACGAATGCATCTTATTCATGAAATTAAATGTGAGTGCCTGTAACAAGCACATTTGATGCTGCTGCCTATGCCAGACTCACTATTTTCTAATTTCTGCACAATACATTAAGGCAAAAGCTGTAACTTGTCCGTGCCACATGCACATGCTTGGAGGACTAGAAAGGAAGGGGCACTTGCTCTGTCCCATGGGTAAGCGCTGCCTCTCCACAGCTCTCCTTTCACATGCCTGTCTTACAGGACTGTGTACAATGACTTGTTCCTAGCCATTCAACGCTTCTGGAAGGGATATGTTCCATTCATCTTCATTATTTCTAGTAGCTAGAAGGATGTCTAACATTTAAAAAAAAAAAAAAGACTTCAAGGAAGATTTAATGAATAGAAAACAAAAAATTGTTTACATTAACTGATCAGTATAAGAGTATTAGAACTAACAATTTAGAACTAACAATTAAGGACCAGAGAGTTGGCTCAGTAGGTAAAAGCATTTGCTGATCTTACAGATGACCTAAGTTTGGTTCCCAGGACTCAACAAGCATCCTTAATGCCAGTTCCAATAGATCTAGCACCTTCTTCTAATTTCTAAAGACAACAGGCATGCATGTGATCCACATACATGCATGCAGGCAAAACTCTGATATAGATATAGATATAACAAAATAAATAAACCTGAAAAAAAAGTTGATTGGCAAACTTGGGATCATTTACATAACTGAAAGTACTATGTAAACTCTTTCTTACTCAAATGGAAAAGATAAATAAACTTCCTAGATGGGCAGTGGTGGCACATGCCTTTAATCCCAGCAATCCAGAAGTAGAAGCAAATGGATCTCTATGAATTTGAAGGCAAAGCAAGTTCCAGGACAGTCAGTGCCACACATAGAAACCCTGTCTAGGGAGAAAAAAAAAAAAAAAAAACAGAAAGAAAGAAAGGAAGAAGAAAGGAAGTCTTTTTCTTCTGATTGAGTATGAATTTCAACTTAAATCTGTATTGGGTTTACAGACAAAGCTCAGTGGTCTCTAGCAAGCCGAGGCCAGGTAGAAGTACATAGAAAGCCTGTCTCAAAGAACAGAAAGCTTTACTACTGAGTACTTGCCAAGATTTATAAGGTTCTAGACTTAATTTGTAAAAAAAGAAAGAAACAAAGGAAGAAAGAAGGATCAGAAGGAGGGAAGAAAGGGAGGGAGGGAAAGAAGAAAAGAAGGAAGGAAAGAAGGAAGAAAGGAAGGAAGAAAGGAAGGAAGGAAGGGAGGGAGGAAGGGAGGGAGGAAGGAAGGAAGGAAGGAAGGAAGGAAGGAAGGAAGAGAAAGGAAAGGAAGAAAAGGAAGGGGAGAAGAGAGGTGGGCAAGGGAGCGGAGGAGAGGGGAGAGAAAAGAAAGGAAAGGAAAGGAAAGGAAAATCAAAACCTCTGTTCAGGTTTTACTTTTAGAAAGGCAGATATTACTTGAAAATCATCTACCTCTTGGCAGGAACTTACTTATAATACTGTTTCTGAAGGGCTGACATCTCCACCCTGAGAATCTGCTCCACTTTGGCAGGAAGGGATTTCTCCACATCTTTTTTGACTCTTCGAAGAAGAAAAGGCTCTAGTACCTTATGAAGACTCTGGTAGCCATTCTCTCTCCCTTTTCCATGGTCTTCTTCAAAATCTTCCCAGAACTCAAACCTACAGAGGAAATTGTCATATTAGTTACACACAGGGAAGAACTGATCTAAGGGTAGGAGAAAAAAAAATCTCAATCTGTCCTGCCAGGAAAGACAAAATTTTCCCATCACTGAATCTTCAATAAAAGAGAGAAAGAATGGGCTGGCGAGATGGCTCAGCGGGTAAGAGGACTGACTGCTCTTCCACAGGTCCTGAGATCAGATCCCAGCAACTACATGGTGGCTCACAACCACCCATAATAAGATCTGACCCCCTCTTCTGGTGCGTCTGAAGATAACTACAGTGTATTATTACACCGAGCGAGTGGAGCCCGGAGCAAGAGGGGCCATCCTGAGTTCAATTCCCAGCAGCCACATGATGGCTCATAGCCATCTATACAGCTACAGTGTACTCATACAAATAAAATAAATAAATAAATCTTTTTTAAAAATTTAAAAAAAAAAGAGAGAATAAACAAAATGTAATTCTAAAATTTCTAAAAGGGACAAGAGGCTCAGCAGGTAGACAAGAGAAAGCAAGCTGAGCATAAGCATTCATCACTGCCTGTGTCCTGCTAACTTAACTTAGCATGACCAGCTGATTCCTACTCCCGCCATGTCTTCCTGGCCGTGAAGGGCTGTGTGCTACAGCTAGAAGCCAAAAGACACCCTCCCTGAAGCTGCTTGTCAGTGGGAAATTGTGTAAAGTATCTAGTATGGCCACTAGTGACTGTAATCTCTGGAGAAGGAAAAATGGATCCAGTGAACTGACGAGGGACAAAGAACAGCAAAGAGAAAGGAGTCACAGGGCTAGAAAGATGGCGCAGCAGTGAAAACAAAGGACACCATGAAAGGACACTGATGAAAAGACATCAGCCAGGAATGAAACAGCGCTGCTTAGTCTGTGGTTACTCCTCCATTCCCAAGAATGACACTGGTAAGTAATATCTGGAGACATTTTCATTTGTGACAACTGGCCCATAGTGGGTAAATTCCCAGAATGCTGCTAGACATCCTACAAGAAACAAGACCCAGGGCAGCCCAGGTGGGGGGAGGGAAGCATCCAGAACAACCCAAAACATTTACATTGGCGAAGATGAGAAGTCAGCACTACAAGACAGCACTGAATGGAGGGGTACAGAGGGGCTCCCCAGAAAATACTAGTGAGGAAGGAAAAGGAAGGAGCAGGAGGGAAGAAAGAGGAAGAAAGAGAAAGGAAGAACATTCTCTTTTTAAAGTTCCCTTAAAAGACAATTCTGTGTCAACCAACAATTCTACCACAATATCGTAAGTTTACAACTGAAGGAGAATTTATGTAAATCAGTATTAACCTAAGATTAGGCTAGAATACACAAACCCTAGAGAATCCACAAAGAAATATTTTAAAATAATAACATTAGGAGAGGAAGAGGAATTAAATAGTACACTGAAAGTATAAATACTAGGCAGAAAAGGACAAACGGGAATAAGTAGCTAAATAACAGGAAGGGGTTCAACTATATTATTATTTATATATAAGAAACTGCCTCGGGCTAGTGAGATGGCTCAGCGGGTACAACTACTCTTTGGAAGGTTATGAGTTCGGATCCCAGCGACCACATGGTGGCTCACAACCACCCGTAATGAAATCTGACACCCTCTTCTGAAGACAGATACAGTGTACTCATTTATAATAAAAAATAAATCTTTTAAAAAAAAGAAAGAAAGAAAGAAACTGCCTCAACATAAGCAAAAAGGAAACAAAAACAAAAACTATACCTATCATTTCACTCCCACCAACTCTATTCAACAATGTTCTACAGTACAAGTTAGACAAGATTTAAAAAGTATTCATGCGGGCTGGTTGGTGAGATGGCTCAGTGGGTAAGGGCACTGACTGCTCTTCCAAAGGTCCTGAGTTCAAATCCCAGCAACCACATGGTGGCTCATAACCATCGGTAATGAGATCTGATGCCCTCTTCTGGTGTGTCTGAAGACAGCCACAGTGTACTTATTTATAATAATAAATAAATCTTTTTAAAAAAAGTATTCATGCTTTGCTTGATGTCTGTAACTATTCTATCAATTTTGAAGAAGAGGACTCTATAAGTTACTCTTTCTCTGAGATGAATGCTTTTCTAAATTATCACAGCCAATGAACCATATTCTTACCCTCACCTAGTGTCTGTGCCACCCTCCAAGCAGAATCCATTGTTCATTGAAACAGTTGGTGAATGACTTTATGGATAGACCATCTTAATACACACACCATCTCTTAAATGAATGTAACCTGTTCTCTGTGGGCTGAGAATAAAGTCTCTCACTCAAGTCAAATAGCTTTGATCATAGCAGGAAATCTGTATTCAAAAATCATGCCTACAATTCATTTCTTGGTGCAGCAGAACTGTCAACTCTCAGCTTAGCTATGATGGAGGTAAAATCCTTTGGTGATGTGAGGGTCATTGAAGTATAGCCTTATTACAATGAAATCCAATGTCTAAAATGTCCAATGTTCTTATTTTGGGCTTGTACCACAGTAAGAGCCAAGATTTTAAGCTCTAACAAACACAAAACAAACAAACAAAAAGACTTTATTTATGTTCATTTGAAAAAATAGTAGTAGTGATGTATTATTCTAAAATATATAGTTAATATGTTTGGAGTTATTTAAAATTTATATTGAGAAAAACATGTATTTCAGTATTACTGTAGACAAGCATCTACATAAGACTGTTATATCAAATAACTTTTATAATACTCATTTTTATTGTTATAATATTTTATAAATTTTAAAGACATGACAAAAAAAGGTATTGTAGGTATTGAAAGGGGGGGTCTCTGGGAGAAGTTGGGGTACAAAAGAGAAACAAGAATATGATTTAATTCTATTTACTTAAAATATGTTTTTAAATGTTAACAAATTCAGATAAATTGAAATCATGTCTCTTTTCTCATCATAATGCAATAAAACTTAAATCAACTAAAAAAGAGCATTCACATAAGAAAGACATGTAAAAGCCTGTACTTGCAGAAATATGGTCTTCTAAGTAAAAATACAAAGAGAATTGGTAACAAAATAAAAGTTATAGGAACAAGATTATAAATATGAATGTAACTGTACCCCTGCTTTCTACCTGTAGCTCTGGAGTCTAGCCATGGCTCTACATCCTAACTATAGCTCTATACTCAACTGTAACTCTAGACCAGTGGTTCTCGGCCCTTTAATACATACCTTATGATGTACTGATCTCCCAAACAAAAAATTATTTTCATTGCTACTTCCCAACTGTAATCTTGCTACTGCTATGAGTGGTAATGTAAATATGTGTGTCTTAGGCAACCCTTGTGAAAGGGTTGTTCAACCCCCAAGGGGACTTGACCCATTGCTCTAGACTCTGTAAATCTATAACTAACTGTAGCTCTAAACTCTACTCATACCTCTATGCTCAGTTGTAGCACTAGATAGACTCTATCTCTATGGTCAGCTGTAGTTCTTTCTAACTGTAGCTCTAGACACTAGTACAGTCTAAATGAGATGAAAAGGACAGTGTTTAAAAAAGGGCTCAGGGTGTACAATTAGCTCAGCAGAGAACACTGACCCACCTAGTCATCACACACACACTCACAGACATTCATACACACACACACACACACACACACACACACACACACAGAGTCCTGAGTTTTATCCCCAGCATCTTACCAAAACAAAATGTCCAAAACTGCAACCATGATTTAAAAAATAAATTCAACAAAATAGTTTAAGATTTGTTAACAATGAAACCACTGAACACTACTGAGAAAAATTTCACAGCTAAATAAAGAGAAAAATCTTCCTTGACCATGGAATAGAAGGCATAGTTATTATTAGATTAATAACTCTCCCTTAACTAATACTTAAGATACAACGCAATCCAAACAAAATTCCAGTAGGTTCTCCCCCAGAAATTAATGAGCTGACCTTGAAATAGAAATTAAAGCCTGAGAAGACAAAATGTTCTGAGAAAGAATGAAATTGAGTCTTCCACTCTCCACATTAAACACTAGAACGAAGCAGAACTAAAGACAGCCCTGTACAGAAGGACGGACATGAGCATTTGCAGCAGGACAGACCAGCAGTAGATCCTTTCTGTCTCAACTAATGTCTCTGGAAGATGCTGCCTTCAACAAATGATGCTGTAACAACTTTCCAAATTGCTTGGTGAGGAAAAATAGAACTGAATCAAAATCCTCACCCTTCATGTACTCATGCGGCAAAATGAACTATCTACCTAATGTGACAGCTAAAATTTAAAAGACAACATTGTCTTCTTGGTTAGGCCTATCTATTTCACATAAAAATAACTCGATAAATTGTATTTAAAAATTAAAATCTGTCCCTTCAAAAGATGGTATGAAAATAAAAAGACAGTCATAGCCAGGAGAGAAATTACATCCAGGAGTGTTTTACAGAAATGAACTGTTCAACTCACAAATATAATTTTTTTTTTTAATTTTATGTATGTGAATACATTGTCGCAGTCTGCAGACACACCAGAAGAGGGCATCGGATCCCATTACAGATAGTTGTGAGCCACCATGTGGTTGCTACAAATTGAACTCAGGACCTCTAGAAGAGTAGTCAGTGCTCTTAATCTCTGAGTCATCTCTCTAGCAACAACAATACAGTTTTTAAGAGCTGAAGCAATACTGTTAAAATTCTATTTAACTTTATTTTTTGTGTGCGATTGCCAGTATGTGTGTTAATGGACCAAGTACATGCAGTGCCTGCAGAGCTAAAAAGGGTTTCATATTCACTAGAGCTGGGAATTACAAGCAGTTTGTGAGCTCCCATGGACTGTTTAGGAACTGAACCTAGGTCTCCTGAAAGAACAGCAAGTGCTCTTAACCACTGAGCCAGCTCTTTAGCTCAAATTTAATTTTTTATTTCTTTTTTGAGACAAGGTTTCTCTGTGTAGCCTTGATTGTCCTAGAACTCACTCTGTACACCAGGCTGGCCTTGAACTCAGAGATTTCCCTGCCCTTGCCTCCTGAGTGCTGGGATTAAAAGTATGTGCCTGCCTGGCCCAGTCTAATTTTCTTAACAGCAAAAGATTTGAATAAATATTTCAGTAAAGAAGCTCAAATAGCCAAAGACAAAATGAGAAGATGTTTAACAACCTTAGTTGTTATAGTGAAAAAAATTATGAAACATTATACAATTATGTCAATTATACAAGTAAAAATTAAATTGCCTACTGTGTGTCAGTTACTATGCCAGGTAATGTGAACCACCAAGGAATAAGACAAATGAGATCGCTAGTATTTCCACAAGCCTAATTCAGTGATATGCAGCAAAGCAGAAAGGGGGTTGGAGGGAAGATAAGAAAAGAGGTGGGTTCCATGTAAAAATAAGGACCAGGAACATTCCAGATTAACAGAGTAGGAATGGCTCAGCATGTGAAAGAGACAGGAAGATGGCCAGGACAGCTGATCCATAATGAGTAATGGGACAAGAGCTAGGAGTCAGTATGACCCAGGATCCAGCTCACTACAGTCTTCCAAACTGAACTAGTGAATTTAGACTTTGTCCTAAGTTGTCACTGAACAACACTAGACAATTTTAAGTCTGCCAAATGAATGTATATACTATGTATCTGTCCTATACAATTTATCTAATAGAGATGAACCAAGAAACTGTCAGAAGCAGCTTGGCTTGAGTAAGGACTAAAACCCACGCTTCTGTCATCATAAACTGCATTTACGGCATGTCAGACTATGTACGTCATATACTTCATTTGTGTAGCTTTGAGACTTTGTTTTGATTTATGCTTTTTGAGGCAGAGAGCTACATGGAATTGACAGTGGGCTCGCATTCAATAGCTGTCACTGAATTCCTTCCTAATCCTCCTGCCTTAACTTCCCAAGTGCTGGGATTGATTACAAGAAGCACCACCACCCCACATGGTTCTCATGTCTTAATCATTTACCAAATGCTTTACCTAATTCAAACCTGTGGTGGGCAACTCCAGGCATATTTCTTTAGCTTCTATCCCTGTATTATACAAGATTTTAACACAGCTGCTTCTGCCACAGATGAATGCTTACGTTCTCCATGCTATCAGTTTTGCTAAATCTATTAAGAACATCAGAAAGTTTCCAGACACAGTGGTACAGCCTTTAACGCTACGACTTGAAAGGCCCAGGCAGGCACATCTCTCTAAAATTGATGCCAGCCTGGTCTACATAGTTAAAGGATAGCCAATACTACACAGTGAGACCCTTTCTCAAAGTAAAAAAAAAAGGGAGGAGGAGGGGTGGGAGGGAAAACTGGCATATCAGACATTCTAGCACCTTTTGAAACAAACAGGAAGGAGCTTACTTCTCCGGCATAATAAAGTGCAGCAAGGACCAAAGTTCCTTGAGGGAATTCTGAAGAGGGGTGCCCGTGATCAGTAGCCTATGGTTGGACTTGAAATCAATCAGAGTTTTATACAATAAAGAGTCATCATTCTTCAACCGATGGGCTTCATCTACTCCCAGGAAGGCCCAGTTAATACTGCCCAGCACGGTCTAAAGTGAAAAATAGAACAGATGAGCCACCAGGTCAGAAGGGCACCCAGAAGTGCTTACATATCTAAATAATTTCTGTACAAATTCCATCACAAAGATACACACATAGACATATTTATTCTTCACAGATTTAATGCATATTAGGACTCTTCTGCTCGTTCTATCAATGGCCAAATTCAAGCTCATCTAAAGCTATAAGTCAATCTCTTATACAATCCACTACTATGAGCCCCTTCACAAGGCTGAAAACTGGTCTGCTGAACAAAAACAGAAACAAAAACTCTTCATTACTTTGTCTTCGAAAGATTCTCATGCCTATTGTGCAACCCCAACCTTGACATAGGAAACACAAGACCACCAAACTGAATATAGAATAAAAGCATTTACCACTTAGTAACTTTAGAAAAATCTCTCCAATCATTGTAGAGTACCTCAGTGCCGCTTCGATACCCTTTCCTCTTGCATCCTGCTTAATTCAACTGGAGTAAGACACCCTAAGCTCCCATTACGGTGGGGTTTGTTCTCACAAGTTTAGTATTTGAGGAATATTTTAAGTTTGTTTGCTTCATCTTTTAAACAAAGCAAGAAAGCATGACAAGTAGGACGCACACAGCCCCCACTACTTAACAGGGTACACATGGGCAAGACTTAACCTTTATTACTAATTACACACCTTATCTTTTAAGAGGATCTCGTATGTTGTTATAAGTGCATTGAACTTCAACCTTTTGGTCTGAGAATGAATCCACTCATATTCTCTTATCTACAAGAAGAGAAAAACAATAATTAAGACACAATTTCTACTTCCAAGTTTTTGAAACAAGTCTTATAAAAGATGCAATAGAAACAACAAACATGTCTCATGAGAACTGAATGAACAACCTATGCACTCTAAGAAGACTTGATATAAACCCAAGCTAGAACACTGAAAGTCAGAGTCAAACTACAGAGCACTGAGCAGGAAAAACTTTATCATTTCAAATAAAACAAGCCCTCCTGCTAAGATCTGACTAAGTGTACAGAATTTATCAGCAATTAAAGTTGGAGACATTGTCAGGCATGCTGGCACACACATTTAATCCCAGCAATTAGGAGGCAAAAGCAGGCAGATTTCTATGAGTTTCTTGAAATACAAAAAGGTTGTATCAGGGGCTAGAGAGATGGCTCAGCAGTTAAGAGCACTGACTGCTCTTCCAGAGGTCCTAAGTTCAATTCCCAGGGCCTCAAGCATGCTAGAGTCAATCACTAAGCTACAACCCTAGTTACAACCCTAACCCAAGTCAGACTATTTTAATGACAGCATTTAATAAAAACAAGTTTGAATCTATGAAAATATGTTTGCAGTGTTTATTCAAAATGTTGAAGATTCTCAGTGGCCGGCTCTTACTACAAGCCATCTCCAAAACCCATGTTAAAATAGAAGGGCACAAGAGCAAAACTCCAGGACCACACAGACTTGTGTCTTGAAAGCTGAGGCTCAGTTCTGCCATTCTGTCCATCTAAAAAGCAAGAGTTAGGACAGACACCCTGGATAGCTGTCTTCATGGCAGAGAGCTGCTGCCATCAATTCTGAAGACTATCATAAGAGTTACAACACATAACACAAAAACTAGCACACAGTAGGTACCCAAAAAGTCATTCATTTCTCAAAAATACATATGCTAAACAAAGACAAATTTACTGTGTGCTAAATTCATGATGCTCAAGTAAATGTTTGGTACCAAACAAGACTCCTAGAAATGTACTGTTCTCCTTTATAAGGGGATCATAAATATAAACATCAAACTAGTTGTAATGCATGCCAGTGATCACAGCTCTCAGGAGGCTGAGGCACGAGGAGTGCCACAAATTTGAGCCCTGTCTGAGCTATATAGTAAGACTCTAGGAAGGAGAGAAGGGAGGGGAGAGAGAAAAAAAACTAGGAGAGAAGAGAACTACTGTAATATAGTTAAGAAATACTCTGGTGCAATTGCTCTGTCTTAAAACATAGTATGCACCTTGTTGAATGTTTTAAAGACTGAGTTGCATGCTGACGAAACTGCGAGTACTGAGCACACAGCACAGTGTTATAAAGAGTTTACTGATGCATCTAAAACAGTCAATCTCCAAACTACATTTCTAACCCCCATACCACTCCAACTCTTTTTCTTTACGCACCGTATTTCTGCTCATCAGGTCACCTATATAAACCACGACATTAATCTCTGGCGCCCAGATCTCAAACTCTCTCTGCCATGAGGTAAGGGTGGATAAGGGAACAACTATGAGAAAGGGCCCATAGAGTTGGTGCTGGTGGAACAGGTAGGAGAGAAACGATATGGTCTGAATGGTCTTTCCTAGGCCCATCTCATCAGCAAGGATGACACTGTTACTTCTGCAGGAAGAAAACAATACAGACAGTAATTAGATACAGAAAAAGACATTATTGCACAAGATACACAACAGCCACAAAGAAAAGCATCAGTTTGTCCTTTCAATGAATTTCTTCTCATCTCCAGTGACTCATGCCTCCTAAATATGGAAGAAAGCAGAAGATAGAAATAACAGACCAGACAATCTATCCGTAAGTACATTCAATATTTAGATTACATTTAAGGTTCCCATCTTACCCATAAAGCTCTGAATTTTATTGTCTTCACTAGGCTATCCCTCTAACAAAGAAGACAAGTTTTATCATAGAAGCATACAGCATGTAGCCTTGGGTTCATTAATATACAAAGGAGTAAACTAGCTACCAGCCTTGCTTTTGAATACTATATACCAACAGTCCCGTGCCTCTGCTCAAATTACCTTCTCCACTCCACTGCATTCCATTTGACTGATCAATAGGACATCTACTATTCTATAGACCTACTTAATGTGGGTGTAAAAGGATGGGTTTTTGTATTGTGTGTAGTGCTACAGACAGTGCCCAAGGCCTTGTATATTTTAGACAAAGAGAAACTATTTTAAATATGCCACAGACAATTCCTAGCCTCACTGCAACTGAATGAGACTATCCAAGAAAGAGTGTAGGATTATAAGGGGATTGTTTTGCTTTTTCATTTTTTTGATTTCTTTTCTATGAAGCAGATTCTCACTATGTACTCCGGGTTGATCTCTGATTTGCAATCCTCCAGCCTCTGCCTTAAAGAGCTAACAGTAGATGATTCTGAACATCAAACAAACACCTTGGAAGACTGATGCCAAGTGTTCATGGACCAGTACTAGGAAATAAGCTGAATTTCCCCATTTCTTTTTTTTTTTAAAGAATTATTTATTATTATATATAAGTACACTGTAGCTGTCTTCAGATACACCAGTAGAGGGCATCAGATTTCATTATGGGTGGTTGTGAGCCACCATGTGGCTGGGATTTGAACTCACGACCTTTGGAAGAACAGTTGGTGTTCTTACCCACTGAACCATCTCACCAGCCCCCTTCTTTTTATTTTTTTAAAGATTTATTTATTTATTTTATGTGTATGAGTACACTGTAGCTGTACAGATGGCCACCAGCCCCCCCCTTTTTTTTAATTGTAGAAATATAAAAAGAAAGACAAATGAAGAAAATGACCACAGTTAGAAAAGTTTATTTGGGGGGCTAGTGAGATGGCTCAGCGGGTAAGAGCACTGACTGCTCTTCTGAAGGTCCTGAGTTCAAATCCTAGCAACCACATGGTGGCTCACAACCACCCATAATGAGATCTGATGCCCTCTTCTGGTACGTCTGAGGACAGCTACAGTGTACTTCTTTATAATAATAAATAAATCTTAAAAAAAAAAAAAAGAAAAGTTTATTTGGGAAATAGAAAGTAGCCTATATGGCAGGAAATTAGAGATCTAGTATGACATAGTCTGTAAACACTATTACAGGCCAGTGAGATGGCTAAAGGGTAAAGCATGTGTGATAAAGCCTAACTACTTAAAGACAGGCTCCAGCATCAGGGAATAGGCAAGCAGGATTCCTTCCTGTCAGCCATGCAAGTATATAAACACACACTGGTCACATTCAATGTAAACTAACTTTTTAAAAAATTAATAAATAAAAATAGTGCCACAATGTCTGCCTTTGGCCAAGGTTCTAGGTTTCCTTCAGTAGCAGAACCATGGTGCTGCCAAGGAACCTCACAACTCTGCTATTTGTTGGTTGTTTGTGACTTTGTGCTTTTCCTGGGTACCACAGCTCATCTGGGTCCTTCCCAAGCTAGAATATGTAGATGGCCCAACCCCAGTGCCATCTATTCAGCTTAACCCCTAAGTGGCTTGCTCTCTTTGGCAGGGGACTCCTCCGATTTCCCTGCAGACACCAGCTCTCCTTCCTGCTCTCAAAGCCTAAGTCCCTCTTGGAGGACTTGGCCCAGCCTAGCTTAGGAAGGCTCTTGGTGGGTCTCTCCTTTCCCGCCTTTTCTGACTATTTAACTCAGAAACTGCAGGATTTAACTGTAGTTGCTCATCGTGTCTCCGAGGTACACAAACATCAGTAGAAGCAGCACAAGCAAAGCCAAGGGAAGGCCAGTGCTGGCAGTTAGACTCACTTCAGGAACTGCGGCTGGTTGGTAATCCTTGCCAAGTAGGGCTTAAAGCACACAGGCCCAATGGTGTTTGTACTCTTGCTCCTGTGCCTGGAGAGACACTGCTACCCACAAGCAGGCCACCGTTGCAGCTCTCAGCTATACTCATGCTACTGGGACTGTATTTCCACCGAAAGTTTCTGGGCCTAATGAACTGGTTTGTATATATATGTGCTTCACTAGTGAACCAGAGTATTAAAAATATTTAACACTAGAAATAGTATTAGCTAGTGATACTAGCTAGAAAAACAAGGCATTTAATTTGCCAAGATCACAAACAGATCTCTTTTAGTTAAAGGCCAATTTGGTGAGCATACTGAGTCCTAGGGCAAGCCAGAACTACATCGAGAGACTAAATAAATAAATAAATAAATCTCATGCTAATGACTATATAGCAAATATTGTACAACTCTGAAAAAGTTCATGGTATCCTTGCTCCTAAGCACCATCAAGTATAAAATAAAAGTGCTAGCTCATACAATCTCTTTAGTGACATCTAAGTTCTTACTGATCCTTTAGAAAAAGTAGGACTCGCCGGGCGGTGGTGGCACACTCCTTTAACCCCAGCACTTAGGAGCCATAGGCAGGCAGATTTCCAAGTTTGAGGCCAGCCTGGTCTACAGAGTGAGTTCCAGGACAGCCAGGGCTACACAGAGAAACCCTGTCTCGAAAAACCAAAAAAAAAAAAGAAAAGTGGTTTTAAAAAGCAAAACACAGGGCTGGTGAGATGGCTCAGCGGTTAGACCACCAACTGCTCTTCAGAAGGTCCTGAGTTCAAATCCCAGCAACCACATGGTGGCTCACAACCACCCGTATGAGATCTGACATGCTCTTCTGGTGTGTCTGAAGACAGCTACAGTGTTCTTATTTATAATAATAAAAAAATAAATCTTTTTAAAAAAAACAAAAAACCTAAAAAACCCTACTTGCTTTACAATTTCATACACATAACATTCTTTGATCGCCCCCCCCATTTTCCTCTTATCCCATGCCTGTTCCACCAACCCAACCCCTTTTTCCCAAGTCTCTATCTACTTTCATATCTCTTTGTGTCTACATGTCTCCCACTGCATTTCATTAGATTTGCCTGCACAAGGATGGGTAGTGTTAATGAAAATCATTTTTCTCAGTCAAACTCCAACACTGATGTTTCTTCAGTCTTAAATACTACATTCAATTGAAAAGACAAGTAGTACAGGTGCTCCCTTGGTAAAGAGTTACTATAAATACGTTTATAACTAGAAACCTTCTTCCTAACCCTAAGGATAAATTTGAGTATTTGTATTTTTCAAGCTATAATGTAATTCTGAAATAATGATATCTGTTTTAATATAAAAAATAAAGCCACAAAGGAGGAGTTAAACTGGAGAGACCACTCAGTGATTAATAGCCCTGGCTGCTCTTCTGTGGCCCGGAGCTCAGTTCCCAGTACCCAGCTCACAAGAAGGTCCAGGATATCAATGCCCTCTTCTGGCATCTGTAGGCACACGGTCCACAAGTGGTACACAGACATACATGCAGGAAAATACCCATATACTTAAGTAAAAACATTTTTAAAATTGTGTGGGAGAAATCTGCCCTTAGCAGTAAAGGAAGCTCTCATTATGACACAACATGTGACAGAGGAATCACGCCTACCTTTAATCACTTAAAATCCCCAAAGGCTAAATGGCCCAACCTTTAGCTCTTAAGATAATAATACGCCAAACACAACAGAGAAAATCTAAGCATAATTTCTACCTACTTGCACCAGGAGTGAGCAAGCCAGTTGAGGCCCTCCAGCTGATAGTCTCGGAGCTCGAGATTCTCTCCTCCTAAGTATGCCGGCTGCTTCTTCAAAGCTACAAACCGTGGTCTTTGCTTTAGTGCCTGAGAAACAAAAATGAACAAAACCTAAGTCTTAGAACATTTTTCCTTGACCTTAAACTACAATATTAGCCATATTCAGGTATGAACTGTCGCCCCACCTCACCCCTTCCTATTCTGTTCCCAGAATACTGAAATCAAGTATTTTTAAATGAATTGTTCCTTTTCTGACATAAATCTGTGAACATTAATTAGCTCTTAATTTTCTCATCCTTTACTGTGTGACACTCAGAGTTACCTTGATGTTACCATTTCTAAACAATACAGTAACACTCTGGAAGTCTTAAGTGTAAGTGTATGACTGTTTTGCCTGCGTGTATATATGTACCTGAGGTGGTCAGAAGAGTGTTGGGTCCCCTGGGACTGAACCCTGGGTCTGGACAGTGGTTGAACAGCTGTGTTGGAACTAGGAACTGAAGCTTAGTCTTCTGCAAGAGCAACTATCCTTACCTACAAAGCCTACAACCCAGGCCCCAGGGCACTTTCTCATATGTTATTAAACACCACTACACTTTCCAAGGGGCAGAGGAAATGTAAGCACTGGCTGGTTTCCTCAGGAAACCTCTTCCAATGCCCACTGGAGCCATGATCTCCACCTCTGTTCTATTCCGACCTTGGCCTCTACACCACATTTGTGACCAGCAATCACATGTTGGCTTTCACAGACAGGAAGGAGCTTAATGTTATTAACATGAACTTCAACTTCTCTAAGATACAGTCAAAGGAATCAAGCATATTTCTAGAACTCAGCAAATTCCATTAAGAAGAAAAGACTTGTACAATCAATCTAGCAATAAAAAGCTTGTTTGTATATTCAGTTTCTAACAAAATCAGAGACATCTTTCCTGTCTGTTTTAAAGTTATCTACTTTCAAATATTTCTCACAATATAGCTAACTATAAAGTATTAAATTATATAAACCCACAGCAAAGTCATTATTTAACTGATCCTTGTTTTAAAAAAGTGTGTGTGTCTGTGTGTGTGTGTGTGTGTGTGTGTGTGCGTGTGTGTCTGTGCCTGAGTGTACTGAAGTAGACCACATTGCACAGAGGACCCTTCAGGTCAGAAGATGGCACTGAATTTCTGGGAATAGGAGTCACAGCTGTAAACCACAGCCTGGGTGCTGTGAACTGAACCTAGGTCTTCTCCAAGAACAGTAAGCGTTCTTAATCTCTGAGCCCTCTCTCCATCCTCTCACTTTCTTTCTTTTTCCTTTGAGACAAGTCATGTGTAAACCAGGGTGGCCTTGAACTCACAACAAGGCCAAGGACAACCTTGAACTTCTAATTCCTCTGCCTCCACCTCCAGAACGCTGGGATTACAGGCATACCCAGTGTTGCTCAGTTTTGTGTGGTGCTAAGCAATCAAACCCAAGGGCTGCACACATGCAGGTATACTCTACTTTCTGAGCAAATTCAACAGCCTACGCTGTAATTATTTATATTTAATGTAAATTTTAAATCATCGATTCTTCTTGTATTTTTGCTTTGACATATGTGCCCATCTAACCCTTTGGTTACCACAGCTTTCCACAAAAAATAAAAATAAAAAATAAAAAAATATTAAAGTAGGCTTTAATTTCAGGACTGGAGATGCAGAAATAAATGGATCTCCATGAGTTCAACGACAACTCAATCTCCATAGTGAATTCCGAGACACCAGAGCAACATCATAGAGAGTTCATGTCTCAAAACAAATAGAAAGTAAATAAATAAAAATATAAAAAATTAAATTAAATTACAAAACTCAACAATTGGCAAACCTTGCATTCTCTTGTGGGAATGGTTTTGGAGTTGTTTCGACTGTGGAAGCTGTCGATACAATTCTGGAATTTCTTTCCAATCAAGGCTTCATCTTCCCAGCTGCACTCTGAGTAGGGCAGCCCCATCCACTTGCACAGATATTCAGGTTCATTTGAAGGTGCTGGCTTCCGACTATGAGCTATATCATGAATAAAAAATTATCAAGTAATGTCAATTCTACATAGGAAGTGATTTTCTTTTTTAATGTATAACCAATGAATACCATGTAACAAAACTATAAATAATCTGTAAAACACAAAATGCTCATTTTGAACATTTACTAAAAGTTAGACATGCTGCTCACCTGGAAAATCTGTTTGGCCTAGTGTAGATTTACTTGTCTTCACAGCTAAGCAAACACAAAATGAGGCAGACAGTTAGAAACATGCCAAAAAGGCAAAGACAGATTATACAAGCAAGGGGCTAGAGAGATGTCTCAGAGGCTAAGAACCCTAACTGCTTTTCTGAAAGACCCTGCCAGGCTCAACTGCAAGCACCCACCCATACGCCAGCTCACAACTGTCTGTTACTCTAGTACCAGGGGATTTGAAGCCCTCTTCCAGTCTCCTCATGAACAAAAAGTATGCACACTAGGCACAGATATACATGAGGCAAAACACCCATACACATAAAACGGTAGTTTAAAAATGTTCTGGCAAGTATGTGCTCATTCATCTTCTGTTCACAAAGAAGCTGGTTCTACACTTGGCTGCTGGACCTCATCCTAACTATTCTATTACCTTTCGGGTAAAAGGTCACTGAATGTACATACAGAAGCCCTCTAATTCTCTCCTAAGGCCACCTCAATGAGACCTGTTCTGCCAACAGTTATTTCCTTGGACAATTTCACTGATACCACCTAGCCCCACCCCGAAATACAAGAATCAAATACAAGATTAGTATTCCATGTCAATCACCTATTTCTACTCCAACAATACTCAGACCTAGAGACTCCAGCTGAACAAATGTTGCAGCCCTCAAGTAATGCTTGTCTCTAGATGACAATGAAGTTATCAACCTAAGCATTTGATTTCAACTCTAAAAAAATCAGTTCTTCCCTTGGTCCTTTCATTTTAATGAATGGGACTCATATTCTCTTCAGAAACTTTGGAACCAACATCCTTGACATTCCTGTCTCCTCTCATCCCCCCACACCCAAACCTACAAGCAATAATTATTAGTTCTCCCTTCAAAATAAATATAGGCCTTTGTTTAGTCTCAAAAAGTAAAACTGCAAAACTCATTTTATAAATTTATATTATCCTAAAGCCAAAGGTCATTTTCTCCAAGTTTACACAGGACTAAAGTAAATTTTCATGGACTTACCTATTACTCTTTCTACTATCTGATACTGTTTATTCAACTCTGATGCCAGCTCCTGTTGGCAATTGAAATATTCAACATCTTCAGGAGAAACCTTCCCTAACCTAGACAGAAGACCAAAAACAGCATATACCAGTTAGAATTTGGAGATCTATACATATGTGGATGAGAGAAAATGTTCTAAGTACAAATGTAAATTACAGATGAGTCCATGTGTCTATCTCTTTGGTAATATTCACTAGTAACAGGTCTGTGGTTTAAAAACCAACAAAAACATTTCTGCAAATTGTATTAAAACTAAGAATAATTCTAAGCATATCATAATTCAGAGGGTTCTAGATTATTAAATTTCACATAAGTCACCCAGCCTAACCAAAGAAAATAACAAAACGTTCTTGAGATTGGCTCTACATTTGTCTGTCTAAATTCAAGTCATTGATTCATTTAATTACTCTCTGCCTCGCCTGGCCCATCTACAAATCAGGTGTACAAATCTACAAAAAGGAGAAGAAAGAGAAAAAAAAAAGGAAAAAGAAAAAGAAGAAACTCACAATCTTATTGTCAAGATCAAATATACTGAAGAAAGAAAATATAGCAAATGTTCAGTGAGCTAGCTAGTCTTATTAAATCTGAAATTTTAGTAGCAATATATGAAGGCATCTCCATTTAGAAAACAGAACCATAGAGTGCTCAGTGCTCCTTCAACAGACTGGTCAAGGCAAAAACTGAAATCCTAGATAGCTGTATTCTCCACACATTTAAAACGTCCCCTCCCTTCAGTTGGAAACACTACTCTGTAGCAGGCAACATACCACTGCTTGATCTCGTCCTCCTTCTTCTTGAAATTCTCCAGTTTTTTTAGGCCCTTCACTTTCTGTTGTTGTAAGGATTCTTCACTCTCCCACGTGCTGTGAATATAAGACCAGCCCTTCCACTTGATAAGGTATTGGATTTCACCTTCCTCCCTCTCCGTGTCAAAGTCACAGCTAGGATCTCCATTAGCTTCAACAGCATACACAGTGGTAGATGCTCCAGTGGCTGCAAAAGGATTCAGATCAGCTTTAAAGAAACTGTAAGAAACCAGGCAATGAAAGATTCCCAATTATGCAACTGCCAGGAAGAGTCTCTTCTTCAATAAACCAGTGAGTGTCTTGACTTACAATAAGCAGTCAACTTATTGTACAATTACCCTTATTACAATTAGTCAATTACAACACAGGACAGACTCAGTCCTCTCAAATATCCTGAAGATAATACTAATTACCTTAAAGTATGTGCAAACTTGCAGGTGGTACCATACAAGTCCTCTATCCAAACACCGAAAAATGAAACAGCAACACCCTTTTTCTTTTTTTTTTTTAAGTCCTGACTGACGCAAAAAGCAGATCTCTTCCTCCAAGAATAGAGAAAGAAATCAAAATACCCTGTCCTGACCCTCCCAAAGCTGGTAACTATCTTACCCTCAAATAACCAACCTGGGAGCCGGGGACATGGTTAATTGGGCAAGGTACCAGGTTCCTAGTTACTGCTACACAGATTCAAGACTCAATTTCAAAAACCAACGGGTAGGGCAGGAAAAGGACGGTTTTGCTTGGTTTCATCTTTTGCAGTGAGGACTGGAGCTGGGCAAGAGCTGTCAATGACCTATATTCCCAGCCCTACTTGTGAAAAGGGTATTTTATCAGAAATATCTCATATGGAGTTTTTAAAAACCTCACTATGACCCAAACACGTCTGTGATGAATCTGGTATTTTTACAAGGTGATTCAAAACCAACTAAATAAACACAGATTTGCTCTATGTTAATGAGTAAGTACCTATGCTTTATCATCTACATTATGTACTATTTGACTAGGTTAAATTAAAAGACATTCTTTTGTCTTTAGCTCTGAAATAAGTCAGGAAATTTCTACAATTCAAAATATGAGTGTGGACTAAATTTATCACATTAAAAAATAGGTAAAACATTGGATTTTTGAATATATATACATATATACATACATAAATTTGTGGGCTCCAGTTGCAACCAGTTGGTACAGTGCTTGGCAAGCATCACCAAGGCCTGACTCAACTCCCCCAGCACCACGTATTCTGAAAATGTTGGTGCACAACTATAATCCCAGAACTTGGGAGGTAGAGACAGGAAGATTAGGAGTTCAAGGTCATCCTTGTCTATATATCAAGTTAGAGGCCAGCCAAGGCTACCAGAGACCCTGTCTCAAAAATCCAAAGTGAGTAATTTGCTCCCCAAAGACACAAACCTCCTTTCTTTCCCAGTCTTGAATCTAAGACCTTTTCAATAGTTTCACTATTATCTTGCTGTTCATCAACTCCTTCTCCAGTCATTTCAATGAGATCATCTGAATCAGTCTCAAAGTCATCATCTTCTTTGTAACTGTGTGAGAAATAACGCTGCATGAGTAAGAGACTGCACCTTCAAAGCTAAGCATCTCTATAGAGTAGCACTGCAATAGGAACCACACACTTTGACTCCAACAAGTTATTTACAGATTTGAGTCAGTGGACTCAATGCCTATTTGCACCCCATTTCAAGCCCTGATGCATGCCCACAGATAAACTCAAGAGTAGCTCACACTATATGTATAAGCAAGATACAGGAAACGACAAAAATAATCTTTACTTAGTATTGAGTAACTATTATGTTAATTATGACAAAAAAGAAAATTTATAACAAAAGGAAAATTGTTATTATTCAGAAAATATTCCTTAAGATCAAATGTTTCAATCATATAATTTTATCTCCCAATAACAAGAAAATGAGATTAATTTAAATTTAACCCAAAGAGTTGAGAATTTTCAGTCATGCCTATGAATTGTAAATATAAAATGTATTTGGCCATGATGATCCCAGAAATGAAGTCAGAGAAACAGCCTGAGACTTGTCTAAGCTACACAGTAAATTTCAGGATAGCCTTGACAACATAGTTCCAGACTAGCCTGAACTACATCAAAAACATAAAAGGAAAGCAAACAAACAAACAAAAAAACCTTTACAACACATGAACAATAAATACAAGGAGGCACAGCTCAATAGTATTTGCCTCATATAAGCAAGACCTGGGGTTAGTCTCCAACACAACAAAATAATTCTAGAAAAACATAATTCTAGCTATAACACAGGAAGAAAATGAAGTAAGCTAAATACCAGCACATTAAAACCCTACTCCTACATTTAACTATCAGTTGGAAACATCGGGCAGTAATGAGTATCGCTAGGGCTCAGCTTCACAGTTCTACGTAAGCCTAAAGAAACATGCATGTGCTCTGAGAGTAAATGGACTTCATATTCTCTAAAGTAAACAAACAATTATCTCAATATATCTGTATCTTTTTTCACCATCAATTAATGCCTCATATCCTGTTACTAAAGTTTAATATTATGATTATTTCCAAGTATCAAAACATACAATGAGACTCAAGAGTACTTGAGAAGTGAAAAACAATCCAAACATTGTTCGGCAAACATTAGAAAGTCAGTAGGACAGTCAGTAGGACAGGATATAACCTTGAGGCCGTTGGAAATGAACAGGGGTTACTATCCCTCTCCACTGGGCTCAACACCATTTTTTTCCCCAAGGATGGTTTGATTCTAAAAGCAGTTTTAGCTTATGTTATTTTTGGTTTTTTGAGACAGGGTCTCACTGTGTAGCTCTGGCCTTTCTGGAACAAGCTATATAGACCAGGCTAGCATCAAACTCACAGAGATCCACCTGCCTCTGCCTCCCAAGTGCTGAGATCTAAGGTGTGCGCCACCCTCAGGCTGATATTCTTACCTGTCGATCACATCATCTGAAACTTGAAAGAACCAAGTTCTAAACATCTGCATCATCACCATCAATGAAGAACTTCCAAGGCACAACTGACCTCACATTTTTAGCAGCTCTACGTCGAGTCTGCCTTTTGGGAGCTTCATCATCATCGTCATCATCATCTGAAGACTCTTGTTTTTTCCTCTTTCCACGCTGAATCTTAGGTTGCTTTTTAACTTGAGGTTTGGGCACTGTTCTAAAAAAACAAACAAACAAACAAACAAAAAACCCCAAAGGGTAAGAAAATGGCAAAGCTTTTTCCTCTGTTACTTGGTAACTACTTCAAGTCTACATGATGACATCCCCCAGAGCAGTGGCACATACAAATGATTTACTAAACGGAACCAAGCATGGGATCAGACCTGGAATCTTAGAACTCATGAGGTGATCATGATTATGAGTTCAAAGTCAACCTACACTACATAATACTCTCAGAAAAGCAAGGAGGTGGGGGAAGGTGAGGTCTAATCACAGTGCTGTGCTTCTCCTACCTAACAAACCCTGAAACACAGGCCAGGACACAGTAAATAATGGGCGCAGACCCAGCATGACAATCCAATCTTGAGAGCTTAAACTCAGCGGGGCAAGAAAACACAGGCTTCCCCTGGAGAAGGACTAGACCAGAGGTTGGCAAATGTTTCTGTAAATGGCTAGAGAGAAAGTATCTTAGATTTTGCTGGCCAAACAACAAATCTGGGCCACTATATAAGTACTTATGCAAATAGAAGCCATATATTTGTAACAACATTTTTATGGACAAAATTAAAAAGACACAGTATGCTTTGGTGATATGATTAATGTAAGAATAGAATTCTTCTGGAGAGAATGTTTCACATAATTAGGATTCAAATTTAGTACTATTATCAAAGTATAAATGATAACTGTTCATTTACAAAAACTATTAGCCTTTAGGCCATTTAAAAAGTAGGTGTTGCCGGGCGGTGGTGGCACACGCCTTTAATCCCAGCACTTGGGAAGCAGAGGCAGGCGGATTTCTGAG
>NW_022196904.1:63594319-63638675 GCF_008632895.1 Mastomys coucha
AAAAAAAAAAAGTAGGTGTTGGGTGTGATTTGACCCTACCCCACTCAATACTGAAAGAAAGACTGGAGAGATGGTTCTATCTGTAAAGTGTTGCAACATGGACTTGTGACATGGCTCAGGGGGTAAGAGCACTGACTGCTCTTCTGAAGATCCTGAGTTCAAATACCAGCAACCACATGGTGGCTCGCAACCACCTGTAATGAGACCTGACATCCTCTTCTGATGTGTCTGAAGACAGCTACAGTGTACTTATTTATATAATATAATAAATAAATCTTTGGGCAGGAGCGAGTGGGGCCAACCAGAGTGAGCGGGACAGACCAGAGTGAGCAGAGGCCCTAAAGAGTCAATTCCCAAGAACCAGATGAAGGCTCACAATTATCTGTACAGTTACAGTGTGTACTCATATACATAAAAGAAATAAATAATCTTTACAAAAAAATTTAAAAAGTGCTGCCACACAAGCATGAAGACCTGAGTTCAATTCCCACAATCTACAGAAAAAGCTAGGCACAGTGGGATGCACTTATAATCCCAGCACCAGGAGGCAGTAGACAGTAGGACACTTGGGGCTAGGTTGGGGCCAGGATGGGGCTGGGCTGAACTAATCACTGAGCCAGGTTCCAGGGAGAGATCCTGTCTCAAAAAAGAATAGGGATAGCTCCTGAGTTAACCACTGGCCAATCAACATACACATGTACCACACACATTCACATGCACCCATGCACACAAATGCCCCCTAACAGACAAACAGAGAGACAGACAGACACACACACATTAAAAAAAAAATTTAAAAAAAATAAAAAAAAAAAAAAGGAAAAAGCTGAATTTTCTTGGAGTCTTGACTTTAAGGCTAGCATGATCTATATGGATTGCTCCAGGAAGGCCACAGCTACCAAAGTGGGATCTTGTCTCAAAACACCAAATTACGTGAGGCTGGCGAGATGGCTCAATGGGTAAGTAGCGCAGACTGCTCTTCCTGAGTTCAAATCCCAACAACCACATGGTGGCTCGCAACCATCCGTAACTAGATCTGATGCCCTCTTCTGGAGTGTCTGAAGTCAAGCTACAATGTACTTACATATAATAAATCAATCTTTTTTAAAAAAAAGAAGGGGGGGCTGGAGAGATGGCTCAGAGGTTAAGAGTACTGACTGCTCTTCCAAAGGCTCTGAGTTCAAATCCCAGCAACCACATGGCGGCTCAAAACCACCCTTAATGAGATCTGACGCCCCCTTCTGGTGTATCTGAAGACAGCTACAGTGTACTTGGATATAATAAATAAATCTTTAAAAAAAAAAAAACAAATTACAACATAAGCCAGTGTGCCAGGCAGTGGTGGCACACGCCTTTAATCCCAGCACTTCGGAGGCAGAGGCAGGCGGATTTCTGGTTCCAGACCAGCCTGGTCTACATAGTGAGTTCCAGGACAGCCAAGACTAAATAGAGAAACCCTGCCTTAAAAAGGCAAAAAGTAAATAAATAAAAAAAGCAAAGAGGGCTGGAGAGATGGCTCAGAGGCTCAGAGCACTGGCTGCTCTTCAGAGGTCCTGAGTTCAATTTCTAGCAACCAAATGGTGGCTCACAACCATCCATAATGAGATCTGATACCCTGTTCTGGTCTGCAGGCATACCTGCAGGCAGAACGCTATATACATAATAAATAAATAGGGCTGGAGAGATGGCTCAGTGGTTAAGAGCACTGACTGCTCTTCTAAAGGTCCTGAGTTCAAATCCCAGCAATCACATAGTGGCTCACAACCATCCATAATGAGATCTGACATACTCTTCTGGGGTGTCTGAAAACAGCTACACTGTACTTACACATAATAAATAAATCTCTAATAATAAATCTTTTTTTAAAAAAACAAGCAAAGATTTAGTTCTCCCCAAAAGAATTTATAGCCTGGCCACAGCAGTTTTTTTTAAGCAGAAGATATAGTTGCATATACCACACACCCTAGACTGCCATGAAAAAACAAAAAGCAAAGATATACTATCAGAGAATATGATCAGAACCCATGATACTCATATATGACAATGCAATGAAGAAATCCATTAGTTTGTATAATCAATATATGCTAACAATAACATATGAAGCATGTCCAGTCAGAACTGCATCCATGCACTTGAAAGTGATCTCAGTATTTAGACACTTGGTAAAGTTTCAGGCTGGCACAAAGAAAGCAGACATGCAAATCCTGAACAGGACAAATTGTCTTGACTGGGACTCTGGCTCCAGTGCACTTCCTCCTTCACACATAACCCACAGTGAGCTCAGCTAGAAGCAGAAACTGGGCAGGCAAGCAGCGTACCTTCTAGGGACGGGTCTTCTAGCTTTTACTTTCTTTTGTTCTGCCTCACTCTCTGCACTGGTTCCCTGTTCCTGTTCATCTTCTGAGGGGTCCTGTTTCCACTTTTCTCTGTGATCAAAAGCAAAACAAAATAAATTTTTTCTATAAGAATTCTTAACCTAAACAATCTCAAAAGACAAATTCCAAGATCATTTTCTGAAACAGAATATGGATACTTTAGATACTATACTACAAGATATATTTAAGCTCAACTTAAATTAGGGTTTTTGTTATTCTTTCTGAATTACACACCATCTATTCCTAGCTTAACTCTGTAAGCAAATATAAATGGAGATAATGAGTATAATTTTCAAGCCACCTTTCTAGGAGAGAAAAATGCTATTACCCATTCTATTTTGTTCATGACTCTAGCACTGACAAGCCAAAGTCCACAGTAAGTTTTACACCAAAGGACTCCAAGCTTCGGCATGCATCAGAACTAGCAAAAGAGTTTGTTTCTGACTCAAAACTGTCAATCATGAAAGCTCTGAATTCTAACAAATTAACACACGATGCTGATATTGGGTATAAATGTATTTTAAGATGGGGGAGGGGACAACAGCCCCCAACATTTGTGTTTGTGGCCTAGGCAAATTGTCTTCCTCTAAGCTCCACCACCAACCTATATGACATGCTTTAATTTCAGTTTTTAGAATATAATTAAGGAAACAGCCCCTGAATTTATTTTCCTGTGTTGAATGTACCACCTGACTAAATAATCTGTTCTGTTTAGGACTTAGTTTTTAGTTATTAGTTGATACAGGAGGTGTTCTTTGTTCCTTGAGATCTTACAAGGCTTAAAAGAGCCATAACCTATAGGTGTTCTTTTATCTCTAAGACCTTTAGTTTTTTAAAGGCTAACCAGGACACCACAGGGAGGGACCTAGCTCATTTCTCACCTGTAGTAAATAAAGTATGAGATAGCTACTGGGCATGAAAAACCTAAGAAAAACCTGGCAGTCATACGCTTGAGGTTTCTCCATAAACAAAACAATTACCACTGCACCCATGGGTTCCCTTTACAGAGGTCAAAACAAAGATGCCTGTTGCAGAACTGCCAAGTCAAATTAATTTTCTTCAAAGGACAAGAAAAACAATGCTGGCTTGCTCCCAAAAGGAGTTGATCTGTAGCTTCCTGGGGCCCTTCCTAACAGCTGTAAGAGTTACTGATTAGTTACTACAACAACTAAGTCTGCTCCACCTGAATTAGTCACAGTTGGGAGAGGAGAATCTATCTACCCTTTCACGAGATGGAAATGTACAATGTACTTTCATGTACATTGTTTAGATTCTATCAGCAGTGTATGTCACTGAGTCCTTGCACAAAGCTGAATAGAAAAGCTGGCAAAGAAAGAAAGAAAGAAAGAAAGAAAGAAAGAAAGAGAGAGAGAGAGAGAGAGAGAGAGAGAGAGAGAGAGAGAAAGAAAGAAAGAAAGAAAGAAAGAAAGGAAGGAAGGAAGGAAGAAGGGAAGAAAGAAAGAAAGGAAGAAAGAAAGAAAGAAAGAAAGAAAGAAAGAAAGAAAGAAAGAAAGAAAGAAAGAAGGAAAGAAAGAAAGAGAGAGAGAGAGAGCTGGTAAATAAAAATGGCCTTACGTTAACTAATGAAAGAGCGCTGTTTTCAGTCAGCTATGCTGGGTACTTCTGGATGGAGACTGGTTTAGTAAACCCTGTTACTGGTTTCTACCTATCAGTCTTTCTTTAAAACAAAGACTTCCTTGTATCTACTCATATTCTGGTTATCTAGCTTCTTCTGATTACTCAAGGTCTAGTATAAAACTTTGCTAAAGAATATAAAGAAGACAGACATGAAGGTATAAAAGGACAAGACAGGACAAGGATGAGTTAAAACTAACCTTGAAAAACAAAAAAGAAGGCATCTAAGTAATAGAAGGTGATTGTCAGGCGGCTGCAAGAGTAAGGTGAGGCCAGCACTTGGGAAACTGGCACATGACGCTGTACTCTCCCTAGGACTCGGAACAACTCTTTTACCCTCCAAAGGAACTCAACACTTATGCAGTAAAAAATGGCCTCACAGAAACCAGTCTCAAAATCATGGGCAATTAAAAACCAAGGGAAAGTCCATGAATGAAAAAAATCCAGAATCATGTAATCTGAACTAGCGCTATCAGTGAGACCCAGTACAAAGAATACAGCAAACTAAAATTGCAAAGGAGAAATTGTGTGTTGAGGCCATAGTATGGCACTTAGATATGTTCAGTAGTTAGCCATTGCCTATTGTGGCCAATACTCATTATATTTAAAAGTGACTTTTGCTCCCTGCCTGCTCTCTGAACTGATGTTTGGCAACCTCTCTTTTCTAATAATGGAAAGTTAACTATTCCTCGCTGATGAGTATTCAGACTACTTGTGTGTTTACTTTACTTTGGAGTCTCAGTAACTAATTTTTGTAGTTTCTTCCATAGTCCCCAAAATTTGGTAAAAATTCTGTTGATGCCTTATGCTAGGTCAAAATGCAAGTTTCTTTTTGGTAAGTGAAACAGTTTTTAATCAAGGTTTTGACTATTTTTATCTTTTTTTAAAAAAGATGTATTTATTCATTTATTTTATATGTATGAGTACACTGTAGCTGTATAGATGGCCGTGAGCCATCATGTGGCTGCTGGGAATTGAACTCAGAAAGGCCTGGCTCGCTCTGGCCTGCTTGCTCTGGCATAATTCACCGTAGCTGTCTTAAGATACACCAGAAGTCGGCGTCAGATCTCATTATGGGTGGTTGTGAGCCACCATGTGGTTGCTGGGATCCAAACTCAGGACCTTTGGAACAGCAGTCAGTCCTCTTACCCGCTGAGCCATCTTGCCAGATCCCCTATTTTTAACTTTTAAGTTTTTTTTTTTTAATGTGTATGGGTGTTTTGCCTTTATGCATAATGTATGTACACATGTATGCCTGCTGCTCTTAAGAGTTTAGAAGAGAATGTGTGCCTCTCCTGGAACTACTCATTATATTTAAAAGTGACTTTTGCTCCCTGCATCCCAGTTAGGGATGGTTGGGAAGCACTGTGTGGGTGCTGGGAACCACACTCAGGTCCTGGGAGAGCAGCAAGTCTTCTTAACTTCTGAGCCAGTCCCAAGTCTTAAGACTCCTTTTTACTGCAATGTGACTTGCAGTATCTGGGTGACTAGGGAGTCTACTTTAAGTTGGCTTCCTACAAGAAATGAGCCCATTTACTTGTTCAAGAGCTGTGTGTTGGGGTGGGGGTGAATATTGGGAAGTTGATGATTACTCTTTTTTTTTTTTTTTTTTGGTTTTTCAAGACAGGATGTCTCTGTGTAGCCCTGGCTGTCCTGGAACTCACTCTGTAGACCAGGCTGGCCTCAAACTCAGAAATCTGCCTGCCTCTGCCTCCCAAGATCTGGGATTAAAGGTGTGCACCACCACGACCCGGCTAACAATATGAATCTTATTGTATCAGCATGAGATTGGCCAATATAAATCTGTTACTTACTTAACAAGAATGCAATGTCTACTTTAGTCTTTGTTTACTTTCAAAAAAAAAAATTAATTGGGCTACCAGCACTTAAGAAGCTGAAGTTGGAGCTCTAACAAACTTAAATAGAATCTTGAGACCTGAGACAGACAGAAAACAAAGATTGTCCCATAAACGCAGACATATTCAAAACCATCAGATTAGGTCATTTCCCCATGGAAGACTTACTGTTTTTTCAGCTGCCTCTGGCCTCTTCTTTTCGGACTCCCACTCTCAGACCCGCTACTTGCCTTCAGTGTGGAGGGGGAGAAATGATGAGACTTTAATTCACAGGGAGACTTTAGACAGAATGAAGCCTAAGGACTTGCTAGGTGGAGCCCACTCTTCTTTTGCTTTGAAAAACAGGGTTTCTTTCTCAAGTCTACACTTCAGAGTCATCTAGAGCAGCAACATCAAATACAAATGCAACTAACTACCCATAAACGCTCTGAACCTATTATGTCCAACACAGTCAGCCAGCCACCACACAGGAACTCAACACTTGACATGTGCCTACTAGGGATGAGAAATAAATTTAAATTTTACATAATTCTAAATATAATTTTAAAAGCCAAATGTGCTAGCAGTAACTGTACAAGTCACTATAGATCTAACAATGCATAAAAAATACCAAATTGAATGAATGTGCCTTAAAGGCACACTGCCTACTGATTAGGTCACCTTAGACTTGATTAATGAACATCAGCAATCATGAATGAAGAACAGCACTAGGCCAAGGAAGGATTATAGTCAAAGACAGAGTGACAGTTATCTTCCCCCAAATGAACCAAAATGGCACTGTTCCTACTGCTATTTATTAGTCTTGGGTCCTGCTAAGAATGTACTGATGTACAAAACAGGAGGGATATTCACTTGTAACTGGATAAAAGGAACATGGTTCAGTGGTCTGGGAACTATAGGGAGGGGAAGTACAGGCAGACCAGCTCAGAAGCCACTCAGAACTCAAAGGAATAAACATGAAGGTGCTCTCATGAACTTGATTTTCAGAGGACACTTACTAATACCTGTACCTAACTCCCCAGCATTTGGCTATCAATACATAGCTTCCATCAGAAGAATGTTACATAGCTAAGAATAACAAAATCCTCTCTGCTGTAGGAGGATTGTAAGATCCCAATACACAATACTGACTTTAAAAATCACGAATATGGGGGCTGGTGAGATGGCTCAGCGGGTAAGAGCACTGACTGCTTTTCCGAAGGTTCTGAGGTTCAAATCCCAGCAACCACATGGTGGCTCACAACGACTCATAATGAGATCTGACGCCCTCTTCTGGTGCATCTGAAGTCAACTACAGTGTATTTATGTATAATAATAAATAAATCTTTTAAAAAACTCCTCTATACCCAACCATAGTATTATTAAAAAAAAAAAAAAAAAATCACGAGTCTGGGCACTGGGGATGTATGTAGATAAGAGATAGGGTGTTTGCTTAGCATGCTCAAGAATCAATGGTCTGCCCCATCACTAAAAAAAGGTATTCCATCTCTCATAATTAGACCAGAATATTAATATATTAGAAACTAATTTTCTACCTCACACCACAACTTAGATGAATTAAGAAAAACAAAATACACTTAACACTCCTCTTTCCTTCTCTGGAGTAAATCCAAAACCACTTCCATGTTCCATATGTTCACCAAATGAAGCTATTCACTTAGGACAAAATACAAGATGTCTAAAGTAAACTTACTACAATGAACTACAGTCAAATTCATGTTTTAATTAAAAGTGTATAAACACCATAAATACTAGATTGAAAAATTATTTGTTAACTAGGTTTACTTAACTTCTTGCACTAATTATCAAATCACAGAAAGGTCTAATTAGAGGCACTTTAAACTGCCACACCGGAAGCTGTCTCTTTAATAGTAAAACACACCTGTCACAGAGGGGGTAAGAAAGGGAACTGAAGTATGCCTCCTTGAATACTTCTTTTCTTACCTCTTCCTTAATATTAAATCGTGATGGCTCTTGTCTGCTTCGATTTGACCTCCTAACCCCATAGACATCAGGATATTCTTCCCACATCTGCAAAATAAATAGATTGCACATGAGTCCTTTCTCTTAACTCCACTCGATATTTTCATTTCTATCTTTTTGGGGGGGCTAGGGGTGGGGTTTGGAGTTCAAGACAGTTTCTCTGTATAGCCCTGGCTGTTCTGGAACTCACTCTGTAGAATAGGCTGGCCTCGAACTCAGAAATCCACCTGCCTCTGCCTCCCAAATGCTGGGATTGAAGGCTTGCGCCACCATAACCCAGCCTAGAACATTTACTTCAAATCAAACAAAATCATGTAAATATCCAAAGGGTTGTTTTGCTACACTTGAAAGAAAGTTAAGTAGTATCCTTTCAAAAGAATAAGTGTTATCCTAATGAAAAAAGTTTAACAATGCCTTCGCCTCTATTAAATCTATCCAGAACACTGCTAATGTCAGTAAACTAAAATGAGACACTGATTACTTCCACTAAATATAAAGTACAGAGGAATTCTAAATTTCTGATGCTTACAGTTTCAACTTAGAAACAACAAATAAAAACAAACAACCCAAGCAGAGGGGCCACCGAATCCATCCCACAAGGCAAAGCAGCCAGCTCAGGTTCTACAGGAGAGCCTCCTCTGCATGTGCCCCAGCATACCTGTTTTAGCCCACTAGCAGCAGTTAGCACTCTACTTCTCACCAGAGATTTGAAAATGTAACCCCTAAAGGAGGGTCTGCCTGAGGACTTTAAGTTTTCCTACTCTCTTCCCCAGAGATTACTATGCTTACACATGCTCTGTGCTTTTTTTAGACAGTGTTTCTCTGTATAGCCCTGGCTGCACTCTGTAGACCAGGCTGGCCTTGAACTCAGAAGTCAGCCTGTCTCCACTTCCTAAGAGCTGGGATTAAAGGCATGCGCCACCACTGCCTGGAGCTCTGTGCTTCTTAAGTGAAATCACAGGAAAGCAAAAGGAAGCTGAATGGACTGTGGCATGATGGTATGAATACGTTTAATCATGTTTAAACATGTGGAAGAGATGTTAGAAAACCAACAGTAAGATTATGGTTTTTATTAAAAATAGAAACTGCAGCCGGGCAGTGGTGGCACACGCCTTTAGTCCCAGCACTTGGGAGGCAGAGACAGGCTGACTTCTGAGTTCGAGGCCAGCCTGGTCTACAGAGTAAGTTCCAGGACAGCCAGGGCTACACACAAACCCTATCTCGAAAAACCAAAAAAAAAAAGAGAAAAAAAAAAAAAAAAGAACCTAAAAAAGTTAAAAGTGGCCCAAGAATAGGCATTTCGAAACTAGAATCCAATGTGATTCTGTAATTCAATGTTGTAAGAGTCTCAAATGATGACTTTAGAATTATCCCAATTTTAAAGGTCACAATACCCAGCCAGGAGTTAGTACAGTGACAGAGGCAGGTAACTAACTGCACACCACACTGGGCCAACCTGTTAGAGGAAGGAGAGAGGGAAGGTAACTAACTGCCCACACCAACACCTATTGCTTTCTGGCGCTCAGCTACAGATGAGAAATTATGTGTATGAGTAAGTAAAAAACTTCTGGAGCTTTTACTGACTGGGTGGGCCAAACTAGGCTAATGACTACCCCATCCCTCTTCTCGCTCAGAAACTACGCCCAGGCATCCTGGCCAATGCTGCACCTTTACTACATGTCATACTACTTACACCCCAATCAGCCTGTATTATTTGTCCTTTAGAGGCCAGCAGAAAAAAAAGATCCCAGAGCACTCCCTACATGGGTAGTGAACCTTTCCTCCGGTTAGGGAAGCAGAGGAAGCTAGCATGTAAATAAGATGTAAACAGAAAATAGTGTTTTGGGAATTTCTCACTTAAGGGAATCCCTCTAGTAGGCCCAGCCACATAGAATTAATGCATTTTTACATAGAATTAATGCATTAGGACTGGTCAACTTAACCATAAAATGATTTTAATATCCCTGAAGATGCAATCTTATCTTGAAATCCTACATGTTTATATATATATATATATATATATATATATATATATATATATGTATGCATGTATGTATGTATTCAGTGGTGGAGACTACATATGCAAATCTAATCTCAGTAATGCTTTTCTCAAGCCAGGCATAGTTCCATACAACAGCCTGTAAATCCAGCTCCAGTAGATTAGAAACGCTCTTCTGGCCTATTCAAGGACCAGCACACACATACATATAAATAAACATAAACTATTAAAAGAAAAAAACAGGAGCAGGGGTGTAGTGGTACACGTCCTTTAATCCCAGTACTTGGACATGTGGATCTCTATGAGTTCAGGACCAGCCTGGTCTACATATAATTCCAGGATAGCCAGGGTTACATAGTAAGACACACATACATACACACACACACACACATACACACACACAGACCCAGGTATCTTGGCACATGTGTTTAATCACAGTACTCTGAAGACAGAGGCAGTTATGAGTTTGAGGTGTCTGGGCTACACATTTTTTCAGTGCAGTAATGGATTTAATCGGAGATCCTGTCTCAAATGAATAAATAATAAACAAACTCTAATGTAAATTTTCCTACCCCTAGCCATCAGCGTCTGAAGTCATTCATTTGATGCCCCATAAAAGCCAAATACCATTATGCAGCAACTTTGCTGAAAACTAATACTGTTCAACCCTAGTATGCCTCAAGAGCTCTAAATGGCTGCATTTTAACTTCATATAGTCTGAAATTTTTCACTACCACCTACAATTTAATATCATCTATAATAGGAAAAGCAATATGACTACAAATTTTCATTTTAGATTATAGCTCAAATTTGAAAGACAATAACATAACTTTATTCAGATTTTTTTTTAAAAAAAGTATAAAGCAAAATTCTTTTGTATTTTGAGTGGTTCACAAACATCTCTCAAATAAAATCTTACAAGTATATATGTGGTGGGCTGGGAAGTACCTAAGCTGATGAAGTACAGATCAGCAATGCTCAAACCCAACAATACAAAAAAAGATAACACATACCCCTATCCCAACAGGAGGCAGAGGAAGGAGGAGGAGTTTTTCAAGGTCATCCTAGCCTCCTAGGCCATATGATATCCTATGCTCCCTCCCCTCAAAAAAAGTTCAGACAACTGCTGACGAAGCCACACAATCACAAAATTCTTTTTCACCAAAAACAGAATGTATTCCAAGGTTTGGAATCAATGTGAAAATGTTACCTTAATTTTTGCCTTTTGAATTCTTTGCGGTAAGATTTTTTTTTCTAATAAACAAAAGATAACTCCAATTGCCTTTGTTCAGGCTATTGTGTGGTTTGCTTTCTATTACTCAGACAAGGAAACCGCTACGACAGTGTGATGGCCCAGGCCTGTAATCCCAGCATGAGGATGAAGGAGTTCCAGGCCACACCAGGATATACAGTAAGGCCCTGTCTGAAAAAAAAGGACAAGGCAGAGAGGGAAGAACTGGCCAAGCATGATGGTGCACACCTATAATTTCAGCATGTGGAAGCCTGATACAGGAGGGTCAAGAGTGTAAAGCCAGTCTTGGCTATACTGCAAGCCAAGTTCCAGGCTAGCCCAAGGTACAGAAGACTCTCTCTCCAGAAACAGACAAAAAAAAAAAAAAAACCATAGTAATCAACTTTCTTTGGAAACATTCTGGTAGCTGGTCCTAGATAGTAGCAAATTTGCAATATCCAGCTCAAGAGATACCTTCTTCACATCAGCTAACCGTTCCTTCTTAGAGGCAGGCTTCTCTTTGGCTTCTGGAAGGACTGGCTGCGATTTGGAACCTGCCGATTCACTCTCAGACTCCGATTGGCTCTCAGAAGATTCTGAACTGCTATTGGACTCGCTGCCATGTCCACTTCCGGGATCGCTGCCCTGCTCACTTTCGGACTGACTGCCAGAGTCTGAACCCGAAGCTTCTTCAGAGGCTGAATGACTTCATAGAGACAGGCAGAGAGAATGACTTAGAAACATTTAAAACTGCCACATAAATTGTTTTTTTAAATCCTCTGGTGATCTGTCTTCACACCAAAATTTCAGCCAGTTAGCATCTACATCTTCAAATTCACTTTTATTCTTGTGCTGCAAATAATGCTTTACCTTCCTATAATTTTCAACCTCTATTTTTGTATTTTTTGATACCATACACATTCCAAGTGTTTTACATATTTTCACACAATCAGGAGAACATAGTCCCTCCATTCAAATGAGGTAAAACTATGTATATTTAAGGAACTCGCTGACCTCACTGGAACACTATCATCTGTCTACTAGGTCACATCTGTTTAAGTACCAAATGCCCCCTTCTAAATAAAAGGTAATAATTTCAAAAATGACAAAAATAGGGCTAGAGAGATGGCTCAGCAGTTAAGAGCACTGACTGTTCTTCCACAGGTCCTGAGTTCAATTCCCAGCAACCACATGGTGTCTCACAATCATCTGTAATAGGACTGGATACCCTCTTCTGGGGTGTCTGAAGACAGCTATAGTGTACTCGTATTCATAAAAGAAATAAATCTTTAAAAATAAAAATGACAAAAATAAACCCACCCCACAAGGAGAAAGCAAACACCGGATCAGGTAATCAGCTCCGGAGGGAGGGAGCTTCACTCACCATCTGCAGTGCAGAGGCCCTGCCTCCAAAGCCATGATTCTAATGAGAATGCCACCACCAGGCACATCACATTCTCAGCTAAGGTACACACCCTGTTCCCCTCCCCTCCTTCATTCCAAACCCTCAGAAAACAACAGTCCTGAGTAGGTAAACAATCATGAAAGCCACAAACATGGGTTTTGTAAGTTGAGAGGTAGGCACAGCAGCATGAAACTTGAGAGGAAACTCCCACCATTGATTGTAACCGCCAAACTAGAACAGAGGTCACTTAACAAAAATCTATGGAAACTGGGCTGTGGATGTAACTGGGGTAGTGTGCATTCAAAGACAGCAGGGGCTGGGCAGTGGTGGTAGACGCCTTTAATCCCAGCACTTGGGAGGATTTCTAAATTTAAGGCCAGCCTGGTCTACAGAGTGAGTTCCAGGACAGCTATGGCTATAGAGAGAAACCCTGTCTCAAAAAAACCAAAAAAACAAAGGCCACTGGGGGGCACTAGTATGTATGTATGTATGTCCAGTGGTACATACTCAGAAGGACTAGAAGTTCAAAGTCAGCCTTTGCTACATAACAAGTTGGAGGCCAGCCTGGAATACATGAGTCCCTGAGGAGAGGGAAAGAAAGAAAAAATTACTAGAAACTTGCATTGATGCAAATCTACAATTACAGTACAAAGGCCTTTACGTCAAGATGAAAATGGAAAAATTATGGGCAGTGGTGGCGCATGCCTTTAATCCCAGCGCCTGGGAGGCAGAGGCAGATTTCTGAGTTTGAGGCCAGCCTGGTCTACAAAGTGAGTTCCAGGATAGCCAGGGCTACATAGAGAAACCCTGTCTCGAAACAAAAACAAAAAAACAAAAAAAGGAAAAATTATTCTCTAAGGATGAAAGACAATAGAAACATAAACTTCCTGATCACCTCTTAATGTTGGGTAAATGCTAAATACTTTACACATGTTTTTCTCCAAACCTATGGAGACAGATTTAAGGAACTTGGCCTTCTCCCTCTTGCTTAGGCATCTGTACTTTATCACATCTCTCACTTTCTAGTTTTACCTTTTCTTCTCATTTTATGTGTCTCACTATTCTGCCTGCATGCATGTCTATGCACTAAATCTGTACAGTACCCAGAGGCCAGTTGGATCCCCTGGAACTGGAGTTACAGACTATTGTGAGGAGCCACAAGGCTATTAAAAATCAAGCTGGGGTTTGCAAGATAGCTCAGCGGGTAAGAGCACTGACTGCTCTTCCACAGGTCCTGAGTTCGGATCCCAGCAACCACATGGTGGCTCACAACCACCCATAATAAGATCTGATGCCCTCTTCTGGTGAGTCTGAAGACAGCTACAGTGAATTACGCCAGAGCAAGCAGGGCTCGGAGCGAGCAGGGCCAGCAGAGGTCCTGAGTTCAATTCCCAGCAGCCACACATGATGGCTCACGACCATCTGTACAGCTACAGTGTACTCATACATATAAAATAAATAAATCTTAAAAAAAAAAAAGAAGAAGAAGAAGAATCAAGCTGGGGTCTTCTGAAAGAGCAGCTAAGGCTCTTAACTGAAGAGCCATCTTTCGAGCCCCCCAAGCTGTGCCATCTTTTAACTAGTTCTAGCCACCTAAATAATCAGGAGCATCAAGCCGGTCTGTGGTAATCCCAGCACTTGGGAGGCAGAGGCAGGCAGATTTCTGAGTTTGGTCTACAGAGTGAGTTCCAGGACAGCCAGGGCTACACAGAGAAACCTTGTGGGGGGAGGGGGGGACAAAACAAAAAAGAAACATGAGCATCACATGGAAGCTATGAAAGCAGCAATATTTCTATATAAATGCTTTGAGAGTCTGACATCTTGTCTCAGAACTGCATGTCTAAGAGAATGTTCTCCCAGCCAACGAAACCGTCAAACTCAGAACCCTTAAAGGACTGTTAGTTCTGCCTGCACCATTTGTACACAGAGAAATATGGAACTAGCTGCCAAACTTCCTTATAAGTTAGAGATTCAGACAAGTCATCCTCCCTAAGATGGAGGCAAGGGAACAATCTGGAAGCTAGGCAACTGAGTACTTAAGGAAGGTCTGCGCTTATATCCCTGATAAGATACCCTGGTCTCAGCATGAACTAGAAAACAAAGGCACTAACAAATCTTGTGTATGAGTGTTTTGCTTCTATGGATGTCTATTTACCATGGGCCAGAAGAGGGTATCAGATGGCCTGGAACTGGACTTAGACAGTTATAAGCCATCATTTGGTTGAGGGAAACTGAAGCCCTGGTTGTTTACAAAGACCAGTCAGAAGCCCTATTAGCTGCTAAGCCCTCTCTCCAAGCCCCTGCTCTCTCTTCACCATTCCTTGCCTCATCCCCATTTGCTCTGAACACTTGTAGAGGCATGGCATAAATCACAGTACCATTCACCACCAATCCCTGCATAAGTACAATGCTTATGCAGCAAGCTAAGTATCTAACTTTGAGAACTTGAGTATCATCTTCTGAAGGAACGCTCTCTCATGTGCTGAGCTCAGCCTTAGACACTTCCAAATGCTGACCTGCCACTGCAGTTACTGTCATGAGAATTGAAAACTGGCAGCCCCCACTTGGGGATTAGCTTCAACTCTCAATTTGTGCTACCTCTCACTTTGCACAAGGATTCCTGCCCCTAGGAAAATGGGCAAACCCCAGCAGTTGAGTTAGGGGTGTGGGTCAGTGGTACAGTGCTGTCTATTTGTGTATGAATCTGAGGCTTGATCCCGACACCAACTAAAGAATGATAAATCTAAGTTTTTGTAAAGTCCAGCTACTTATTTGACACATTACCTTGTCTCCCATTTGTCCCATCCTATAAAAATAATGTGGTTACCTGTCAACCTCCAAACAGGCTTGAAACCTAAGGTCATCTTCTCAATATTCCTTATGCCTAGTGTATTAGTGATTAGTGACTAAAATAACTTCATTTTATAGCTGAACTCCAGACAAACAAGAATTTGTGTGTGTTGCCGGGTGGTCGTGGCACATGCCTTTAATCCCAGCACTTGGGAGGCTGAAGCAGGCAGATTTCTGAGTTCCAGGCCAGCCTGGTCTACAGAGTGACCAGGCTGGACTACACAGAGAAACCCTGTCTCGAAAATCAAAAAAAAAAAAAAAAAAAAAAAAAAAAAAATGTGTGTGAAATCACATGACAATCATTACAACTAAAATTATCAGAGCAACACAGTATAATCAACATATTCTGAGCAAAGACATATTCCAATGTAACTGAAAAATGCTAAACTACCAGTTTAAGGACCCAGAAGAAGCTACAAAAGACAGTTTCAGTGTACTACAGAAAACAGTAAAGTTAACTGTTTACAAAGGCTTAGTCCTGTGCTGAAAAGCAGGACTCAGAGCAGATGTAACATAATGTGTCAATGCCCTGTCAGAACAACAATTCCCTATGAATTGCCACAGAAGTACACTGTACTTCAATGTCCACTCTGGTTATATTCAAATTGTTCTCTTAACCAATAATCTATAAATATCTGTGATTCATTTCTGCTTTATCTTTATTTCTAAGCAGAATATTTAGGTTCTTTCCCCATTGCTTAGTATAACCAATAAAGCTATAAATATTCTTGTATATACCTTCATGGACAGCTGTGTTTCTGGTTGTGTACAAGTGACCACTAGAAATGTAACACTGCATACAATTATCATGAAACACCCACATTCCCATCAGCACACATTTATGCGTGTAAATTCTAGTCTACAAGTGTGTTAAGAGTGGCTCAATCTGTGGGAAGGGGCATGCTAGTAGATTCTGCTTATGCTTGTAAAATAAAAAGTAAAAAAATAAAATACTACAAAAACCAAACCCAGGAAAATAAAGTTAGTCACTTGTGAAGCTGAGGAAAACAGATGTAACCAGTGAAGATATGGGCATGTTTGTGGCTTTAGTGATGAACTCCACAACTGCTTATAAGTCTTAAATATTTTCAATGTACAAACTAGTTCACTAAACAAACACATCCAGAAAAATAAAATCAAGGCAAGAGAATAAGCACTCAACCATACACAAAAGACACTGACTGTCTCCAAAAATCAGTAAAAAGAAAGAGAAAGAAATTTTTTTGCCCAAGTATTAGGAGATAGGCCTATCATCACAAAACTAAGGCAAGCATGAAAGATATGCAGAGACCCCCATCTAAAACAAAGAAAGAAGCTCTATTTTAGAAGAAGCAAGTTAAGATAACATATTCCAAGAGAAGGCATGATTTTCATAAAAACCTTAATATAGGTTTTTGGGAGGAGAGGTTATTGTTTTGATTTTTCTTCTTTTTATTTTTTTAAGCCAGTCACACTGCCTCTGCCTCACTAAAGCTGAAATAATAAGCATTTTCCTTACTGTTGAAAGAACAAGGTTCTTTTAAAACCTGTAATATGAGAGTAATCGTGAGCACGTCAGCTCTACACAGGAACTTTCACATGGACGCTAAATAAAAAGGGAAGCCTGGCATGTGGTACTTGCTTTAATAACAGCACATGAGAAGCGGATGATCAGGACACAGCCTGTGTCCTATATCCAAACAGGGTGTAGGGAGAAGGACCCAATTCAGTTCATATGTGACAATCCTCAAATAAAAGGACTTTCTGCCAGAATAATAATAATCTGACTTTCAAGGTATAATAGTTATAAGCAGTCAAAAATTAATTTCACATGAATTATCTACTACAGCCCCATAAAAAGCATAAATTCATTTGAAAATTATTCAAATGCTATAAACTGCAAACAAAATTTATACTTTCAACTGGACAAAAAAAATATATGTGTCAAAAAGAGAAAAAGACAAAAACAGCTTTACTAAAGTTTTTAAGAAATGGGTCAGGCTTTCTTACACTGGACTTTAAAACCAACAGGGTTACTTCCATTTCCTTAAGTATCATTAAGTATCATTTTCAAAATGGCCACAAGAGGACAGCACAACAACACTGCACTTAAAGAGAGCCTTCTGTCCCAAGGCGTCCATTTCAGCACACTGGTGTTTACTTCCCTACCTCACAAAATGGCTGAACTTCTTCCTACTTGACAAAGCTTGGTAGTCATTGCTGGTGAATGCAAATCTGCAGGGCCATCCACAGAATGCACATGATAGACTCTAAGTGTCAGAAAGAGCAGAGTGCACAGTATAGATACCAAGTGTCAGAAAGCAAAAAGCCTAATCCTTACATCAGTCTATGGATCCATGTGCTAATAACATCTGAGAACTACAGAATCTGCATTTCCCCTCCTGGGGTAAGGCTGGCTTTGCATTGCATATTCTTCAGCCAAACACATTATCAAATCAACTAAGCGGCCCTACCCTGTGACTGCTCCTTTTGTCTGTGGCTTGATGTCTGTAAGAAAATGGAAAGGAAAAGCTATTTGAATCATTGACTATGGACAACTCCTCGAGCTTTAAGATCCCTTATGCTTCTGAGGTCAAATCTTAGAACTCTGAAGATTATGTTATAAACATGGCTAAGCCAAGTAAATCAGAAAACCAAGTTGAATGTATTGGTAAGAAAAAATATTCAACATATGAAAACTGGCATATCAAAAGTCCAGTAGAAGGGCTGGAGAGATGGCTCAGTGTTTAAGGGCACACTGACTCTTCCAGAGGACCAGGGTTCAATTCCTAGTGTCTGCATGTCAGCTCATAGTTGTCTGCATTTTAGCTGACAAGAGCTGACACCTTCACACAGTCACACATGCAGACAAAACACCAATGTACATAAAATAATTATGTTTTAAAATCCAGTAGGAAATTAGGCAAAAAACAACAAAGATAATCACAGAAAAGAAACTAAAATGGCCAATAAACTTTTAAAAACATAATAAAAGAAAAGAAAATATAATTAAGATGTACTGGCTGGTTTTGTGTGTCAACTGGACACAGGCTGGAGTTATCACAGAGAAAGGAGTTTCAGTTGAGAAAGTGCCTCCATGAGACCAAGCTGTAGGGCATTTTCTCAATTAGTGATCAAGGGGGGTAGGGCCCCTTGTGGGTGGTGCCATCCCTGGGCTGGAAGTCTTGGGTTCTATAAGAGAGCAGGCTGAGCAAGCCAGGGGAAGCAAGCCAGTAAGGGACATCCCTCCATAGCTTCTGCATCAGCTCCTGCTTCCTGACCTGCTTGAGTTCCAGTCCTGACTTCCTTTGGTGATCAACAGCAATGTGGAAGTAAGCTAAATAAACCCTTTCCTCCCCAACTTCCTTCTTGGTCATGATGTTTGTGCAGGAATAGAAACCCTGACTAAGACATAAGATATAACATCAAAACTTCATTGGTAATGTGGGAATAACTTTACACATTTTACCAAAACTAATAAAAATGTTAACCAATGATAAGCTAGTAAGGAAAACAGTAGTCACACCACTAACAAAAGTTTAGACAGGTTTAGAGAAAAAGTATTTAACCAGTAACCTTTCTTTTTCTTTTCTTTTTCTATTTTCCCCCCAATCTTTACTTATTGTGTGTACATACATGATATGCCCTGACACACATGTGGAGGTCAAACTGACAGCTTATCTTGCCTGTTCCAGAAATGGTTCTTAAAAATACATGTATAAGCCTCAGGCAGTGGTGGCATATGCCTTTAATTCCAGCAATTGGGAGGCAGAAGCAAGTAGATCTATATGTTCAAAGCTGGCCTGGTCTACAGAGTGAGTTCTAAGACAGCCAGGGATACACAGAGAAACCCTATCTCGAAAAAAACCAAACAAAAACAAAAAACAAAATACTCCTGCAAATCAATACATAGGTATGTATGTTACCTGGATAAATCAAAGCAACAGTCGGAGCAAAACTGTTCAAAGCCAGAAGAAGAAAAACAAATTAAGAAAGAAATGATCTCCATATCCATGTATAAAATATATAAGAAGTGAATTATTCATATTACACAAATAACTTCAGGAATAAAATTAGGGCTTAACTAATCTATAAATACAAGTGACAATTCTAAAAATATAAGTTTTAAAACAAAACTATATAAACTATGAATATTTTTAAAATTTTTTATTGCCAAGTTAGCACAAAATGACAGTCGTATGTAAAAGGGATGTGATGGGGTTGTAGCTACATCTCAACTGTTAATAAAACTTACTCTTTGAACCTATATGCTTTCTTCATAATTTTTCAGAAAGGTTTATTTGGTCTTTGTTAATGAAGCAGAGACTCACTGAAGCTTTGGATAGCATGAAACTTATACACAACACAACCCAAGAACTCCAAAGACCTAAATGCCTCTACCTTACAAGCACTTGAGCTAAAGGAATGTCCCTATGGCCAGCCAGCAAGGTTTCTTTGTAAAAGATCCCTTCCTAGGATTCAGGTCATGATCTCACTTTCTTAGTCAAGACAGACAGGGAGAATTAAGGAGAAATGACAGGGGAAAGGAGGAATGTAGTCAAAGACTCTCATCACTGAGAATAAATAATTCCAACCCAGCTACCACAGTGACAGCCGATTTGCCTTAAAGAGCTGTAAGTATGACTTCAGTGCATTCAGACATTTTCTCTTAGAACAAGACTAACTCAAGCCCTTCAAACCCCCAACACACACCCTGATTTTAAGACAGGGTTTCTTTCTCTACATAGCCCTGGCAGGCTAGCTAGAACTCTTTAAAAAGACCAGGCTGGCCCTGAACTCACAGATCTTCCTGCCCCTGCACACCACAAATGGCAGGCTGTTTAGTGCACATGTTAACTTCCCCTGAAAGTCAGTGCCCAATACTTCTACTTTATCAGATGTCATCATACTTAACACAAATCAGAAACCACCCCACCATCTACTTCTCCAAAAAGAAAAGGTTCCTCAGAAGAGGGTTTCAACAGAAGAGGAAGGGGGAGATGGAAGGCCAACAGAGGATGACAACAACTAAGACCATGCATGACACTGTTGAAGGATATTCTTAAAGGGTTCCTTTAGCAACCCTTCAAGATATAACTTCAGTAGCCATCAAAAGCAGTACTTACTTATGGCTAAAAAGACCTTAATCTCAACTCCTCTGATGAACCCAAGCTCACAACTTCCCCGAGTGCCCACCCCCAGCACTTGGGAGGTGGAAGGAGGCTGATCACTATGAGTAGTTCTAGGACAGCCAGAGCTACCTATGCAGAGAAACCCTGTCGCAAAATACAAAAAACTAAACAAATAAAATAAAAATAAGTATACTGTGCCAATATAACAAATCTGTTGTGTTATATATTACTATATATTATATGTAATATCAACTTTTTAAAATATTATAGTACTATTATATGTTGTTATATATTATTATGTAACATATTTGATATTTATGTACAGCTATATATTGTGTATACACACACACACACACACACACACACACACACACACTCTGAATCAACCTGAGATAAAATTCTTTCCTGTAGTGAAGTCATGAGTCTTGCTTCAACTAAAAAGAATTTCTCTAGGTAGTGCTGGCAACAGGAACTGAGTGTGTCTCTACTCCCTCTTCCACTGTCATCAATCTCAGTATTAATCTACTAAGAGTGACTCTTAGTCTGATTTGGAGTGGGCTAAAAATACCAGTCAACAAAAAATCAAAATGGAATCACTCAGGATAAACTTCTAAATTATTTACCTTACCCCCAGGGCAAGGGGACCATCAAGTTGTCTGTCTAGTAATGGGAACTGCCTGCTCCTTGTTTCCCGGTTCTAACTGACTGCTTGAGAACTCTGTTCCTCCATGCCTTTCTATTCACAGATGAAATGCTGCCCATTCCTCAATCACTAATAAGACCCAATTAGATCTTCAAGTTTCTGTTAAAACTGCCACTTCTTTATAGGAAAATTCACTTTCACTTTAAAGGAAAATATACAAAAAGGTACTTACAATTTCATGGAATAACACAGCTAAATCCCAACCATATTTCTCAAATTAAGGCAGCTAATGATCTGCAGTTTAGAGCAGCAGAGAGCTTTCCGATCACTCATAAGGCCCCTCTAAGTCCAATCTCAGTGTGGGTGAGAGTAACAGAGCTGGTGGTACAGGCCTATAACCATATATACTCTGGAGGCTGCGGCAGGGAAGATACCCAGCATTTATCTAGTGTTTCTGAAACTCTCATCTGGGACCAAGCAGAAGTCACCTTAAGCTTTCTCATGCTACTTCTGCTCCCCAATAACCAGCTGATATTTCATCAACTTAGATGGCTTACCTTGTACTACTCACTCTATTAGCCTGGCAAATGTGGGTGTGAATTACATCAAAGAAGCTAGAAATCATCTACATGGAGAATAATATGCATAATCAGGATCTGGCAACAGTTATATACTAAAGGCAAAAATAAAGCTTTCCACTCAGGTAAAAACAAGACTAGCCACACCAAGCTGAAGAGAAGCTACAAGGAAACCTCCCTGAAATCATAAACAAGGTTCTAACCACCCATCAAAGGGGATATTTACATTTTGAATACCAAGAATAGATGGCCTTTTAAACCTCAAGTCTATTTTCTTACTAGCTAACTTGTAGACTATAACTTTTAAAGACTTTTATAAGATCAAAGGAGATTAAAAGCCGCAGTTACCAATCCCAATAATAAATGTTTAGTGTATTCCATGTCCTCAAGAGTCCTTGGAGCTGGCTAAAAAAACGAACAAGGTGAGGGATCTCAGTTTAGACTCGCCAACATGCACTGTCGCATAAACTCCACATTTTTAGTCATACATGCTTTCTATCTAGGGACACCTTTGACAGAGCTGGAGCTGGATTATTGAGGGGAGCACCTAATAACCAAATATATTTCCACATAAGATTAAATGATGGTGAGGAGCTACAAAACACCAAGGGTAAAAAGCTGTCATTGTCCTAACCCTGCTTCATGAAAGATTTTAAAAAAACAAAAACAAAAAAACAAAAACAAAAACTCACAAGTTCTTACCCAAAAATAAGCAAAAAATAAGCAAAATGGCAGATGGTGGTGGCTCACACACCAAAATCAACACGCAGGAGGCCAAGGCTGAACTGTCTCAAATTACAATCCAGCCTGGGTGAAATCATCTCCAAAAAGAGAGAAAAAGAGCAGAGATCCAAACTGTTGATAGCTCTCTATACACCTGTCACACAACCCTATTCTGTTGCCAAAACTCAGAAACCAAGGACTGTTACACATACAGACTCCTGAGTACAATCCCTAAATTACTCCATTTTAGCAATTCCAAGCAAGAGACCTGGGGATATGACTAATAAACAACACAGGTGCCTAATTCCTAGCAAGGATACTTTTAGAATTAATTCTACATAAACAGAGAAAGAGAGAGAGAGAGAGAGAGAGAGAGAGAGAGAGAGAGAGAGAGAGAGAGAGAGAGAAACAAAGTTAAACTCAAAAATCAAACTTTTGTTAAAAAGTGTATAGAACTTTGGGCCATAAGTCCCAACTTTCCCCTCAACATCCACATACTCCCTGTGTGGATGTCAAGCAGCATGCATCTGAATCTGAACAGGGGACACTCTAATCATTAAGACCATGCTTGTTGGGGCTGGTGAAATAGCTTAGCAGGTAAGAGCACTGACTGTTCTTCTGAAGGTCCTGAGTTCAAATCCCAGCAACCACATGGTAGCTCACAACCACCCATAATGAGATCTGATGCCTTCTTCCGGTGCGTGTAAAGACAGCTACAGTGTACTTATGTATAATAATAAATAAATCTGCCGGGCAGTGGTGGCGCACACCTTTAATCCCAGCACTTGGGAGGCAGAGGCAGGTGGATTTCTGAGTTTGAGGGCAGCCTGGTCCACAGAATGAGTTCCAGGACAGCCAGGGCTATACAGAGAAACCCTGTCTCGAAAAACAAAAAAATAAATAAATAAAAATTAAAAAATAATAATAATAAATAAATCTTTGGGCCAGAGCGAGCAGGGACTGAACAAACGGAGTTGAACAGAACAAGTGGGGCCAACCAGAAGGAGCAGAGGTCCTAAAATTCAATTCCCAACAACCATATGAAGGCTCACAACCATCTATATATTGCTACAGTGTACTGACGTACATAAAATAAAATAAAATAAATCTTTGAAAAAAAAAAAGACCATGCTTGTTTTCATTATCCAGGTAATTCTCAAAACAAAATGTGCACAAAAATTAAACTCAGGATACAGAGGAGGGACCACAAGCACAATTTAGACTAGCCCAAAGTGCACATGTTCAGTAAAGCCATACAACAAAAAGTGCAAGTTCTAAAGTTTCCAAAACCTCCACATCCACCTAACACTTCCAGGACGCAGCGGCCCCAAAGGAAACCACTTCAATGGTCACATATCCACCTACACCTATCCGTTTTAACTACAGCCAAGGAAACCACTTCAATGGCCACACTTTCACTAGAGGTTTTGATGTAAAATAATGGCCTTTTGAAAATCACATCCACAATACACAGTGCTCTCTTGAGTTTTTTATTTCTTTACAATGAAAAAAGGTGCTGTGAGTGGTATAGCCTTTAACCCCACACCCCAGGAGGCCAGCCTGATCTAAGAAGTGAGGACCAAGACAGCTAGGGCTATGTAGAGACCTCATCTCAAAAGAGTAGATAAAATGTAAAAGGTGGGCTGGGGAGGAGATTTGGCAATAACAGCACTTGCCACACAAATAAACATCAGGACCTGAAATTCAAATCCCTGGACTCTTCATAAAAAGCCAACTGAGGGGCTAGCGATGCCCAGTGTTACAGTACTTACTGCTCTTCCAGATTCAATCCCCAACAACCTCATGGCAGCTCACAACTGTCTAGAACTCCAGCTCCATGGGGATCTAACACCCTTTTCTGGTCTACAAAGGCACTAAGCACATGAGGTGCATACAAGAAACAGTCATACACAAAATGCAAATATAGTAAATCTTTAAATTAAAAATAGTTAGCTAGCATGCATGCCTTCAATCCTGTAACTCAAGAAGCAGAGACAGGCAGATCTCTGTAAGTTCAAAGCCAATTTGGTCTTCACAGTTCTACAGGTAGCTAGAACTACATATTAAAGACTGTCTTTAAAAGTAAAATAAAATAAAGGCAGGTGTGGTCTAAAAATACAGTGCTGAGAGAAATAGAGAAAAGGCTCAGTGGAGCCTGCCAGCCTAGCTGCAGATTCAGTGAGAACCTGTCTGGAAGGAATAGGACAGACAGTGACAGAGGTCATCCCACTTCATCTGGCCTCAGTATGTACATGAACTACATACAAAACAGAAGAATACAGAACAGACGGAAGGAAAGAAAAAGGAAGCAGGGAGACAAAAATATAAAAACTTTAGGAGCAGAAGATGACCCTACCTAATTTCTTCTACAGCTTTTTCTGAATCAACAGCCATCCAAGAACCAGCTACCAAAAACCTGAGTCAGAATTCCACTAATGACTACATTATACTTCAATTTTCTCATTTATAAAACAGAGATGATAATCATACCTCTTCAGGAACAAGGCTGGGTTCACAGCAGGCACAATGAATGGCAGCTCTTACCGAGCCTTCTCATTTCCTTTAAAGAGTCTCTCACAACCATTTCATCTACAGACTTGATACCTATCAAAATACAAAGATTACAAACACAGGGCCACTCGTGGCTTGGGAGGTATGTGTCTTTAGCCCCAGGACTCTGGAGCAGAGACAGGTGGACCTCAGTTGAGGATAGCCTGCGTCTATACAGCATTCTAGGACAGCCAACGCTACAGAGAGACCATGTCTCCAAAAAAAAAAAAAAACAGCACGGGTTGGTGGCACTCGCCTTTCTTAACCACAGCACCAGAGGCCAACCAAGTTCAAAAGCCAGTCTGGCCTACAAAGTAAACTATAAGCCAACCAGAGCTATAAATATAAAATAAGACTGTTTCAAAAAGACAGACTACATGAATGAGATTCCCTAAGGATTTTTCTTAATCATTTTTAAAATGTTGATGCCAAGGCTGGAGAGATGGCTCAGTGGTTAAGAGCACTGGCTGCTCTTCCAAAGGTCCTGAGTTCAAATCCCAGCAACCACATGGTGGCTCACAACCATCTGTAATGAGATCTGACGCTCTCCTCTGGTGAGTCTGAAGATAGCTACAGTGTACTTACATATAATAAATAAATCTAAAAAAAAAAATGTTGATGCCAGTTACAATTTATACTCCACTCCTGAATAATCTGGTAAAATAATTACCTCTATAAGCTACAGGGTGAAGGTGAAGCCAGACTGAAATATAAATGTATCGAAATTAAGTAGTTCTTTTTAAGATTTGGAGAAGGTGCCAGGCAGTGGTGGAGCACGCCTTTAATCCCAGCACTAGGGAGGCAGAGGCAGGCAGATTTCTGATTAATCAGGTCAGCCTGGTCTACAGAGTGAGTTCCAGGAAAGCCAAGGGCTACACAGAGAAACCCTGTCTCAAAAAACCATAAAGATTTTGAGAAGGTACTAAGTGAATTTAGAGATTAATGCCCAAACAAAATCCTGGATCCATCTGAAGAGTGTGAGTATGAAATATACTACGAAAGAGACCACCAGAACGTACAGCAAATTGGGCCATAGGAGGAACCCCGCCTCTTTAGCAAAGGTCCTCACTTCACATTTGACACAAATGCCTGAAGCTGGAGAATGCTCCGCACAGAAAGATTTCCTCTCCACTAAACCGCTAACTTCTTTTCTCAGAATTCCACCCATCTCTTATTTCCTGACCAGCAAACTAAAAACACTGGCCTGAAAGTATCAACAAAGAGGATGTGACAGGCCAGCGGTTGTTACTAAAGAAAATAAGAACATGTTCCATCTGAAGACCTGGAACACATGGAGACCCTACAAACAGGAAAACACTGGTAAATCGGAAGCACATGGAGAACTTTTTACAAATTAAGTCTGAAAGGTAGGGTTAGACTTGAATATTTTAAAAGACCTTCACTGTCTGAGACAAATAAACTGAAGTGAAAAATATATATATATATCACACAAGTCTTGGCACTATAGTTCCAAAGGAATACAGTGCACAGAAGACATGGGCAGGCAAATCAGGGTATAGTACTAGGGCACGCTAACTCCAGCCAACTAGACGGGCTGCAGCTAACCGCTACTAGAAAAGCTCACTAGTCAGCTTTCCTAGGACGGTCTGAAGAGCAAATAGGACAGTTAAGTAAGACAGGTGGTAATTACCCGAGGGGAAGGGAACTCAGCTGTACTGCCAAAGGGCAGGGCTGTGACTCACACAACAGGAAGAATAATCAGGCTCCCAAAGGGGCTAGCTCTTCTGAGGAAGAAAAAAATAAAACTGACTTTATAATACAAAATGCACACAAGATTTTAAAGGAGGACTTGTCTCCTAAGGTCATTCTTGAAAATCTCTCTCCTAACTTGTCTAAAAAGGACTTTTGATAACCCAGCAACCACCAGGGAGGACACTTAAGCAGAACCAGTCTCATCAGAAGGCACTTACAACTGCAGGGAAAGGGTTGAGGGGGAGTAATATAATAAAACAATATTACTAGTAGCCTACATTCACTGGGTGCTTTCAGTGTGCAAGGTTCTTTCCTAAGGAACTCTAGAGGAATTCTAATACTTAATCTTCACAACCCAGTGATAATTAACAAGTTCTATACTCATACCCCCAAATAATGTAAATTGGAGACTTTTAGTAAAAGCTGAATTGATATCCACTACATACACAGCTCCTGACTAGCAAGAACGTGCCTGAGAATGAAACCATGAAATCAAGCCTAACTTTTACCCAGCCCCTTAAAGGGGTGAGAACAGAAAGATGGCTGAGCCTATTAGAGCACTTGCTACACTTGGTGAGGATGCAGGTATGTGGTTCCTAGCCCTCACATGGCACCGCATAATTTCCAATAACTCCAGTCCCAGGGGACTCTCCTGGCCTCTCAGGGCACCAAGCACACTCACATAGTACACATAAATACATTCTACAGCCAAACACTAATACACATAAAAAAATAAATTTTTAAAAACAAAACAATAGTAGAACCAACTTTCCCCAAACTACAAGAGAATCCACAACCTTTTAAAAAACATGATAGCTAGCCAGGAAGACATCTGAAACATCTAAACAAGGTGATCCATCCATAAGCAAGCCCATAAATGAAGTACTCAAACTGTTTCAGAAAACAACATAAATGGCAGCTTCCATCTATGCTTGTTATTTATTTCAGAAAGGCCTGACTCTCATTGTCCTAATTTGAGCTCAAATGTTTCTAGCATAGTCTCTGGCCCAGTGTCACCTAATCAACTAAGGCACAAATTGATTAGGGATGAGAGGTCACAGCACAAATATAAACAAAGTAACCACTGTGCTATACTGCTGATTTAAAAAGGAAAGGGCATTTGATGATTGCTTCAAATTAGTTTTAGTCTGGTTTTTTCTTAGTAATCTCTTAGAAGTTCCAAAACAAGTAATAGTTGGCAACTTTGGAGAGACTGCCTGATCATGTTGGAATAGATGAGGTATTACTCAGCAACAAGACAATCTCTTAAGATAAGCAAGCTACTAGTTGTTTCTATTGGTATGCAGAAGAAACTCCTAAGATAAGCAAGTTTGACCGGGTTTTTATTGGTAGGCAAAAGTAACTACAATCTTGGGTAAAGGGTGGGTGTTTAAACAGTTTTTTTTTTCTTTTTTTCTCGAGACAGGGTTTCTCTGTGTATCCCTGGCTGTCCTGAAACTCACTCTGTACACCAGGATGGCCTCGAACTCAGAAATCCACCTGCCTCTGCCTCCCAAGAGCTGGGATTTAAAGGTGTGGGCTGCCACCGCCCGGCCACAGTTTCTTTCTTAAAGAAACACTCCCCAGGAAAGCTTTAGAACTCAAGAGTTCTAAGTAGTCAGACAAAGCTAAACCAAGCACTAAGGATCATCAGTAGTAACTGTTCAAAACTGGGGGGGTGGGGGGGCCTGACCCTTACTAGCAGCCTAGCAGCCTCACAATTTTATTGTTAGGGACAAGTTCACTAGTGTGGGTGTGGACCTCTCAGGTGATCTTAGTAACTATATGGTGCAAATTTAGACAGCTAGGCTGAACACCACAGTAAAGTATGCACAGTTAAAATAAAATTATACATTTATTCCTCAATTACCTTGCAAACATACCAAATATTGTCTGCAGAACTCCATTAACTCCACCTCTTCATCTTATTTTAGAACCCTAATCTCAGGTACCCAGGGCTAGTCTGAAACTCTACAAAGAGTAGGATGACCTTGAACTTATTCTCCAGGATCCACACCCCAAATAAGATTTCAGGTATATCACATCCAGTTCACCCAGGGCTTTCTACATACTACCAAGTAAGCCACATCTCCCAACCCCCACTGACTTAATCTACAAAAGGCACTAATCATAATAGAACCCCAAAAAAGATTACAAAGTACAAGGATTTTGTTTTGTTTTCGGAGGATTATTTTGTTTGTTTTGGTTTTTCAAAACAGGGTTTTTCTCTGACCTGGAACTCCCTCTGTAGACCAGGCTGGCCTCAAACTCAGAGATCCACCTGCCTTTGCCTCCTGAGACCTGGAACTAAAGTTAAGTGTCACCAAAGCCCACCAAAGTCCAAATGTTATTAAATAGTGAAACCACACACACATACACGTTTCTTGGCATGTCCTGACCTATTTACACAGGGTGTAACGGAAAAGGCTCAAAGAGCAGACCTAAAGTAATATTTTGATATGTTCACTGGTTCCACTTGGAATCCATTCCTAAATCACCAGACAGTGATGATAATATGCAAACTTGTACATTGCTGCATCTAGGCTGAAAATATCTTCCATAAAACTGTTTATTCCCTCATAAACACAATGCAAGGTTGGCTACAAGCAAACACTAAACCCTAATACTAATATAATGTAATCCTAATACACAAAAATGGAAGATGGAATCACTGCCTTCCTTCTAGTGTCAAGATACTTTACTTTTTGTTGCTTTTATTTAGTGAACCCTTTAAAATGCTGGAAACCAGTAAATACAAAACCACTTTACAAAACACAATCTGTAAGGATGTTAAGCATTTTGTGCATAATAAACATGAGTAATTTTCCTGTGTAATTCTTTTGTGTAACAATCTTAAAATCCCATAATTTACTAAGAATTCTACCTAAACAACCAAGATTAAGGAAAATCTATAAAACCCATTACAGGGGATTTGTTCCTTTTACAAACACCCATAAAAACATTTCTAGGAGCACTGAAGCCCATACCACTTTCCTTTTTCTTTTTTAAGACCATCTCCTGTTTAGCTCTGGTTGTCCTGGAGCTGTTTGCAGACCAGACTGGCCTTGAACTCACAGGCTTGCCTCCCTCTGTCACTTACTGGCCCACGCTGAATGAAAAGTATAAGCCACCACACTCAGCTGCCCATACTTAGTCTACTGAATTGCTAATGTCTCCTAAGGAATACTTTAATATTCCTAAACTATACTGGAATAAAGAATATTTAAGTAAACAAAGAAATGTACTAACACTGCTTTTTCTTCAAGGGCAAATTCATTATTATTTAATTTGGAGCCACAGTTGGTAGACTATTTTTAAAAATAAATTCTTACAAGGGACGCCCTAATGAGCAGCCACACAGAAGTCTGTTTACCAGAAATGAACTAAAGGGAGACTACAGCCAAGGCATTTCAAGACCTTAACAAGTAATTCTGCTACCAGCCAAGGTGGAGTCTTAGCCAGTGCCAGTAACACTTTAATACAGTTTGCTGACACTAAACAGTAATAATGTATTACCTAATGCACTGACACTTGTAGTTATAAATAAACGTTCCTAGGCCATTTCTTTAACTACCCCACTGCGATTCTTACAAACCACTAAACAGATACTGACCTGAGTTTTTCTTCCTCAAATGTCAATTGAGAAAATGTTTGATACCAAGTAAAAATGCACGGGGACAAGCTCAAATGTTCTTCCCTTGCTTTATGAGCCATGTATGACACAGAGCTTAAACACCCGTTAAGGTCTTTGAACTAAAAACATTACACTCACACTGAACTGCTATCAACCAATGGGAACAAAATGAAACTCACTAATCTTACACAGAAAAAGGGACTAAACGGGAGAAAACGCACCGGAACATTAAAAAAAAAAAAAAAAAAAGCGAAAACCGTAAGTAAAAAACCTAGCGTACTACTACTTGGAGATTTACGATTACTGTGTCTTTTCTTCAAAAGAGGATAAACATTCCAAGAACGGGCTTGGGAACACACTGAAGGGTGTGGTGTGGACCACTACAGGCCAGGCCTAAGGACTGCAAGGACCAAAATCGGTCCGGAAAGAAGCCGCCCACCGGAAAGTCCCGACCGAAATTCCCTTCCTCAGCCCCGCCCCCGGCACTAGCCGAGCCCAGAGGAAGTAGCAGACCGACGCACGAGGCCGCGCGTCACCGCGTTCTCCCGCCCACTCCGTCTGACGTCAGGGGGCGGGACCAGCCCGACGGCGCTGCCGTTGACCCTGCTGTTACCAGGCGCTCACACAGCCAATCAGCACCCGCCGCCAGCGCCGGCCGGCCTTTGAACTCCGCACAGCAACTTCCTGCTGTTTGGCGAGTACACAGTGCAATGCAGTATGTCTGTCAGCGCTGCGGCACAAAGGAACAGCCATTTTGTGACTGAGCTGGACCTGCACCAAGATGCCAGGACCTCCGAGAACTGCTGCCTGCGCCAACTACCGAGTTGCCCCTTATTTCATCATCAGAGTACTAATGGGAACGTGGGGAAAGGGATCTTCTGATATTAGGTTTCATTTGTTTTCAGCCTTTTTAAAAATTCGTTTTTTAAAAGTATTATCAGCGTCATAAAATGGCTGCCACTTAAAACTGCCTGTTCCCAGTACACAAACACTGCATATGCCTTTTTAACCATTGCTGCCTTACAAGAACGAAAGCGTTCTAGAGAAAAGCCGTAAGATTTAACCACACCTCTAGATACCAAAATATGGCTCAAAGGCAGACAATTTTTATATAAACATTTAATTTTCAGTTTGGAAATGCCATGTCCTGAACATGTAACAATCCCTTCTTAAGTGTGCATTCCCTTCCCCCTAGTCTCCGTTCCTGGATATAACTTAGGTAAGTGTTTGGCATACTTTTATGTGTCCATCACTAAGACTACTGTATTTTGAAATTTACAAATGTGAAATGTTTACAATTACATTCTAAACAGTAAAAATGTAATCACCAAAAATCGTGATATACAAAGCACATTAGACTTCAACATTAACTTCAAAAAAATACATAATCATTATTTTTAAAAAGTATAGTGCTTGTTTCAGAAACAGGAAAACAAGTTGACTTTAAACTTTTGCTCATCCCAGTATCTCAAGCGATTCTGGTTACAAAATTTACTTGATCTGAAAACAATTCCTTTCATCCCCTGCAGAATCAGGCTGCAAAGTTGGTGGTTTTAGTTGTGGTCCCTGAACACTTCTTTCCAGTGTCAACCTACTGGATGACACAGTAACAGATAGCTACACAAGGGCAACATAAATTCCAACTCCGGAGAAATATCACACAAAATAACATATTCTGTAAACTTTACAATCTTTAAAGGAAGTGATGTCATAACTGTGAACAGGCATTAATAACATATGTAACTTAAGGGTAACAGTGATTTAAAAGTAACTTCATCTTCAAGGAGTCTAGACTATTCTGGACATTCATCGAGTATATGATTAAAAGTATACTTGGCAAAAGCATTAAAAACCATTTTTGAGAAAAGGAATCAAATCCATCATAATCAATGCCCAAGTTATTACCCAAATAAAAGTAAGTTTATTCAAAGACAGCACTTAGAGTTAGAACAGTCTAATCAATGAAACGCAAAACCTTGCATAAGAAAGCCAAAACCCTGGTGAGAATATGCAAATCAAACACTCTAGGGAGTAACAACTTTAATATGGGGTCTTTCATAACTGTCAAATATATCTCAAACTTCCTATACCCTCAAAATATTACTTTCTAGAAAATTAGTTTTGCATTAGAAGCTTTCTGTTCTATATATGACCTAATAATTACACAAGCAACTTAAAAGATATCCAAAATTGTAACTACTCAATTTGCAAAAAAACTTGGAAATGTATTTTTAAAAGCAAGGCTCAAAATATTTTAGTAAAGAGTAAATTCAATTTGTAATAAACTATAGTCCACACTTCCAAATTTACAAGCTAATTTAGAAAAATAATTTTATGCAAAATTATAAAGTGAAATCAAAATTGGATCATATACCTATCACATCCTTGTTAGCTGCATGATTTTAAAACTATGACATGACAAATCTTAAGAACACATCCAGAAATGCATTCCCATTTTTAAATTAACATAAAGATACAGTCATACAACAAAAAATATCTTATATGCTTTATTACTTCAGTCACTGATAAGCTACTTCAAGGAATGAGAAACAAATGATTTAAATAAACAGTACATTAAAAAGCTTCAGAAGAGAAAGCATTCCAGGACTCTGTCAAAATAAATGAATACATTTAAAGCAGCACCAACTAAAACATAAGGATAAAATAAAATACAATTACCAACCAGAAAGGACTGTCTTAATACACACAAATATAAACCTTGTAACATTTTAAGCATAAAATTTACAATTACATTGTCATAGTAACAAACACAAAGATGAAGTATTAAATAGCATTCCAACATTTTCGTGGTTACAGATTTAATGATATCAGGAACTATTCATTAATGTTTTGATAAGTCATAAAAAATTTAAATTGTCACGTGTATCAAAAGAAACAATCAAAAATATAAACTGAAAGGCATCAGTCAAAGGGTCCTATTTGTGATTCCGTTTGTAAATGTGTATTTTTTCATTCATATAACTTTCTCAAATGTCTATTTACTATAATTTACTACTACCAGGCTGCTCTATGGCCCTCGGTTACAAGTTTGAATATCCCAGATTCTTCAAAGAAAAAAATTTGCCTTGTATGTAAAATGGTGCAATGCAGCAATGGCTAAACAGACAAGGTCATTTTTCTGCAGCATGAAAACCTAAAAACTGAAAATTTACTGACAGAAAAACTACAGTTTCTAGGAAAGGCCCCTCCGTACAAAAGTACCTTACCTTCTGAATGCTGTATGAGGCCTTAAGTCACAACTCAACTTTCATAAATTGATACCAAAAAATCAGGGTGTGGCATGTGAGCAATCTCAAGGTCACGCTTTAAAAACCAACCCAAGTTAGAAAAATCTTGAAATACAGACAGCAATCCATGTCTGTCAAAGTAAACAAGTGTAAGCTGAGGTTTCCCCAAAAAAAAAAAAAAAAAAGAAAGAAAGAAAGTTGATAGCTCATACCTCGATGCATTGCTGTGTAGCGAACTGTCCTCCTCTTGGCTTTTGTCCTTATTTCTCATCATCTTTTAATTCTTAAATATTAAGGGGGAGGGGGAAATCTGTGTTTGCTTTGAAGTCCTGTGCCCAGGTATTTACTGTCAAAAGTTGAAAGAAAGGTAAGGTCCCAGCTTCTATGGATGGTTTTATTATCAGGAACAAAGTCCTGACGATGTTAGCGATATTCATGTAATGCAACAACGATAAGCACGAAAAAAACAAAATATTTCTATTTTTCCGTTTTAAAATAAGTGGGGGATAAACTGAACAGTAGAAGCATCACTATCAATAAGGAAAGTTTCTCAAAAGTAACACACTGGATACAAATAACAATCTCTGTATCTTATTGCGTCATCCAAGAATCTCTCATATTTACAGTAAATAAAGCCAACTTTAACATAAATTTTTTTAAATTATCACTGATTATCATGAACTTACCTGATCCATGTAGTATGTCCAAAGCAAGAGTCCTATCTAGTAGTAGAAAAATATCCGATCCAAAATAATTTTGAAAAACGCAAAATCCGCCGTTAAAAAACAAAAAGTAAATAAAATAATCCTCAAATATGTTGACTTGTCAAAAAATAAAGCAATAATTAATACTAAAACAGGTCCGGAAGGGAAAAAAAACCTCATTAGGAGAGCGCACAAAAATGGAGGTGCGCCATGGCTTCTAAGCTGGAAAAAACAACGACCTGGGCTCTCAATACGGCAGCTTCTTCCAACAAGGCACGAAAAGAAAGCTCCTAAAAGCAGCTTTTCTCCCAAAAAAAGGTTCAGATCGACCCCAGTAAGTCACTAGGAGAGGCAGGGGGCTGCGGGGGCCCCCTGAGGCTGCCCGAAAGTTAGGGAAAGTTGCGTAAAGTGAAGCGAAGCAGGGAGCAAAGCGCGCTCTCTCTAAGGCACAGCCGCCATCTAGAGCCTCCTTCCCAGCTCTGAGAGCTCTGCCTTTGATTGACACTCTCTACATTTACCCCACAACTCAGGTGATGTACCATAGACCCACCCCTTCATCTCCACCAAAAAAAAAAAAAAAAGAAAAAAGAACTAGATCCTCCATCCAAGGGAGCCTGAAGACCCCCAACTCCACACCTCCCTGCCCCTCCAGACCACTCCATCAGGGGGAGGGGGAGGGCTTCTTAACCCCCTCTGGCTCAAGCACCCTTTTTAAGCCAGAGAGAAATGTAATTTGTTCCTTTTGTCTAAAGATCTGCTAAATATTTCAGTCCTTGAGCTAAAATAACTTCCTCCCTGGACAGGAAGTGCAGTTTTATCAAGCCATTTTGAAATAAAGATAAATTTTAGAGACTCTAAAGCTCAGTTTAATTACTAATCTATAAAAAAATTAACACCCCACCATGGGTAAAATGGCTTTTAAATAGAAGCAACATTTCAAGCCCATAAATTAAATCAACTCTTGCCTTCTTTATGGTGCCTAAAAACATCTAAAGATTAAGGGGGAATTTTCCACCTCAAGTGGAAGGGGTAATTTTTTTTTACAACTCAAGAGCGCCTCCCTAGTGTTCAACTACAGTAAAGCAAAAGTTAGTACAACCATTTTCCCCCTCAGAAGAAACAAACTTCTTTGTAAATCATGAGCTTTGGAAATGCCACACATCCAACATTATATATTTGGGCAAAATTAATAACTTCAAATTCAAGAATTTACAACAACCTTGGTCGCCTTTATGTCAAACACTCAACCTCAACTTCAAAACCAAAAGAACCCTTCACAAATGTTTCAAATCAAATTCTAGGTACACTCACATTTCATCAACAACCAGTCACTTACAACAACAGGCCACATCAACCCAGCCAATTATCAACTGTCAAAGATAAACTCCCTCAAGATGGACGCACAAGGTCTCTAAAAACAAAATTACAAATGCAACAAAAGTGTTCTCTCCCATGCAGACAAGTAACCAACCACATAGACATGCCCAAAAAACTCAAAAACATTCCTTTACTGAACCCTATTTGTCAAAACCATGTCACTCAATCAATGAAGTAATCCATTTTGGTTTTACAACCAAACACAATTATGTTAAATCTAAGTAAATGTAAAATTCATAATCAAGTTTCAATTCTACCAATATATTAACATCAAAATCAAAATCCAAAAACTCAAGTTGTCAATTTACAAAGACCAACCACCTCACATCAAAGAACACGGCATCTGTATTAATTACAGGTGTGTATTCTAAGGTATTTTACACTAATAATAGATTATTTTCTTCTTTGTTCTCTATTCTGAGAAAAACATCATTTGTCATTTGGTCAACAAAGTTCCCATCACCGCTTTATAATATTCATTACCAAAGTAGCAATAAATGAAAACCAGACAAATATTTGATTTCAACCATGGGTAACCAATCTAAAGCATGGTATGTATGATTATGATTCATTTAAATTCCCAACTGCACAGAACAAGAAAATCATGGATTTTTTCAAATGTAAATTACACTACTGTCATACTAAGTAAGGCCTTTAATGTATAGCCAAAGACTACAAATACACCTCTAATTTAAGACAATACAAACTAGTATAACTCAAATATTCAGCATTTCATTGCAAAATAATTTATACTTTAAAAGCACAGGCAGCCGGGCGGTGGTGGCGCATGCCTTTAATCCCAGCACCTGGGAGGCAGAGGCAGGTGGATTTCTGAGTTCGAGGCCAGCCTGGTCTACAGAGTGAGTTCCAGGACAGCCAGGGCTACAGAGAAACCCTGTCTCGGAAAACCAAAAACACAGGCAAAGGACCACTTTCATCAACAAAAATTGAAAGACGCTGAGACTGTCTTGGACTGTACAGGCAACCAGTACCTTTATATTATTATATATTCATTATAATCTCATGACACATTCAAGGACCCCATTACTCAATGACTAAAATGCAAACTATTTTTGAAATGACCCAAACAAAGCTAAAGTTATTTATACTGTATAATAAAAGACCAACCAAACTGGGTGTGGTGGTATACACAGCACTCAGGAGGCAGAGGCAGGCAGATCACTTTGAATTCCAGGACAGCCAGGGCTACACAGAGAAACCCTGTCCTGAAAATCCAAAAGAAAAAAAAGAAGAAAGGGGAGAAGGGGGGAGAGAATATATCTATTTTAAACAAAGGACCATTCCACTTAAGCACAGGATAACCCAGGTTTTCTAAATAAATCCCAAACAAACAAAACCATTCCATTTTACCAGCTTTATTCAGTATACTTTAATGAAAAGCAACTATAAAGGTCAAAATGTTATCAAGGTAAAATGAACATTTAATCAAAACGTCCACTGAAAAAATTTTATAAAAAGCCCAAACTGAGAAATTTTTAAGTTTTAGAGATTTTATTAAAGTTAACATTCCATAAAGTCACTCAGATCAAACTGCAAGAAATTCCAGGAATACAAACTACCATTTGTAGAATTGTAGAATCTTCTCCAGATGTCAAAAATGTACATGATATGTAATAAGTCTTTAGAAGAAAATTCCACTGTCCATTTGTGTTGGGTAAGAATCATTCATTTCATGGAATCCACATTAAAAGAATCCTGTGTTGGTTGTGTAATATCACAGCATTCTTGCATTAATCCATTTTCCTCAGTTCCCATAATGGGCTGCCATCTTGATTTCTCAGAGGTAAAGTCCATTTCAAACTCTTGAAGTTGGGTGCTTCATAAAAAATTAGAAGAAAGAAATTCTGTTGGAGTAACAGTCATCTTATTTCTTCAAACAGAAAATCCTACCCACTTTGAAGATAATTCTCTACCATACATAAGTCTTTAATAAAACAGCACTAGTGTGACGATCTCTCAAAGACAGAATCAATGAATTCACATATTTTAAGTTCTCCTGTCACAGATACATTTGTATCCATTAAAAATAGTAACAGTCAAGGGTCAAATTCCTAAGAATCTAACATGATTATCATAGTGCATATATGAAAAGTAAAACCAAAGATTAAAATTCAAAAATGGGAGGCTAAATTACAACCACATGTGGACAATTTCAATGCAAAAAAGTATCCAAGCTCTTTCAAAGAAAACTAATTACATAATATTAAGAGATGAATAAAAACGCAATAGATAACTGCATGGCATACTTTAACAGCCTTATAGATACTAATTTTGCTGAAAAGTACCTTTATAGCTTCATATCTGAGAGTGGAGAGAATGTAAAGCCACATGAAAAAAAATAGATGGCTTACTTGGAATTTGCCACAAAAATGCTATCTCTTTTAAAGTTATAAACAACTAAAATATTACTTTCACTGCAAAGACATCATTATGCTCTTCTGGAAAAGTTAATCTATTAAACAGACTGAAGGAAGGAAGAAATGAGAATCCAGGTGATTTTACTCCTAATTGTCTCCAGAGTATCATACTCACACAAAACTTGAAAAACATTTTTTTTTACAATTTTCATGTTATGTTGAGTCCATGTGTGTATGTACATGCTTTTGTAGTGGGTAGGTGCATCTGTACGTGAGGACAAGAACATGTTTAGACCTGAGGATGATACTGCTTCTGAGAATGAAAATCATCTTAACCTTAATTTTTGAAGCAAGACATCTCAGTCATACCCAGAGCTCATCAGTTTGGCTTCTCCTGATAACCAGTTTCCTCTGGGATCCATCTCCACCTGGAATTACAGGCAGGTGGAATCTAGGCATTTACTTGCATTTTTGGGGACACAAATTCCCAAGCAAGAGCTTAAATGCTGAGCCATCTATCTCCTAAGCTAGCAAAGACACGTTAATCTCTGGTCTTCCATATATGTTCTACAACTTTCCCACTCAACTTGTAGAGCTACAGTCAGTAAGTGACTTCAGGAATAAAAAAATGAGAATATGTTTACTTCTAGGTTAATTTTCTGCCTTCCTAACTAAAATTAAGGTATGTTTTTCAATACACACATTATAAAATGATACCTAAAAAACTAGATGATCAAAGACAGTGGTGCCCTCTATTAAAAATGATTCTTTAAAGGAGTAAGGAGTATCACAGCATCAGTAATAATCCATACATCAAGATATTCTCCTCTATTAGATTTTGGAAATTTCTCAAATCCTTCTATAAAATGAAATATAACTCCTTGTATGTCTGTATCAATGAACTACCATTTGCCTTGTTCTTTTCTTAAAATTAAGTAATGGCTATACAATTTACTTCTAAAACAAAATTTTTTAAAAGCGGAATAAGGAAAAGCATAGTATATTTCAGAAGGAAGAGTACACTCATAGTGTGCATAAATTTCGGGGCTTGAACTCCAGCATCACATAGAACTGGGCATGGAGGCAACACGTACCTGTAATCTAAAAATCTGGGAGATAAAGGACCAAGCGTTCAAGGTCATCCTTGACTAGGTGGGACTAACCTCAAAAACAACAAAAAAGGAAAGAAAAATGAAAAAGGCCAGATATTGTGGCCCCCACATGAGATCCCAGAATGCTGAAGCTAGAGGATTGTGCTGAGTTTAAAGGTAGAGTAGGATAGAGTCTCATAAATAACAAAAACTAACGACATGATCATTAGAAAACTACTCAAAATGTGCACTCCCACAGTAGTCATGTCATCAAGTAATGTGAATTTAAAACTGAGAGAAAACAAACAACTTTTACATTATAAATCAATGATCAAAATGCACTCAAGCAAAGCCTAAGACCCAAAGCCAAAAGCAAGAATGTTAACAAGCAAATATATTTCATAAGTATCAAAGCTAATAAAAAGATCTTTAAAAATTATTAAGAAACCAGGCAATGCCTCTAATCCCCGAACTTTGGAGGCAGATGGATTTCTGAGTTTCAGGCTAGCCTGGTCTAGAGTGAGATAGCCAGGACTATACAGAGAAACCCTATCTTGGGGGGCGGGGAGGTCATTTACACTCATAAAGTTTCAAGTACAACAAAAATTATATTTACAAGTAAAAGTTTTACTTGAAGAAAAGAAGGAATCAAACATCAGCACTGGAAACATGCAAATGTTAACAAAATCCAGTCTTCAGTGGAAAATAACAAAGATCCTAATGACTACCTCTTGTGACACTACTGAAGATTTAAATGAGTTGGTACATAACAGAAGAAAACTTCAAAGGCTGGCTATCACTGCACTACATCACTGTATTATAGCATGTAAGAATCCTAAACTAGGGCTGAAGAGATGGCTCAATGGTTAAGAGCACTGATTGCTCTTCCAAAGCTCCTGAGTTCTAATTCCAGAAACCACATGGTGGCTCACAACCACCCATATCGAGATCTGACTCCCTCTTCTGGAGTGTCTGAAGGTAGCTATGGTGTACTCACATAAAATAAAAAAATCTTTAAAAAAGAAAAAAAACAAACCTCAAACTAAAGAGAACACTTTCTATTCCAACAGCAACAATATCTTTGAGAACACAGGATCATGGAGTCATTTATTTAAGAACAGTCTTCCCTCTAGTATTGTATTGGGGTGGGGAGGTTTCAGTAAGTGTGGATGTAGATAATCAACTACATCTCTAATGTGTGAATTAATACAGACATAATGAACAGGCGTGCCCTTGGTCTAGAATTCTATGCTTACTCAGACAGACCAAGAGCCTGTGTCACCTGTGTAAGATTCAAACTTAGAATGCTATTTTGTTATTTTCTAGTTTGTACTTCTAAGTATATAAGTTTATTCTAAGAACAACTTTCTGTTCAAATCTAAATTTTTATGTCACCAAGCTAGTCAATAGCAGTTATCTCTGGAAATCCAATCACTAGACACATTCATAATTTAGGAACAGAAATTTGATTATGAGTATCTTCAAATAGGTTACACATTATTAACTAAAATGCAGGCCACTAACTCATCAGGAGTGTAAGTAGGGCTCTCCTAATGAAACAGTTCTTTACGTCTTCAACTAGCCCTACGTTTTTAAGATAAAGAATAGCCTCAGTCTGAGACTAAGGACGACCTTGAACACCTGACTCCTGTCCACCCAAGAGGTAGTATTACAGGTATATGCCACCATGTTCAGTTTATCTTTACCAGTTTTAATAGCAAAGAAAAATATAAGGAACAAAGAAAGTTAAAAAGAAATTCATGATTCCTAATTTTTTTACATAAGTGGGTTAAAGGCTACTACTAGTAGTGAAATTGTATTTTTCAGAAGTTAAATGCCTGTTTTACAATTAAAGATTAACATAAAATGTTAACTTATTACAAAATATCATCCTTTCTGTCATGTAACTATATATCTAAAAGTTATGACTTAGTTCCTGCTTTGTCTTGAAATTTTGATACATTTATGGAAGAAAGTCCTGACCCCTATTTGGTCTAATTCTTAAAATAGATTGAATGCTCAACTGAATATATTAACAAGTTTGGATCTTAAATAATATAGGAATAAAAACTAACAGTAAAATTAATACAGAAGGACGAGCTAATCATCAGTGAAGGGATATGATCAATTATTGATAAAACAAAAGTAATCTTTTTTATGAGTTTATAATCTAATCTAATTACAAGCCAATTTAAAGAGACCAAGTGGGGGGAGTACATATATTACTTCTTTCTCTTTTAATTTTTTTCATATATTACTTCTAATTTGTATTATGACAAAATTTTAGCTTTCAAACACAGCTATAGTATTTTATATTAATATTTATATTTTAATAATAAATTTTATTTTGCCTGTCATTATACTCAAAGCACTAGTTAATAATGTTTAATAAAAGCTACATTAACACAACAAACCAACAAATATTTACTGAGTAGCTACCAACTGCCAGGAGACTATAAGTGTAATCACACAGGAAACTAGACACCTGCATTAGACAAATTTTGGGTCTCCTGCCTCACTCTCCCTCAGGAAGAACTCAAACCTTGTTTTGTAGGACATTAATAGCCAGCCACTGCAGTCTCAAATAGCAATCACAGTTAATAGGGAAGGGGAATCATGCAGAATTTGGATTCCCAAATATTTTTATTCCTATGAAATAGACAATTATGTTAAGTTTGTTGCCAATGAATAAATCCTCTTGGCAATTCACTCAAAATGATTTATAATAACTTTCCCATTTTACTCTTTCCCACTACTTGTCAACTTTGGAATTTAACAAAAAAAAAAAAAAACTATTGCACAGTAGTGGTAATAGTATCTTTCAAAGAGCAATTTTATGTCAATAAGGCTAAGCTTTCAGTCTTGAAGTTTAAGTTCAGAGTAAGTAGCAAGCACAGTCCCTACGACCATGGCCTGTTTTCTTTGAAGACCAGATAGTGAATATTCTAAGGTATCCATTTCAGTACAAGTATTCTCAAACCTGAAACTGCAATGGGAAAGCACAACAGTATCTACACAATACAGGTAAATGCTCCCTAAGTAAGTAAGTAAGTAAATAACCAAGATGTTGGAAACAAGCCCAAATGGGACTTTTTGGTCTTTATTTTCTGACCCCATTTGTGGTGGGCATATGCCTTTAATATCAGCATCAGGAACCAGAGGCAGGTAGGTAGATCTCTGAATTCCAGGCTGGCCCAATCTACATGATTGAGTTCCTGGTTGGCCAAGGGCAGATGGTTAGACCCTGTTTCAAACAGATGGATGAATGGTTGGGTGGATAGGTGGGTAAGTAGCTTTTAATATTTATATAACAGAAGAACAACAACATGTGATTAATAAACTTTACATGTCTAGGCTGGACATGGTGCTACTATCTTTAATCCAAGCTCTCAAGAGGCAGAGGCAGGCAAATCTCTTTTGAGTTCAAAGCCAGCCTGATCTACATAAAGAATTCCAAGACCTCCAAGTATAGTGTTTGAAACTCTGTCTTAAGAATTAAAATAAACATTTTTTTATTTATTTTTATTTATTTATCATTTAATTATTATGAATAATTATGTAAAAATATCTACTCTTAACACTGTTTACAGGTTTGATAGAGCTATGCACTAACAATTCCAAATCAGTAACTTAAAATTCCTAGTTACACATAAAATTAGAAAATAAACCCAACAAGTAGATTAAAGACTTACTAAATGCTTCGATGTCTATGGTATAGGCCTTTCCTTCCATTTGAGGATTCACATTTCTGCAAAAACCAGAATAGATTTTATTAACTCCTATGACTTACATTACAACTTCAATGCCTTCTAAGAAATCAACAGACCAAGAAATATAGGTTATGAACAAATTACTCCAATCAAAAGACAGGAAAACTGTGACAAGACCTTAGATTTTTGCCAATGTCAGAATTGAACTCTAGAACAAGTTACTAAAATTACAAGCCTAGATATTATTCCCTAAGAACTCCAAATAAGTAATTACTGAGCTCCTGCCTTAATTTGACTGGCTATCGGATGGTGAAAATACAGAAAATACAAGATAACAGAACACCATTAATCCATACACTGGCCTCCTATCTAATACATTTCTAAGCCTTCTAAAAACCTTTGCTACCCATTTGTAGGATCCTTCTTCCTCCCTATTACTATACTCATAGTATCTATCATATGCTAACAGCAAAATAATATGATCCCATATATAATCAATTTTTTTAATAAAATATTACCTTAGGCATCACTTCCAATTACTATCAGTTGTATTCATCTATTAGACTAACACTAGTTCTTTAAGATTTTTTTACTACTTCCGTGTATGTGTGTGTGTGTGTGTGCACACGTGTACACACACATGCAAGCACACACACATCCAGAAGAGGGCACTGGCTATTCTGGAGCTAATGTTACAGTAGTATGAGTACTGAGAACCACATTAGGTCCCTCCAATATATGGGATCTTAAATGCTGAGCCATCGCTTTCCAACACTAACACTAATAATAATACACACTTATATATCAGGAATTTTCACTAATTTCAGACTTAAATTTCTCAAAACTAAATATGAGAAATGCTTCCCATTTCAAGTACTATCTGAAACAAGGATGAGTTTTTCCTTTACCTTGGTTTTGTATGATTACAATGTCACAAAATAAGAGTGGGCTGTGGTGGTGCACAAGAGATCTCTGAGTTTGAGTCTAGCCTGGTGTAAAAGAGTGAATTCCAGGACAGCCGAGGCTATGCAGAGAGACCTTGTCTCCAAAAGAAAACCAACAAAAACAAAAACAAAGGGTGAGGAGGGCAATAAAGCTAAGTGGTATAACACTCAACATACGTGAGGCCCTATATTTAAAACAACAAAGAAAACTGTTGTGAAAATTAATTTCATCCCAGTATTCGAGAGTGTGAGAGTTCAAACTCAGCTTGGGTTACATATGAGACCATGTATCCATCCACCAAAAAAGACAGAGAGATGGCTCACTAGGTAAAAGTGCTTACTGACAAGCCTGAGACCAAATTTACTCCCAAGGAACCCACATGGAAAAAAAAGAGAATTCATTCACACAAGTTTACAAACATGCACAAGAAAAGTTTTCAAAGCTTAGCATGAAACTAACAATTTAAGGTTTTTAGAAAGAAAAAAGTTGAAAACTTAAAGTTTAAAGCTTTAAGATACCAAACTAACGTCTTAAGAATTGATGGCGGCCGGACGGTGGTGGCACACACCTTTGATCCCAGCACTTGGGAGGCAGAGGCAGGTGGATTTCTGAGTTCGAGG
>NW_022196904.1:63638754-63657304 GCF_008632895.1 Mastomys coucha
AAAAAAAAAAAAAAAAAAGAATTGTTTGCAAATATAAAAGCAATTTCCTGTTTAGGTATCAAATCTAAATTCAGTTTTGTAAATCACAAACAAGAAATATAGCAAGGATCTGTTTAAAGCTGGGTGGTGGTGGCGCACACCTTTGATCCCAGCACTTGGGAGGCAGAGGCAGGAGGATTTCTGAGTTTGAGGCCAGCCTGGTCTACAGAGAGAGTTCCAAGACCTCCAGGGCTATACAGATAAACCCTGTCTCGAAAAACAAAACAACAAAAAAAACAAAAAACAAAAAAAATCTTCCTAAAAAGAAATAATGGAAAGCAATGATCTTAACATTTTTAAAGGTGGGCAGTAGTGGCACATGCCTTTAGACCCAGCACTTGAGAGGCAGAGGCAGGCGGATTTCTGAGTTTGAGGGCAGCCTGGTCTACGGAGAAAGTTCCAAGACAGACAGGGCTACACAGAGAAACTGTCTCCAAGATAACAAAACAAAAACAAAAACAAAAATTAAACTTGTAAATGTAATCTGACCTTCATAGGAAGATTTTATTAACCACATAAGGAAACTAAATGACTGAAGGCAAGGGATGCCAGTCTATGACAGTGTTTCCTCAGCATATATGAGGTCCATGATTCAAAAACAAACAAACTGATTTAGGATCATTTGGAAGAGTAGAAAATGTTTAAGAAATCTTGGTAAAAAGAATTCTCTAAGAGTAACCCCTCATAGTGGTTTGATACATGACTAAGTCACCCTACCAGTCCAAGAAAATTTAGGTTCTAAAACCACCAAAAAGCCTCTGATCTCACCTTGCATCATAATGAAACTATTAACATTGATGAACTCTATCATAGACTCTCCTTTCCTAAAGTATGAGAGTCTAGTTAGGTCAGTTTAAGCAGACTAAGAGTCTGATTTTCCTCAAATTCCTTCCCATCTCATATACTTTAAAATGTATTTTGTGGTCTAAAAATAAACTTTAGGAAATATAAATAAGCATATAATGCCGGCCCTTTTGCAGTAAAAAATCAAGAACTTTTGTTGTTGTTGTTTGTTCGTTTGTTTGTTTTATGAGACAGGCTCTCTCTGTGTAGCCCTGGCTATTCTGGAATTCACTCTGTAGACCAGGCTGGTCTCAAACTCAGAAATCCACCTGCCTCTGCCTCCCAAGTGCTGGGATTAAAGGTGTGCTCCACCACTGCCCAGCAAGTAAATCCCTTAAACTTTTAAACTCTAAGATTAAAATTTAACAACACTGAACTCTAAGAAAATGTTTATGGTCGGGCAGCACTTGGTAGGCAGAGGCAGGCGGATTTCTGAGTTCGAGGCCAGCCTGGTCTACAAAGTGAGTTCCAGGACAGCCAGGTCTACACAGAGGAACCCTGACCAAAAAAAAAAAAAAAAAAATGTTTACAAAGACATTAAAACAAATGTTTACAATGTTTATTTTGCAAGGCATAAATAAGGGCGCAACTGTGTTAATCCAAACATTTCTGTGGTGTAGACAAATTTCTCATGGCCATCCTTGTCCAGCCTGAGCAGTCCCAGATGAACAAAGGCATTATCGTTTCTTAAAGAGAATTGCTTTAAAATAAATCATTAAGGTAGGCATGATGGACAGCTATAATCCCAACTCAGGACCAAAGATACTATCTCTAAAAAGAAAACAAAAACACAGCAGGTATCTACTATAAAACCACCTCAATAATCTGGATTAAAAGGATTATGATTACTGGCACACTTTAATCACTTATTCTTGGGGCTGAAGAGAAGACTCAGTAGGTTAAAGTACTTAGTCTTGCAGAAGATAAGAGTTTGGTTCCCAGTGTCCAAGGGTGGCTCACAACTATCTTTAACTCCAATTCCAAAGAATCCAACCACCCCTCCTGAACCCCAAATGAGCTAGACACACACCTCAGTGCAAACATGTACATCCAGGCAAAGTGCCCATTCCCGTAAAATTTTTGAAATCTTAAAAAAAATTAAGATCCTACTCAACTATTCTGATCTTCACATTTGAATTTGTAAGCACACACACAAATAAATAAATATAATTAATGTTAAGTTTAAGGTAAAAATGTTTCTTGAAGCACAGACCTAGAGAGCATCATTAGATAATGTATAAATCCTCCTAAGAACACCTGATTTTTTTAAAAATCAGGTCACCTATCATAAAAAATTCCTAATATCTTTAAATTTAGGGTATCAGACATGATGGCTGACATCTGTAATCCCAGCACTTTTTGAGGATAACACCAAATTACTACTTTAAATTTAAGCCCAGCCTATGCTACACAGTAAAATCCTGTTTCAAAAAGTCAAAAGTACACTACCAAAACTGTGCTTTGATGCCAATCCTGATAAGGGAGGATGAGGGGGGCTGCGCTGGGTAGACAACAATTCCTAAAGGCTGGCCCTGACCTGCATTTTCACACTACTACAAAAATCCAATTTTTTAGGATGGAAAGCAAGAATGAGATGATAGTGACAGTATTTTTCTACCATGTGCAAAGGCTGAGTTATATACCACAAAGGAATAAAAAATGCAGAAACAAGCTAAAAAAAAAAACTTTAAAAGTGGATTACATCAAAAATAGTCAATTTGAAAAAAGCATCATACCCAACCTAGAACTTCGTGAAATGAGGTTATCTGTGAAATCAAAAATATATTGACTTAAAATAATTATGTCTATCAAAAAAAATAAAATATGTAAGGTATGGACTATAAGTCTTTATAATTATTGTAATCTTTAAATGTTTACTAAACTAGAAAGCAGTAAGAACATTTACATTATATTATAGGTAGAGAGCGCACTCTGACTGCTTAGTCATCACATACATTTGATCCAACAATACATTGTCAGAGAAAAAGTATAAATTAAATTAATTCAAAAACTGCCTAAACTTTTAAATAGTCAAGAAACTGTGATCAGAAACTGAAAGTTAAAGAAAATTCACATTATAATTTCCTATTTCATATGCTAAAAACTATAAATGTCAAATCCAAAACACTCTTAACTAGCTCCAACAAATATTCTTTTATATTTGGCCATGTTAATCCTTTAAAGTTATAAAAACATTAAATATATTCCAACATAAACACAACTAGAATAAGGAAATTCCTAAGAATTAAAGAATTTGTCCAAAATGCTAAAAGCCAAATATTTAAGCATTTAAATCCATATTTAATCCATAAATAGAAAATACTTGACAAAAAATTACCTTAATCGTATATAGTAAAGCCTTTGTAAACCACATAATCCTACCTATGTAAGATGGTATCTGATATCCGCCCTCATAGGACAGTCAACTTTTCCATTAAATTAGCTCAAGTGGTAACTATTCACACTGAATATAAACACTATCATAAAGATAGTATTATGTTCTTTTTCATAAAACAATTTAAACATTTATCTGGCTATGAGAATTGCCTCTAAAAGACTAGAAATTTAGCAGTTACTCTATCTCTTATTAAATTAAAAAATTAAAACTTCATTTAATATTTCTAACCTTCAGCTGTTTACTTCTCTGTCCAATTAATATCTCCGATAAAGCATATGGCCAATTTATACATAACTTCTGATAGTATCACACAAAACACCTCATTCTCAATTTTTATAAGTGTTCAATAAATGGCAACTACATATTCGATCAGCTGCAAAGAGGATATTCTAGTCTTAGCATGTATGTTATAGGAATATAGGATTAAAGACCGTTTTGTGTATATTCTATCTTTGAAAGATTATAGATTTCAAAAGTCTATCATTTTCTTTTTTATACAATAAACAAACCTGAACTGCAAAACACAATTTCATTAAGCTAACACAAAGGCAATAAAATTAGTTATTCCCCTTACTACTTATTTGGCCCAAAACAAGGTAAATACAAATTGATTGTCCATATATTCCCTAGACATAAGTAAATATGCTGTCTCTCATTTTAATTAATTAGTCACTTGGTTATTTTTTTTATTTCCCAAGGCATCAATTATAATTTCATATTATCTATGGCCAATCACTTACAAACAGTAATTGAATATTACTTCTAGATTCAAGCTTAACATGGGCAGCTTTATGTCTCTATATATGAGTAATCACATTTTCTGCATTCACCTTACTATTCACCTATTAAGATAATCGCTTCATGGTATGCTGAGCCCAAAAACTCTCTCTTAGGTTCAGAAACAATTACCAGGACACTGTCAAAGCCTTGAAGAGCAGTGCATTTACTCTGCTGGAGTCAAATTTATTTTTGTAGTTGTTTAAAGAACTACTAAAATGAGTATTTTAACTATTTAATAATAAAGCCATCAGAGTTTGTTTTTAGTTTTTGAAATATAGTTCAAGAATCAAGGAATAAGAAATAATAATTATAAATTTTCAGGATACCGTTTTATGACTCGGGTGGGGAAGGGAACTAAACAATGTATCTTTTAGACTATAAAGACAACACTAATTTAACAGTGTAGATTTAACCATAGTGAAAAGGCAAGTATTTATTTTACTGGGAAGACCAAATGTCTTACTACTGGATACAGTTGTATGCATTGATATAAATTATGGTTATCAACTGTTTTAATAGTTAAGACAAAAGGGCTTTGGTTTAAGGTAAAACTCTTTGAATATTTTCTCATCTTTTTTTATATACACAGTCCAACAGTTTTTTTTTCCATTGACAAACATTAATGATATATTCCTACCCAAATGTTGGCAAATATTCAAATATAACAATTAAAAAAAAACTTACTTGCTATATTCAATACAGAATTTCCCAAGGGCTCTCCTTTATTCTTAAAGATAAAACTCTTATTGTCTCAGTCTTCAAAAATGGCACACCTTTTGAAGAAAACAAACAACATTCTAAACAACTTATTGAAGAAATCAGTAACAAATAGAATGTTCTGAACTTTATATAGAACAGAAGCTATCGATGCTCTAAACTAACTTTTGAAATATTGCTCCCTAAAATCTACTAGTCTAAATGGCAAAAAATTTAAATGTCCTATTAAGTTTCAGATATTTAAAATATAAAAATTTGCTATTATTAAGAGGAGGAAGAAACCATTCTGGTCCATGCCTGGCTCTAAAACCTTGTTACCAGAATTAAACAAAGCCTTAAAGACTTGCAGTATTTATAAAAGGGACATTACATTACAATGGCCATAGGAATATTCCTTTAACTATTTATTCCGTCAAAGGGGCTTTTAAACAGTTTGTAATTTCATGTATTCATTCATAATCACTTCTCAAAATCATAAATACTAGTTGAACGATAAAAATATGTCAGCAAAAAACGCAAAACAAAAGCCTATTAAGTTAATTTTATGTTAAACCAATAAATTTACCAATCTTACCTGGGATAAGAGCTGTGTTTATTCAGAATCTTCGGCAACCACATTATCGTCTTGTAAGTTACCTTTAAAGAAAATAAGAAGAAAATATTTAAATGTTTTGATTTTTAAAGTTTTCTTGACCAAAGACTCAATGTAATAAAATAAGAAAAATATTCCAAAGACAAGATTCAGATAAAAATGTAGTGTGACAAAACCTGCACATTTATGCCTACATTTATTTCTTATCTCAAATGTCTATCAGTCTTTGTTTTCCTCATTTGGAATGCACTGACAAATACTAGGGATTAAAACACAGGAACCCGAAAAGAAACACGCAGAAAATTCAAATGACTATCACTTTGCTTTCCTTTTTCCATTAAGTCAGGTAAACAAAAACAAAGAAGACATTGGCAATGTTCTTTTAAAAATGCCACACCATCTACAAATAGCTCTTACAGTTATTGAGCATTAAAAATCAACTCCTCCAGGAAAAATGAGTGAACTTAAAATGGCCACTGGTTACTGTAAATTTTAAACCAGCATCTATTTGATCTCAGCAAACGGGGATTAGCATTGTCTTCTAAGCAGAGGCTCGAAAACTTGTGGGATCTATGACCTTCATTCAATACCAAACCAGGGTCCACAACAGTCTGTCTCCTACCAATTTATCATGAAAGATCACACACAAGAGCTTAAACTGCTAACAATTATCTTCACATTTTACAACTCAAAAAGGATTCTGAACTACATTCTCAATCTCTTTAAAACCACTTTCAGTGATAAAATATTTCAAATCATTCTTTTGAGAAAACAAAATAGTGCTTTAATTCTGAAAAATCAAGGTATGTTTAACTGATAGAATATGTACTACTACATAAAAGGTATTCAAGTTGTTTCCTACTGGAAATACACTATGAAATAAGGTCCTATCAACCTGCACCTATGATTTTAGATGTGCTACGTAAGTCTCCCCAACACTGTCTTTACGCAGTTCTTCACCTTTACAGCACAAGAGCTCCGCAGAAGGAAGACAAATATATTCAAAAATACACAAAGGTCTGAGCATTCCTAATTTGTTCTTCCAACGACTAATCCTAAATTACCTCAAATAATTTTTAGATGACTATGCAAAAAACAATTTTTTAGCACTGTTTTTTCAATACTGTTCTGTTTTTAAGCACATCTCGACTTTTATACGTGCAACATGCAACAAATATGGCCCCTCTTCATCGCCCATCAACGACAGTCCTACTTCACTATTTACACTAAGTAACTTCAAGAAGAGCTGTGCTTTTAGACTATTCCTTAACTTTTACGGTCACAGCTTCTAATAGTATACACAACACGATGAATTTTAACTTATAAAGGGTAGGAACCGACTCAAGTTAGATTTAACATTCAAGTGAGAGGTAACTGATAACGGCTTTTCCTACTCATTTAAAAAAGTATCAAACAGTATAGTTATGTTCAAGTATCAGGATGTCAAATGGTCTTAACGAAAGTTCTCGGTAAAAATAAGCTGTATTCATCAAACGCCATCATCTTGCATCATAATTATCAAATCTACTTCCTTTAATCTACCTTGTTGCCGTCGTCATTTTTGAAATACTAGATGCACTCCTGTAGCTAGCCTTTTCTAAAAGACAACAAACATCACGGACATTTAACAAGCTGAAAGAAAGGTACCTTTGCATCTAGTACACTAACAGCCGTTCTCAAAAGCAGCTTGGAAAGAGTTAAAAGCCAACACCCAACAGGGAGAAGGGACGAAAAGACAAGTTTTATTTTGGTTTAAGCCAAGTGAGAGGTTCCATTGTTCTTTTAGATCCGACCCCAAAAATGGGTTCCCACCTCACCGGAAAAGATTTTTTAAAGCCCATCAACAGAGGATTGTTGTTTTTTCACGCTAAGTATCAAAGTAACTCACCGGAGCAAGCAGGGGTTCCACGGCGCGGCCGCCGCCCTCTCCCTGCTGGCTCGGACTGCAAAGCGGCGCCCGGTTGGGTATGCAGCGGGAACGCGGTGGCCCGACCCGGTGCTCCGGTGGCATCGGCCCTCCGCGGCAGTGCCCCGGGCTGCGTGTGCAGAGCCGGCAGCCAACCCGCCGCCCCTCCCGCCCGCGCTCAAGGACGTCGAGCTTTTCCTCCCAAGGACAAAGGACAATAAAGGGAGCAGGGGAGCTACTCACCGGGTCGAAGCGCGGCCGCAAGCGCCGTCGGCTCGCTCATCCTCGCGTGTCCAGGATGGGTCGCCCGCCGCAGCCTCCCGCCCACGGCGCGAGCCGCCTCCCGGGCGCGCGCGACACCAGCACCGCCGCTGCCGCAGCGGGGCCACGGGCGTCGTGGGCCCGGCCTCCCCAGGCGCTTCTGCCGCGAGCTCCCGCATTCGCGCGCGGCCATCTCGCCCCAGCCGCGGCCTCCCCGCTATCCCAGAGCCCTCCGGGACGCCGGGGTACTGCTCCCAGAGCAGCAGCGAGCCCGTGGGCCGCGGCAGGCCGCCTGACAGCTGGGGTTGCTGCTGCCTCTCCGGCCATCTTGTGCCGTGTGTGGTGTCTCTCCCGTCTCCTCGCTCGGCTTTACTCCCTCCTCCTCCTCCCCCCCGCCCCACACACCACACAACATGGCCTCTTCGCTGCGGCGGTAGCTGCGGCGGCGGCTGGAGCTCCGCGGCGCTCCAGCTTGATCCCCTCCCCCAACCTCCCGCCTGCAGCTCCGAGACCCCCAGTGCGCACGCGCACCGACACCCGCCCGCGGCGGCCATTGGCTAGGCTAGCTTCCTGCCATCGCTTCCCGAAGCGGCATCACGCACTTCGTTGGTACCTTCAACCCGCCCCAACAGCAGACTCCTGCACACTATTTGTCACATCTGAACCCACCGCTTCCAAGCTCTCAGCACCAATAGGGCCCATTTAATGCCAATCATAGCTCTGGGCGGTTCAGCTGAGAAGTCCCGGTCTGCGATTGGCAGATAGTGAAACTTTGGGTTTGCGGGGAGAGACGCAACTTTCTGCTCCGCAGTGCGGACCCCTCGAAGCTTGTGTGTGTGTACGGGCGAGTCATTAAAAGCTAGCCTTTCCTTTTTCTAACTGGAGGGTTTTTTCGTCTTCAAAGGAAGAGGAAGTGATAGAGCGAAAAACGACATGATTGACAAGCAAAAACTGCAGGTCCTTCCCTCTTGGGCAAGCGCCATAGCCTCAGGATTTTTCTCCCTAAGCAACCAGACAACAGGCAGGAGCAATAATCTTATGACCAGCACATTCCCTAACCTAATATCTGACTTGATATACCACTTATTTCAGGTTATCAATTAGCATACCCAATAGTCCTGAGGTCCTAACAAACCAGCCTCATAATTCTGAATTGCTGGATTCCACATTTTAGGGTAGTGTTGTTGAGGTGGTAGTTTAAACATGCCTATCCAGCTTTCCCCCAGAAAAGTACACAAAACAAGCTTAATTTCCTCTCAGAAACCCCACTTTTTCCCATTTCTTCTTGCCACTTCTGCCTGGAAACAAGTTTAAGCAGAACACAAGTGAACATCTGAACGGTCCTCAAGTATCTAAGGAAGTTGTTCTCTCACGGTAGCAGAATTCGGAAATGTTTCTTATGGCAAGGGGCTAGGGGAAAAGAAAATATATCACGATTAGTTTCCGTGAGGGAAAAACACTTTTAAGAAGGGACTTCCTTGTTGAGAGGAACAGTTCTAAGATTCTCTAGAAACTTTGTTTGCTCCTGGGTTAAAATCACAACGTTACTTGATCATGGACCACAAAAGTAGTTCTAGTTCCCTTTTGGAGGAGTGTAGAATCAAGTCTTAAAGAGACTTTTTGGCTGTCCTGATGTTTTTTAACGTTATTTTGATAGTTTGTGTGTCTGTCTGTCTGCCTGCCTGCCTGCCTGCCTGCTTGTGTACGTTGAGTGTCACAGTGAGAGAACACAGTATAGGAATCACTTCTCTCCTACATCAGGCTTGTCAGCAAAGCACCTTTACCAGGTGAACCCCGGGGAAGGGAGGGCCGGAAGAGGGGGTTGACCTTTAAACCCTTGCTTTAAAAAAAAAAAAATCACACTGAGGCTGGAGAGATGGTTCAGTGATTAAGATTTCATGTACTGCTTCTCTTCCAGGAGACCTGAGTTCAGTTTCCAGCACCCACATAAGGTAACTGGAAACTGCCAGTAAGTCCAAACCCAGGGGTATCTCTTTGTGATGCCTTCCTCCTAGAGCTCCGGTGTGCACACACACACCCACACACATAGACACATGTACAGATAAGTTTAAAATTAATAGAAATAAAATTTGAAGAATAAAAATCACATACTAAAGGTGAAGAGATGGCTCAGCAGTGAAGAGAACTTACTGCTCTTCCAGAGAACCTTGGGTCAGTTCCCAGCACCTACATCAAAGCTCACAACTGTCTGTAATTCAAGTTCCAGGGGATCCAATGCCTTCATCTGACCTCCACAGCCACACAAATGGCAATATACATACATGCAGGAAACACACTCCTACACGTAAAAAGAAAGACCTTTTTTAAATTTTTAAAAGGAAGAAGATAGCTAGGAGCTATATAGATTATTGATAGATAGGTAGATGGGTAGATAGACTAGGTAGGTAGATAGACAGATAGATAGATAGTAGATATATAAGAAAAATAACTTAAGAAAAGAAAAGTTCTGAGATGTACTTGGGTATTCACTTAAGCACAGGAGTACAGGTCCAGCCTGGGCAACATAGCAAGAGAAAGAGCAATCTGACCTAATGCTCAAACCTGTGCTCACATGAATAATAATCTCCCAGCTATGCCACCTAGAAGCTGCCCAGCTCTCTTCCTATGTTGCCTCTTTGATTACAACCCTACCCATCAACTATGTAGTGTTGGCTTTTGCAAAGATACGCCTTGGACAGTTTTACCTCAAACAGCATTCTTCTCCCAACTGTCCTGTACAACGTTCTTGTCAGAAAAGGCACTTACCTTTTACTGCACTGAAATTTTGCTTTTCGTCACAAATGACACAGTGATATTTATTTATTTATTTATTTATTTATTTATTGGTTTTTCAAGACAGGGTTTCTCTGTATAGCCCTGGCTGTCCTGGAACTCACTCTGTAGACCAGGCTGGCCTCGAACTCAGAAATCCACCTGCCTCTGCCTTCCAAGTGCTGGGATTAAAGGTATGCACCATCACTGCCTAGCACAGTAATTTTTTTTTAACATTCATTAATTTATTGTGTAGAGGGAGAGAACACATTTGTGCCACAGTGTGTGGAAATCAGAGACTAATTAATGGGAGTAAGTTCTCTCCTTCTATTATGTGGGGTTCAGGGCTCACACTCAGGTCATCAGATTTAACAAGCTTCCTTATCCACTGAGCTATCTCACTAACCAGACACCGACTTCTTTAGTCACATCAATACCTCCTCATGTTTAGCCGCCGCCCTCTTAGAAAAGAGCTCTGATTGCCCTTAAAAGATCCTGAAAGACTACAACCAACCCCCTTCCCAGTTCCATCCCACATTTCCTTCTTTGTTTGTTTCTATTGCTATAATAAAGCATCCTGGCCAAAAGCAACTTGGGAGAGCCATCCCTCCAGCTCCTGTTCTTCATTTAGTTAACCATCTTCATTTCTTCGCCTCAGGATTAGAACACATTTGCTATAGATGCCAGGTATCATGGTAGGAGCGGAGGTTATAGATGACATGGACCAGAGATACTGGATACCTGTTCCTATGGACAGGAATTATGTAAAAGGGGAGGCCAGGCAAAAGTGGTAACCCCCACCTGTAATGCTAACACTGAGAGGCCCAGATATAAAGATTGCTACAAGTTTTAAGCCAGATTGGGCTACATACTACAAAGCAAGTTCTAGGCTAGTCAGATCTTCAGAACAAGATGCTATCTCAAAAAGGGGGCAGGAGGGAGAGGCAATAAGGACATATTGGGGCAATTTTATTGTGGTGATGGCTCCACTGGCGTCTGTCCATGCCCAGACTCATCAGATTGTACTTATTAAACTATGTGCTGTTCTCTGTATGTTCGCTATACCTCACTTCAAGAAAACGTCTCAGGAAATAAAGTGTCCATTTTACAAAGTCTTTAAAAAGAAAATACTTCTCAGCCACGTGTGGTGCTGCACAACTTTAAATCCCAGCACTCACAAGTTCAAGATCAGCCTCAGCTCCACACTGTCACCCCAGAAAGAACCAGGAAAAAAAAAAAAAGCTGTGCGCATTAAAGAGAAAGAGAAAGCAAACAACAAACAAATACACAAACAAACAAACCCAGAGAAGGAAAGGAGAAAGATGGCTTTTCACAGTCACGGATTTGGAAAAACAATGCTGTGAAAAGAAATACTTCCAGAAAAACAAGGAAGAATTCACAGAAATAAAGAGAAATAAACACACGAGTACTTGTGAGAAACCCAATAGTAAGAACGATAGCATTCCCTGTCTCGAAAAACAAACAAACAAACAAAAAAGAACAATAACATTGAGAAAAATCCACAGAAGACAAGGCAAGAACTACAGGATATATAATCAAGAGAAGGGTGGGGGACATGATGGAAGGTTTCATCCTCTGATACAACTCGAGGAAAAGAAGGTAGGGATGCTGACAGAGAGACTCCCCTCCCCTCAAGAGTCTGATTTCCAGATGAAAAGGCTGATCGATTGGTTCATCAGACCAGTAACTAAAGGTAGATAGACCTTCACAGAAGGCTGTCACTATGAAATCCCAGCCACAGGGGATAAGAGTTTCTTTAACTCTACAAGCTCTTAAAAAAAAAGAAAAGTCATGTGTGTTGGGGGTGTTCATCTGATGCTGTGTACAAATGCTAAATTCAGAACCTCAAGACCTGGTTGCCTCCAGATGAGTGAACTCTCCTGGATACCAATCAGTCTTTGTTGTATAAACCATGCTCCTGAATTAAAAGCTGTTAGTTAAATAAAAGTGGCTACAGCCAATTACTGGGGAGAATAGAGGTAGCTGGCGCTTAGATTACTGGGCTGGGGACTGACTGCAGGTAAGGACCATGAGAGAAGGAGAATGGAAGAGGAGGAGAAAAGAGATGGAGAAAGCAGGAGGTCTCTATTAGGCAGGATGGACCAGAAGCACATGGCATAAAGAAGTGCCCCCTAAGGACAGACTGATAGAATAAAGGCAGCCCAGGAGAGACTCAAACAGCAACTAACTTGGGGAATACAGCTGGGAAATAGCCAATGAAGCTTACGGAAACTCAATCAGGAGTATCCACTCAGTAACTGTGCTAAAGCTGATTCAATCAGTAGGACTCAGTCTCCAATATTGAGGGGTTGTCAGGGTTATTAAGAACTAATAGAGTAATTAATAGCTCTTACAACAACTCATGCTCACAACCAAGAATAAGAGCTTCAGGAGGCGGAGCATAGTGGTGCACACCTTCAATCCCAGCACTTGGGAGGTAGAGGCAGGAGGATCTCTGTGTTTGGAGGCCAGCCTGATCTACAGAGCAAGTCCAGGACAGCCTGAACTACTCAAAAAATAAAAACAAAAAACTTCAGGCAATCTCAGTTGCACATCAGGAAAGGGACCTGAGTTCACACACACACACACACACACACACACACACACACACACACACACACACACAAAAGGCCAGATGTGGAAGGATATCCACACTAGAAAGGGAGAAATGGGAGGTCCCAGGAGTTTGCTTGTGAATCACCCTATTTCAATTGCAAAATTCTTAAGACACTTTCAAGAAAGAAAGAAAAAAAGAAAGGAAGGAAGGAAGAATGAATGAATGAAAGAAAGGAACAAAGGAAATGCAACCTCAATATGCATTGTCAAATTTGATCATTTGTATGCATTATCTCACAAATCCCCCCACCCCCTTACCCCCATTCAGGAGTTCAGGAACACCTTGGTGCTGTGACTCTGGTAAGGGGCCTCTTATGAGTTTGCTCTCAAAAAAACATCATCCGGGCTACCATCATCTGAAGGTTGACTGAGACTAGAAGACCTGCTCCCAGGATGGCTCATGCTCAAGGCTATTGGCATGAGGCCTTGATTTCTCACTTACATGGGCTGTCTATTTCTGTTTGAATGTGTACAGATAAAAAGAGGCTTCTCCCAGATGAAGAATACAAAAGAACACAAAAGTCAAAGCTAGAAGCCATGGTGTGAATCATGGTGTGTGTTCGAGGCCCAGCCTGGTCTACATAGTGAGTTCCAGGACAGTGAAACCCTGTCTTATTCAAACAACAACAACAAAAAACAAAAGCCAAGTACCTTTAATCTCAACACTCAGGAAAAATAGGCAGGAAAAGCTCTGAGTTCAAAGCTAGCCTGGGCTAAAGAGCCAGTTCTAGGAGAGCCAGGACCACATAAACAAACTCTATCAAAAAAAAAAATGTATGTGTGTATGTATGTATGCATGCATGTATATATGTATGTATGTTTGTATCTATGTATGTATCTAGATAGATAGATAGATAGATAGATAGACATATAGGTATCAGTAGGTAGGTAGGTAGATAGATACATTAGATAGAAACATTAGTAAGAGCAAGAGAGAAAGAATTAATGAGAGAGAGAATAAATGAAAAGGCCATGGTGACAAGTATTTGAGTGAGAACAATGGGAATTGCTAATTTAGTTGAAGTATTCAGTAGTTTTTCTATAAATCTTCTGACCAAATGATCCTGTTCCTAGGAATTTACCCAAAATGATACACTAATAAATGGAACATCATTCAACAATAAAAATAAGTGACCTACTGATAAATGTAATGCAGATGAATCCTTTTTTTTTAGTTTTGGAAGATTTTGATTGTTTATTTTATGTTTATTATTGTTGTATGTGTCTGTGTATGAGTGTAGGTACATTTGGAGATTAGAGGACCACTTCAGGAGTCATAGGTTCTGGCAATCACAGCCACTAATTTTGCTTTATTTGGGGGGGGGGGGGGAATACATTTGAAACAAGCTCTATTAAATATTAAATACTGACCAAGAAATGGACTTTGGTCAGGACCATTCCCTGGAATTTCCCAGCTAAAATGGCCATAATTTTACTTTTTTGAGATAGGATCTCAAGGATCTCAGGCTGGCTTAGAACTTGATATAGCTGAAGGTAGTACCAAATTCCTGATCCTCCTGCTCTGCCTCCACCTATGAGTACTAGGATTATAGGCAGGCTCCACAATGCCCAGCTATGCAGCCCTGGGAATCCAAACAGGGCCTTGAGCATGCTAGATAAGCAAGCATTCTACCAACTAAGCTATATCACCAGTCTTGACCATTGGCCTTAAAAAAAAAAAAAAGGTTTATTTATTTTATGTGTGTCTTGCTTGTGTGTATGTATATGGGTATGCATATGATCCTTAAAGATCAGAAGTATCATATCCCCTAGAACTGGAGTTACAGACGATTGTAGATAACTATGTGGGAACTGAGCCAAGATCCTCTAGAAGAGCAACCAGTGCTTTAAACCACTAAGACATCTCTGTAGCCAGCCATCGGCCATAAGTGTTTCTTACCCCTTGACCTTTCTCCTCCACTTGACTGAGCACTCACCCTTTACAGCTCTCAGCTCATGGGACTCCTGCAGTTCATGGCCTTTCCTGCTGCTGACCTCCTTAGAAAATTTGTTTCTGGTTATCCTCCAGGGCGACTCCTTGGTCCCTGACTGTGTAGAAGAAAAATAGCCCCGGGGACTGTTCTGAAAGGGTTAAAATCTCATTTTTACACATCTAGTCCTACTAAGGACACCTTCAGTCAGATGTGAGATTATTGCCCTGCCAGTTTACTGAAGCAGTCACATTCTGGCCACAGCCAGATTGGTGGTGTCAGTCCCCTGATGTCTCAACTGGCATCTGACCACCTCCTCTTTGCATAGCTCAGCTTTCTTCCCAGCCCCCAAATGTGTGCTGCTCACATCTCTAGCCTAGGGTCTGTCCTTCCAGACTAGTTCCTGAAAACCATTCCCTTCCCTCGATTCCAAAGTGATTGGATTCTTTCTTGAGAGTTAATGTCTATGACGTTCCCTACTCAACTGGCTCTCAACATGAGTTATTATTTATGTACTTGGGTGCAAAGATGCTATCTCCCTAAATAGACTCCAATTAGCTTCACTGTGGGTAGAGAAGCCTTGAATTCGATTTTGTTTACTTTTATGGCATAATTGTAAATGTTCAAGTAATGGACTGAGCATTTATTTACTATATCAAAATGACTCAGGAAGACATTATATTCCTACAAAGTACCAGACAAATTCCCTCCAATTGATTAGGCAAATTTGATACTGAATGAACTCCATCATGAATGACCTAAAGTAAATCATCAAAACTGAGCTGGGTGTATTTGTAATCCCAGCAGTTTGGAAGGTGGAGGCACAGAGTTCGGTGTATAGCAAGGGTGAGGCTAATCGGGGCTGCAATGACCCTGTCTCAAAACACAAAAGCAAAAACAGCCACAAAAGGAATCACAATTAAATACCAGTCTTTGGTTAAGCACAGGCTTCTGTTCCTTGGAGCTTCTTTAAAAATAAAATAGGACACACCTGGTATGCGGTGATCAAAAAATAGATCTTGCCCCTGACACCCTGATAGAATGTCTGGAACACAGGCATGTTACACAATGTCCCAGAGCAGACAACTAGAAGAGTCCCAATCCTGAGTCTCTTTTTCTTCTCTTTCCCTTCTCAGCATACAGCACTGATTACTCCATAAAGCCATTTCTCCAAGTGTGATGCCAGGAAGAAAGTGGCTACAGGCCATCCAGCATCCAGTATCTAGCATCCAACCAAGCAGACCTGGCCTGGCATCACCAGCTTTAGGAGCCAATCCTACAGCAGCTTCTTTTTGCCTCTCAGAGCCCAGGCCAGCTCTGACCCTCCTACACTATCACAAACATGACTGTTTAGAAAGGCCCGTGTTGCCTAATCTACACCCCATCTCCAGTCTCATAAGCCTGCCTAGAAGGAAATGCCTTAGCCTGAGGGACTGACAGGAAGAGAAACTCCAGTTGCACAAACATGTAGAACCTTGTAAGTGCTAAGCAAGTGCTCTGTCAGAGAGCTGTACCCTCTGCCTAGATGCCTGATCAAAATGAGCAAAGTAGTATTCTTCGTTTATAGTTTGGGTTTTGGATTATCTAGGGAATAGTGACAATAATTTTAACTTTCTTCTTTTCCTTTTTTGTTTCTTTCAAGACAGGATTTCTCTTTGTACCCCTTGCTGTCCTGGAAACTCACTCTGTAGACCAGGCTAGCCTGAACTCAGAGATCTGCTTGCCTTTGCCTCCTGAGTGTTGGGATTAAAGGTGTGCAACACCACCACGCTACTAATTTTAACTTCTTAAATATTACATTAATGTAGTGCAGTGATATGTGCCTGTAATGTGAGCGCTTAGGGGGTGAAAGATCAGGAGGATCAGAAGTTCAAGGCCGTCCTTAGCTACCATAGCTAATTTGAGTCCAGCCTGGGCTATATAAGACCCTGTCTCAAAAAGAAAAAAAAAAACAATAAAACAAACAAAAAGGATGTCCCAAGCTGCAGTATATCACCCATAGAGAGGGTGGTAATGTTATAAGGCTTGAGTGATGAAGCAATTTAACTCATGCTTCTCTGTGAGTGAGTATTAGCAAACCCACTGTGATTCAGAACCTTCAGAGCAGCAAAAATTCCAAGATCCATCCAGTAGCGTGGTCATAGGTATGAAGTCAAGTCTATTATGGTACCAGTGGCCCTGAACACTACATGCCTGTTTCCAGGACCTACTGAATTTTCTCCAAGTCTTCTGTCGACATTGTTTAATTTTTTTTTTTAATTTCATATGCATTTGTGTTTTGTCTGTGTGAAGGTATCAGATCCCCTGGAGTTGGAGTTACAGATGGTAGTGAGCTGCCATGTGGATGCTAGAAACTGAACTGGAGTTCTCTGGAAGAGCAATCAATGCTCCTAACCACTGAGCCATCTTTCCAGCCCCTGTGACTACATACTTTTCATAAATTATAAGATTACTGAAACCAGCTGATGTAATTTGTGTCTCATCTATTGTCAGGTATTGCAGACCTGTATAGAGGAAATAACTGCAATCAAGACCATGGCAACTCTTATAAAAGAACATTTAATTGAGGCTGGCTTACAGTTCAAAAATTTAGCTCATTATCATCATGACAAGGAGCATAGTAGCAAGCAGGCAGACATGGTGCTGGAGAAGTAGCTGAAAGGTCTACATCTGGATCTGCAGACAGCTGGCAGAGAGAGAGAGAGAGAGAGAGAGAGAGAGAGAGAGAGAGAGAGAGAGAGAGCTCCCTGGCCTTTGAAATCCTAAAGCCCACCCACAATGACACACTTCTTCCAACAAGGCCACACCTCCTAATCCTTGTCAAGTATTGCAACTCCCAAATGACCAAGCATTCAAATCTATGAACCAAGGGGGCCCATTTATTCAAACCCCCACAACCACTAGAGGAAATATCTCTTTCTCACTCAGCAATCATTACCTGCCTCATGGAGGGGTGGGACTTCATGAACTCCTTCACCTTCCGTTGTTTTCTTAAGATGCCATTAATTTGGTATGATTGTTAGATTTATTATCCACTAAGCTCTTTGTGTGTCTCTCTGTCTCTTGTTTGTACATGTGCACATGGGAGTGTAGATACTTGTATGCGTGGAGACCAGAAGGTCTTCTTCAGTCGCTCTCAGCCTTTACCTTTGAAACAATCTCTTACTGAACATGAAGCTCATGGATTGGCTACACCTGCTGGTCAGTGAGCTTCAGGAATCCACTTGTCTTTGTCCCATTCCATTGCCCGAGTGATGCGGTTATTTATAGGCTGGCCACAGCAACTGGCTTTCACATGGATGCTGGGCTTCCAAATTCGGCTCCTCATGCTCTTTCAGCAAGCACTATGACCACTGAACCATCTCCCTGGCCCCTAAATTAAGTGTGTGAGTGTGTATGTGTGAGGAGGGGAGTGTATGAGTGTGTGTGTGTGTGTGTGTGTGTGTGTGTGTGTGTGTGTGAAGAACATTTAAAATCTGTTGTTGGTAATTTTCCAGTATAAAACACATCATTAATAATCATAGTTACCGCTGGGCGGGGGTGGGGCACCCCTTTAATTCCAGCACTTGGGAGGCAGAGGCAGGCAGATTTCTGAGTTCGAGCCCAGCCTGGTCTACAGAGTGAGTTTCAGGACAGTCAGGGATACACAGAGAAACCCTGTCTCGAAAAAACCA
>NW_022196904.1:63657314-63669705 GCF_008632895.1 Mastomys coucha
AAAAGAAAAAGAAAAAAAAATCATAGTTACCATGCTGAACAATGGATTTCTATAACTTACTTCTAACAAATTGTGTATCTCTTGACCAACGTTTTCTTAATTCCTCAAGATCATCTGAATCTTGAGCACAAATCTCAAAGAAAAAAGAAAAAAAAAACAAAACAAAAACAAAAACAAAAAAACCCCACAAGTATCTTAAAAATGTTCTAAAGAGATGATACATGAAACACCCAGAGTCTCTTATCTCTTTTCTTTCCTCCAGCCCTTACAGCTCGCTTGAGCTCTCTCTCTCTCTCTCTCTCTCTCTCTCTCACGCACACACACACAGACTTTCCCACACCCCTCTACTTGAGATTGAACCCAGGACCCCACACATGGTGGGCAAGTGCCCTGCCACTAAATTCATTTCCTTGTCACCCTTTTATTTATTTATTTCATTGGGAGACACGGTCTCAATGAGTTGTTCAGGCTGGTCTTGAACTCAATTTTGTAGTCCAGGCTGACCTTGAACTTGTGATCCTCCTAAATTACATCCTGAGTTGCAAGGATTATAAACATCAGGCTCTGTTCTCAAACTTTCCTTCTTTAGTCAGAAGCAAGCAAGCCTTCACATTCTTCCAATAAAGCCCTTCTTTTTTCTAACCACAGTTTAGAACCAAAGCCACCTTGTAATGTCTATCCATTCATTTAAGCTTTGAGCACCGTGAAGGTTACTCTTCAATGTCAGCTTGACTGGATTTCCAATCACTTAGGAGATTCTAGGAGATGGTGTTGGTATGTGTGTGAGGGAATCCTCAGAGACTGTTAACTGAGAAGGCTAAGATGCCATCTCATAGGCTGAGGAGCTGCCATGGAACAGAGGAAGCAGAAATGAAGCTGAGCTTGCTCAGCCTCAGCACATACCATGAGTAACCTACATTGCTCTGCCCTTTCTGAACCCTGGAACCCTCAATCTTTCTCTCCCTCTCCTTCTCCCTTTCCCGCTCCCCTCTTTTCCTCTCCTCTTCCATCTTCTCCCTTCCCTTCCCCAGCACCTCTGTTTTTCAAAACAAGGTTCCTCTGTCTAGTCCTGAGTATCCTGGAACTCACTCGATAGACTGGTCCAGCCTCAAATTCAGAGATCTGCCTGCGTTTGCCTCCTAAGTTCTGGACACCATTATCACGGTCCAACAGTTTTTACTTCTTCTTTTTTTGGTTTTTTGAGACAGGGTTTCTCTGTGTAGCCCTGGCTGTCCTGGAACTCACTCTGTAGACCAGGCTGGCCTCAAACTCAGAATCTGCCTGCCTCTGGAGTGCTGGGATTAAAGGCGTGCACCACCACTGCCTGGCCTCAGTTTTTACTTCTTTTCTTGTTTGTTTGGTTTTGGTTTTGGTTGTTGTTTGTTTCAGACAGGGTTTTTCTGTATGGCCCTGGCTGTCTTGGAACTCACTCTGGAGACCAAGCTGGCCTTGAACTCAGAAATCTGCCTGCCTCTGCCTCCCAAGTGCTGGGATTAAAGGCATGCGCCACCACTGCCCGGCCAGTTTTTACTTCTTAAGTGACAGGCCTAGAACTCACTATGTAGACCAGGTTAGCCTAAAACTCATAGAAATCCTCCTGCCTCTGCCCCCTACCCTAAGGGTTGAAATTAAAGACATGCACCAATCAACAGCTATAGCTCCTCGGATCTCCTTTTTTGAGCTCAAAACAGAGGGGTTTCCAGAATGGATTTGCTCAACTACTGAGTCCCTTTCACACCTGGAAATGAATTTCACAAGTCATCTCTGGCTAAACAAAAACCACCTTTGTTTCCAAAGAGGAAACAGAAGATAGGTCTGTGTGGTTTTAGCCTCTGAGAACAAGAACGGAGGTTCCTCAAAGTGCAGGTCTCCGACCCCCTGGGGAGGAAGCAGAACAAACTGATTCTGGGGGAGCATTGAGCAGCTTCTCCTAAGGCTGGAATTGTGCCACTAAGAGTGGACAGTTATGCTGGACAGTGGTGGCGCATGCCTTTAATCCCAGCACTGGGGAGGCAGAGGCAGGTGGATTTCTGAGTTCTCAACCAGACTTGTCTATGGAGAGAGTTCCAGGACAGCCAAGGCTACACCAAAAAACCCTACAGCCAAGGCTATACAGACAAACCCTACCTTAAAAAACCATCAAACAAACAAGAATGAACAGCCTCAGGAACAGAAACGAAAAATTAATTGGGCTGGAGAGATAGGTCAGTCAGTTGAGGGCTTGCTGTGCACACATGATGGACCTGAGTGTGGATTTAGCACTCTGATTAAAAAAAAAAAAGGGCATAGCACCCACCTACTCCCAGTACCAGGCAGGCTGAGACAAGCAGAGATCTCTGGAGTTTACTGGTCAGCCATTGTAGAAGAATGGGTGAACTCTGGGTTCAGTTAAAGACCCTCTCACCCCCTCACTGTACACATACATACACACACGAGCACACACACACACACAGAGAGAGAGAGAGGAGCTTTTTCAGGCCGCCAGATACACAGGCAGATAAGACAATTATACACATAAAATAACAAATAAACCTAAAAAAGAATTTAAGTAAAAAAAAAAAATTAAAGTAGCAGCGGCACATGCCTGTAATCTGAACCTTCAGGAGTAAGGGCCAGAGAGTCAGAAGTTCAAGGCTAGCCCTGGCTACCTACTGATTTCAAGGCCAGCCTGTGATAATTGAGACATTGTCCAAGAAATTAACACAAAACAAAACCAATACATGTGTATATCATATTACCTAGCCCACCTAGCCCCTACCTTCAGTTCATGTTTGTCAGTTATACCTAGGTGAGATTTAAAAGAAACAGTAATAAAGGGACTGGGGCTGAAGCTGGATCCTGCTGGTGACAAGCAGAAGCAGCTTACTCTCAGGACGGCCATTTCATTTTCAGATGCCATTTAATCACAGGGAGAAACTAAACTGTGCGGTTTTAGGTCCCAGGCCGTAGGGGAGCTGGGGACTTCCCTACAGCTGAGCAGCTTCTCTTGTAAACAGTTGTTGGAGTCCAAATATCTCAGGGACAACTTGTAAGGAGACAGTTATTTGACTCCAGCCATCTCGAGAACAAGTTTTCCATCTTGCTCACAAGGTCAAACAAGTTCATGTTCCCAGGCCTAGGAATGAACACCTATCCCACTTCTCCAAATATTTTCTTAATTGTCTGTTAACTGGTAAGGAATATAGGAACTGCTGCTATCTAAACTAAGGTGCATAAGTTATAAAAATATATAACCAGTTTCCTGTTGTACCTTAATTGACTACATGCATCTCGTCTACTCCTTTGTTCTTACCATTCTAAAATTCCAGGCCAGAGTCCAAGAGGGGACCTGGCTGTAAAAGCTGAATTAGGACCTTGAAGCCAGGTGCCTGAATACGGCCCAGTCTCCACCAGGTATTCCCTTGTTTAACCCATAATGTCAAAATAACATAACATTACAGCCCCCCCGCTTTGTGTTCCCATCCTTTAAAGATGTTGTATAATTTCCCTTCGGGGACCTGTTTCAGATTGTTATGAAATATAGTACCTCGAAGGGCGGGGGATGTTACCTAGCTAGGACCGTGCCAAGGTATACCCCTGGAAAAAAATCACACTATGTAACAAAGCAGGCATAAAGAAGGTTTATTTGGGAGAAGGGACCTGGAGGAGGGGTAGAGGCAGACAGATGGGAACAGACCCATGAGGGCAAGGGAATGGGGAGACAGAGAAGGACAGAAGAGGGAGTGAGAGCCAACTGGGGTGTACACCAGGCCACCTGTACCTGGTGGTGGCAGATGATGACATAAGCCATTGCTATGTGTCTGGAAGGACCTTAGCTGAACTGCCTATAAACTGATGTCTCTCCCTTCCCATTTAATGAAAAATGGGGAGCTAGGGAGGGGTGATATGATGGTGGGGCAGAAGTGAGAGCATTGTGTTCTTCAGATTACTTCCTGCTGACTGGGGTTGCGGAGGGATGTCACTTGTGGGGGGAAGGTGCAGGCCCAGTTGGAGTATCGGTGAGGTTGGACCAGAGCACCTGTGAGCAGTCACCCTGGATGCAGATTTCGAGTGAACACCTGGACTTGGCAGGATTCTGGAAAAGACATATATATTAAGAGCAGAAGATAAAGTTAAGTGGGTTAGGGAGAAAATATTTTTTTCTTAGGTTTACATTTGAAACTTTTAGGCCTATGGTCTTGGTAGCTCACGGGAAGGAAGTCCCCAAACCAGGGAACTGGGGAGGGATCTCACACTCTGAAATAGGCAATAAGTGGAAAAACTCAGGCTATCGATGGACAAGGGTACTTATCTGGAATCCATTTGACCCATCAAAGGTGGGCCCGAGTGGATGTCCTGAAGCTTACAAGAATCTTTTTAAGTTTTCAAAAAGAGATAAATTTTGGACAGGTTAAATTGTTTGTAGTCTGTACTGAAATCCATATTGTAGAAAAAGGTACTAGATCCCATATTTGTGTCATAGTGGAGGTCTGGTAAAACATTTTTTGTGAAAGGCATGAGCACTCCTTAAGGTGAGCTCAGGAAGGGCAGACAGCTTCTGGGGAGCATCGGGGGAAGAGGAGCTTCTTCCTCTATCCAGAAGATTGGCCGGATATGAAGTCAGCATAATGAGAAAGAACAACCAAAAGGAAGCTTACAGTCTTGAACTTGTGACCAAGATAGTGGATCTCACCATGGTATGTTTTACCAGAGTTAGACTAATAACTTATCAGAACTCCATTGATCAGAGTTAGAACTCAGACCCTTCCAAGTCCTAATACAATGGTAGCATAGCGAGGGGAAGAAATCGGAGGCATTTCTCATTCCTTGGATGGGCCTTAAATCAGTTTCTTATCACCATTTAAGCAATCACTTGCATTTACCAACCTTAAAACACATCCTTAGACCCTAAAACACTTTCTTAGATCCTCACAGCTTAAGCTTTCATCTCCCCAGACCTTACATAAACTTTACATCCTTTTTCCTAGACAGTTACTCACTATGAGATACAGATGGTTGACTATTGGGAGCCATCCTGTGAAGTGTGTTCCTTTACATAAAGGAATAGTAAAAAGTTACATCTGAACCGGGAAGTGGGGACACATGCCTTTAATCCCAGCACTTGGGAGACAGAGGCAGGTGGATTTCTGAGTTCGAGGCCAGCCTGGTCTACAGAGTGAGTTCCAGAACAGCCAGGGCTATACAGAGAAACCCTGTCTGAAAAAAACAAAGACAAAAACAGAAAAAGTTACATCTGAAACCTGTTTAACATGAAGCCTGTGAGCAAGACAAACCTGTTTGCCTTTCTAATAAGAGACCTGGTAGTTTTAACTAGCTAATGAACTGATTAATGATTGACACAGTGACAGATTGCCTTGAAGTAAGGGGCTAGTTGCCTGTTGTTCTCTAGCTGTCAAGCTATGGTTAGTTTAGCCCTCAATGTGATCAGAGACCTGAGCGCTCAGAACATAAAGCTTTCATCCTTAAGCTTCTGTCTCTGAAGTGAGTTTTTTCAGCTTCCACCCTAAACCCAACAGATTCCCCAGGCTCTGGGAAGCTCTCATGTGCAAGAACTCCAGGTTACAGCATTGCAGATGATCTTGAACTTTTTTGATCCTTCTACTTCATGTGCCACCACACTGGTTTCATGTATCTACCTCTAAAGAATCCCTGAAATGCTGCAAGATTAATGGCTCATTTGGCCATTACTAGAAATAGCAATTATGGTTATCCTGGACCTTTGAGGACTGACTGATGTTCCTAGTATTCCCTGGGTCTGATACCATCAGCCCAGAATAAAGGGCTGTGTGAGTGTGCTGTGTGTGGTCGGTCAGTGCACATTTGTCAGAGAGGCAGGGACCATGGTGGGCAGGGTGGGTGGGTGAGTGGTGGGGCTGTGGAGGGGGCACTGCAGAGCTGTGCACTGAGGTCATTACCATCTACTAATGAACTTACTTAGTAAGCCTTTGTTCCTGCTTCTGCTACTCTTCCTCTTCCTCCTCTTTGAGATAGGGCCTACTCTCCATCCCTGGCCAGCAAGAACTTGTGTTTATTATCCCAGCTCCGCCTCCCAGCACTGGGAGTATGGTTGTTCACCGTGGGCCTTATCCAGCTCTTGGTAAGTTTCTCTTATAGAACTCTGCAACAGATTTTTAGGAAGAGACTAATGAACCAAAAAGAGAGCATACATGTGATTTTGCTCCATCTTGCCAAATTCCCCTCCGGAAGAGCTGTGCCTTGCCATATTCCCACTAGCATCTCCTGCTTGTGTCTGTTTTTACGTATATATAGTACACATGCATACATTCAGGTAAAATATTCATACACATAAAGTAACTTGTACAAAATAAAATAAATAAATCATAAAAAAAAAAACCACCCAGCCTTCTCCATCATTGTGCCCCTCTGTCCTCTGAAGTATACACCAAACAGATATAGTAATCTTTTTTGTTTATTTGGAGTGGGACAGATTCTTTTTTATTTTTTAAGACAGGGTCTCCTGTTGCTCAAAATGGCCTCCAATTTGCTATGTAAAAGGATCGTAAATTCAAAGTCACTCTTAGCGGATTTCTGAGTTCAAGGTCAGCCTGGTCTACAGAGTGAGTTCCAGGACAGCCAAGGCTACACAGAGAAACCCTGTCTCGAAAAAACAAAAAACGAAAAACAAAAATCAAACAAACAAAAATCAAAGTCACTCTTAGCTACTTAGCAAGCTCAAGGCTAGCCTATGAGAAGGGAGAATCTGTCAAAAACAGGAACCTAAAGAGTGAGCTCTCTGAGCAAATAGGCTGAGAGGCAAACAGGTCTAATGTTATTTCTTCTCCCCAGACAAGAAGCAAAAATAGGACAGAGGTGGCAGCACATACCTTTAACCCCAGCACCACAGAGGCAGAGGCAGAGGCAGGCTGGTCTGTCACTAAGTCCAAGGCCTGCCTGGCTTACATAATGAGTTCCAGGGTAGCCAGAACTAAATAGTGAGACTGTCTCAAAAACAAAACAAAACAAAAAACAAACAAACAACAAACAAACAAGCAAAAACAAACAAACAAAACTGGAAATAGAACTGACCCCTCCCCAACAGTCCTTGCCAGTGCCAATGGAGAACGGACCTCTATCTTACTCATCTACAACACAATGTTTATATAAACTATACTCCATTGCCAAAGAACAGCATGGTGCTCACCTCTCCCCTCCAGTACTTGGGCAAATTCCACTGTGGAGTCTCTTGTCTGGTTCTCTCCTCACCCTTCTGATTTAGTGCCATCCTGGCTAACTACAACCCCCAGCTCTGCCCTTTCCAGTGTTGGCTTTATTCTCCCAAGACACAAACTTGAGGCACAAACTGATGTTAGTCAAGACCTTGCTTCATCCCAGCTGCAGGCAGTGTGTACTCAGCCACACTCACATGTCCTCCTGCATCTGAAACTCTCCCTGTAACGACTGCCAAAGCCATACACAATGCACTTCTAATTCCTAGAACGGACTTCACTGCCATCCAAGGGTTAGAGCAAAGGCTTTTGTAAGCTAGCCTCAGGAACATTCTAGCAGTGGCTGCACTCGTAAGTGAATACTACTAACATATTATATTTATGAAAATCCAGTAAGTTGTCTCCTCACAGAGCAATTCTCTGGGTCTCTAAAGCACAAGGTAAAGGTCTTTTAGGGGAAGAATGGGCAACTTCAGATATGAGGACAGAATGCCAATTCAAGGGGAAGACAAGGATAAAGTCTCATTTCAATACCTATGAAGGTGTTTTGATTATTAATTAAGATTAATGTTTCTTTTCTTTCTTTCCTTCTTGTTTTTGTTTGTTTTAGATTTTCCAGACAACATTTCTCTTTGTAACCCTGACTGCTCTGGAACACTGTAGTCCAGGCTGGCCTTGAACTCACAGAGATCCTCCTGCCTCTGCCACCATTGCCCAGCTGTGATTAACATTTCAATTTTGACAACTGGCTCGTTTTGTTGTTGTTGTTGTTGTTTGTTTTTGTTTCCGAAACAGGGTTTTTCTGGATCGCCCTGGCTGTCCTGGAACTCACTCTGTAGCCTAGGCTGGCCTCCAACTCAGAAATCTGCCTGCCTCTGCCTCCCAAGTGCTGGGATTAAATGACAACTGAGTAGTTCTAAGTGAAAATTATTCTCCATAAGTGACATGCTGGAATCAGCTGAAAGCTAAGAGCCTTAAAGCAAAATCTGAGGTTTCGTTAGAAGGAATTCTGCTTCACGATTGATGTGGAAATTCTGCTGGGGTTCCTAGTTTGCCCTAATCTTCGAATATTATCATTTTTTTATGATTTTAATGTTTTTGTTTGCTTTTTTCTTTTGGGACAGGATCTTATTTAGTCTAGACTGGACTCAAATTCGCTATATAACCAAAAAGGTAGATCTTACTGCTTCCATCTCCCACAAGCTGAGATTATAGGTACGAGTCATAGTGCTTTGTTTGTTTGTTTGGCTGGTGTTTTCTGTTGGGCAGGTAGGTGGTGTTTTTGTTTTTAATACAGAGAACCTGATACTACTGCAGAACAATACCTCTAGCCCTCTGGGCTTGAACTTACCAACTCTCATAACTACATAACTGATTCCTTACATATTCTCTCTCTGTCTGTCTCTCTCTCTGTCTCTCTCTCCGTCTCTCTGTCTCTGTCTCTCTGTCTCTCTCTGTCTCTCTCTGTCTCTCTCTCTCTCTCTCTCTCTCTCTCTCTCTCACACACACACACACACACACACACACACACACACACACACACACACTTTTCTTTGAAGAATCCTGACTAATATAGTCAGACTCATTCTTGTTTTGTTTTGTTTTTTGAGACAGGGTTTCTCTGTGTAGCCCTGGCTGTCCTGGAACTCACTCTGTAGACCAGGCTAGCCTAAAACTCAGAAATCTGCCTGCCTCTGCCTCCCAAGTGCTGAAATTAAAGACGTGCTCCACCACTGCCCGGCAGCGTCAGACTCATTCTTAATCAAGGTCAAGAGTACAGGATTTGTTTGCATAAGAGATTGCCAGACAGCCAGGGCTACACAGAGAAACTCTGTCTCGAAAAACCAAAAGAAAAAAAAGAAAAAAAAAAGAGATTGCCAGAGAACTGACTTGTGAGCTATAAATAGCATCATTAGCAAGCTTCCTATCTGGGTAGTAGGCGGTAGGGTAAACAGAAAGATGGTGGCACCTGACAGCTGAAATGGTTTAAAAATTGCACTGATAAAGCAAAGACCTTTCTAAAGACATTTAAGGTGCTGCTGCTTTAAAAAATAATAATATATGTATGTATGTAAGTACGTATGTATGTATGTATATATATATACAATTCTGTGTTTTTGTTTATTTGTTTGTGTATTATTAGTGTGTGTGAGTGCTGATATTTATGTATATACCATAGTGTACATGAATAACTTTCAGAGTTGTTTCTCTCCTTCCACCACGTATTCTGGGGAACTTAGATCACTGGGCTTGTATGGCAAAAGCTTTTTCCCACTGGCCATATTGATGCCCCTAAGATGCTTCTTAAAGCTATTAATACAGGATGAAGATGTGGTTCAGTGGTTAAGAGCACTTTCATGCTCTTGTGGGTGACCCAGATTCAATTCTCAGCATCCACATGGCAGCTTACAAACAGCTCTAACTCTAGTCCCAAGGGGTCCAGCAGCATAGTCTAGACTCTGTAGGCACAAGGCATATATATAGTGAACAAACATACATGCAGATAAAATAGCTGTACCCGTCGAGCAGTGGTGGTGCACACCTTTAATCCCAGCACTTAGGAGACAGAGGCAGGTGGATTTTTGAGTTCAAGGCCAGTCTGGTCTACAAAGTGAGTTCCAGGACAGTCAGGGCTATACAGAGAAACCCTGTCTCACAAACAAAACAAAACAAAACAAACAAACAAACAAAAAAGCTGTACCCATAAAATAATTTTTAAAAATATAACATATACTTCAGGGCTAACGGTACAACTTAACAGTAAAGGACACACTTAGCTTGTGCAATACCCTGAGTTCAATCCCCAACACTAAAATAAAATAATAGATACATACTAGATAGAGAAATAAGACCACAAAGCTGAGATCCAAGGAAGAAAAAGAGTTTCAACTTGTCTTGACCAATAACCCCTTAGGAGCCAGGCATACATATGTTCAACCCTAGGACTTAGGAGAATGGAATAGAAGTTTGAAGCTAGTTGGGTTATCATGTTAGTGAAACCCTGACTCAAGAAAACAAAAGTGTTTGAACTGACAGTGCACTAAAGCTTTCACTAAAAGGAGTCACAGGCAACTGAACTGATCATAACGGCAGGTGAAGATATTAATGTAGACTGTGCAGTAGCCGTTGTGAATATTGATCAGATTGAAGAACTCTGCGGGGACTATGCTATGTGCTGAGGACACATGTTTTAAGAAACGAGTTCTTGCAGTAGCTGGACCCTGAAGCAACAGAAAGAGGATTTTCTACACACACTTTAAATTCAGCGTTTGGGGGTTATTTATCAACTCAAAGAGTTAATCCTAAGGAACATCCTGTAAATCAAGAATTAGGAGAGGGTTGAAGAGATGGGTCATTGGTTAAGAGCACTGACTGTTTCTTCCTGAAGACCAGGGTTCAATTCCCAGCATCCACATGGTAGCTCTCAACTGTCTGTAGCTCCAAGATCTGACATTCTCACACAGACATACATGTAGATGCATATAATATAAAAATGAATAGCCTGGCAGTGGTGGCGCACGCCTTTAATCCCCAGCACCTGGGAGGCAGAGGCAGGTGGATTTCTGAGTTCGAGGCCAGCCTGGTTTACAGAGTGAGTTCCAGGACAGCCAGTGCTACACAGAGAAACCCTGTCTTGAAAAAACAAAACAAAACAAAAAAAAACAAACAAAAAAAACATTAGGAAGAATTAGTCCACCTAAACAAAGTCAGAAAAACGGCAAACCAAAGGGCTCCTGAAATGGCTCATCAGGTAAGGGTGCTTGCCATCAAACTTTATGTCCTGAGTTCGATCCTTGTAACCTACATGGTGGAAGGAGATAAGCAACTACTGCAGATTGTTGCACACACACACCCTCACATCAATTAATCAAACAAACAACGTGTAGAGCAGGGGAAAAAGAAAAATAATAACAGAAAAGAACAAGGTAAGCCGGGCGGTGGTGGTGCACGCCTTTAATCCCAGCACTTGGGAGGCAGAGGCAGGTGGATTTCTGAGTTCGAGGCCAGCCTGGTCTACAGAGTGAGTTCCAAGACAGCCAGGGCTATACAGAGAAACCCTGTCTCAAAAACAAAACAAAACAAAACAAAAAACAAAAAGCAAGGCAAACTAGATAGAGGTACGACCTCAATAAATTTGTAATGCTGAACATTTTCCTTGAGAAAGATTAAGTTATCTTTATTGGTTTTCCTATAGAACACCAGCCTGTATGAGACAGTGTGATATACTTTATTATTTGTAGTTTGTGATCTCCAATACAAGACACATCCTTATATAGGTCAATCCTGGAAGTGCTATTTAATAAAAAAAAAATAAATAAACCAACAAAACAACAAAAATCCCTCTGTTTAAATGTTCTTTGCAAATAGTTGTAGTGTTTGTTTTGTAACAGATTTACTTTTTAAAAAATTTTATATGAATGAGTGTTTTGCCTACATGTAAGTCTGCTTTGAGCACGCTTGGATTGTGAACTACCAGGTAGGTGCTGGGAACTGAACACGGGTCCTTTGTAAGAGCAGCAAGCTCTCTTAGCCACTAAGCCATCTCTCCAGCCCTCGTTTGTAGTACTTTAAATAAATAATGATCTCATGAAGTATACTATCTCTAGACTGAAGTTCTAAGTACCTCTGTAAGACATCAAGCATAAAATGATTCAAACAACCCATTTTGTCTGTATAATTAATTCACCATGTTTTCATGATTTTAGGAATTATTGCTTTCTGGGGACTCAAAGTGTAAAATTAAAATGTTAAGGTTGTAATTTAATTCCTGGCCTATTGCCTTGATGTCCCATTTAAAATAAAACATGTTCTTCTCTCTCTCTCTTTCCTCTCTCTCTCTCTCTCTCTCTCTCTCTGATTGTGTGTTGGGGGGGCAGGTCAGTGCAGTCTCACATGCTGGCCCTCCTCTTCCACCTTGTTTTGGACAGGGTGTATTTGTTGTTTTCCAACTGCGTATTCCAGGATAGGTAGCTGAGCGCTTTGGGAAACTCTCCACTTTTCCTCTGCCCTTAGAAACACTGGGATTACAGGAGCTCACAGTAAGCATTCAGCTTTTCACATGGGGTCTGGGGATTCAAACTCAGGTCCCCACAATTACATGGCAAGCACTTTAACCCACTGAACTCTCTCCCCAGTCTCATATAAGCTTTTCTTGCTTTCTCTCTCTCTTCCTCTCTTTCTTTTTTTCTTTTTCTTTTCTTTTT
>NW_022196904.1:63669750-63685065 GCF_008632895.1 Mastomys coucha
CTGTGTAGCCCTGGCTGTCCTGGAACTCACTCTGTAGACCAGGCTGGCCTCGAACTCAGAAACCCACTGGTCTCTGCCTCCCAAGTGCTGGTACTCTCTTAATAAAGTTATAGCTGTGCAGTTGTGTGGGAGCATTAAGGAACAATCTCAACAGCAGCAACCACTTCAACAGTCCCCAGCTGACGAGTGAGACTTACAGTCCCCTAGTGGGCTGTAAGCAGAAGGTGCAATCTGGTCTATCTCAGGCAGGTTCTTGAAAAGAAAATCCTAAGTAGGTTAGCCCAATATCAAAGGCATGGAGATGAATTATGGATGAGTTGGGTTTATGGAGCTGATCAGATAAAAATGCAAAATATCTAGGCCAAAACTAATCCAATTAAATCAAAGCTCAAAAGCCATGCAACACTAAAGAGCCCATTTATTAATAATATGAGATGGAATTAATAATCATAATATCTGAAGAAATCATTACAGCCAGCAAGATAAGGTTCCACGGATAAGTATGCAAGGGATTTGCACCAGTTATTTCTCAAGAAAAAGTTACACGTGTGGCTTCAAATGTCTGAAAACAAACCCAGGCTCACCAGCTCCAAGGACACAAACTATAGCAGCAGTGAGATTCTGTTCTCTGCTTATGGATAGGGCAAAGACAGAGAGAAACAAAACCAGAAAGACGAAAGTGCCTGTAAGAAAACAATTAGCAAAACACACCTGGACTCTGATGTAGCAGTACCATGTGACTCCAACAAGATAAGAGTTGGGTCACAAGGACACGCTGTGTCACATCAGGCCTTTCCTGCCAGCCCTGCAGAGTTTGAGCCTGGAAGATCTTGAGTTCTAGACCAGACTGGGCTACATAAGATTCTGCCTTCAAAAGGAGTAATAAATTTATAAAAACAATGTCAATAAAACGAGAGAGAAATTGAAATGTCCTGTTAAGGCAGTAGCCAGGGGATGGGGTAGAATGGGGAGAAGGCTCAAAACAAAAACCAGACAATAACAAACAAGCAAAAAGTAAAGTTGCTATGGTAATAAACTGCACTTGCAAGTTTATTACCTCTCTCTCTAGTTTACTCTCTCTCTCTCTCTCTCTCCCTCCACCTTTCACTCCCCCTCTCTTCTCTCCTCTCTCTTCTCTCCTCTCTCTTACCCATTCTCTCCCCTCCTCTCTCTTACCCTCTCTTTCCCCTCCTTTCTCTTAGTGTCTCTCCCCTCTCTCCTCCCTCCCCTGCCACCCTCTCTTTTTAGCTGGGACCTTTTTAATTCTTCAGCAGTCAGTGTGCCTTTATCTCTTTCTAGATCTTGAAGAATGAATCTAAGTTTCCTTCCATGGCCAGTAGCCACTTATTTTCGGTCATTTTCTGCTGAAGAGGTTAGCCGGTGAGCTGCCAAAAGGAACTGTATTACAGTTTCCAAAATGCAGCTTTTGTTTTCATATCTCGTTTGCTCTCTGCCAAGCTAGAGATTAAGAGAGACGCCGCCCCATCTGTTTTGCTAACTATAAAAGAGCTCAGGAATGTTCCAGAACATACAGCCACTAGTCACTATTGGATATAAAGAACCAAGTTGACCAGAAGGTGGGCCACGAGTGAAGGAATTACATAAAAGTTCTGTTTTCCTTTCTGAAAGTAGCAGGATGAATTTGTTTTGTGTTGATCACAGTCCTGCGGATGAAAAGGTCAGTCCAGACAGAAGTCTAAACAAGCCTGTTCCTGGTGCTGGCTGGCGCTTTGCCTCAGTGACTAAGAGCGCCACAGCAGATGAGGGCTCCATTCCCAGCACATATATGGTAGCTCATAGCCCATGATGACTCTATCTCCAGGGCATCTGAGGCCTCCTGCACATGGGGTGCATAGACATATACCTAGGTGTGCACAGGCACATGTGCGCACACATGCACACACTCAAATTAAATGCAAAAGAAAAGTCTGCTCCTGACTAAAAATAACTACAAAGCTGCTCTAAGAAAACCTTGTGATGGAATATTTCCCAGCTTGGTTGGAGGTGTGGCTCGATAGAAAAGCCTTTGTTTGCTATCAGGAGGCCCACGTTTCATCCCCCAGCACTGTGGCACACACACACACACACACACACACACACACACACACGGGGGGGGGGGGGGGGGGAGAAGGAGAGGGAGAGGAAGAGGGAGAGGGAGAGAGAGTTAACACTGCTATCTGGTTGAAGGGGACTTAACTACAAAAATTTCTTCACAGAAGAAATTCCACAGAGTTAATGAAAAGAAGTTAGGCTAGCCAGACAGAAACAGGAAACACGTATTAAAACAGAAACTCAGAGTTGATTTGCAGTTAATAGTAAATGAATGTAGTTACTATTTTCCCATGTGTACCAACTGGGAAATTATAGACACCAACCTGGGTCAAAAAATCCAGGAAGGTAGCCAGGAAAAATCTAGAGGGTACATGTAGCGGAGAAGGGGTATATTTTGAGATACAGATCTAGGCCTCACTGTTGGTCCTTGGTAAGAAGGGGAGTGTGGGAAGGGGGTGCGATGCAGAGGAAATGGAGGAGAAAGAAACATGAAGACAGAGGAGAGAATGCTCAACATACAATATAGACTTAACAAAAGTTTAAAAAGAAATTAATTTAAGAAGATGAGAGAGCTGGGCCGTGGGGGCACATGCCTTTTATCCCAGCACTTGGGAGGCAGAGACAGGCAAATTTCTGAGTTTGAGGCCAGCCTGGTCTACAGAGTGAGTTCCAGGACAGCCAGGGTTATGCAGAGAAACCCATCTTGAAAAACCAAAAAAAAAAAAAAAAAAAAAAAAAAAAAAAAAAAAAAAAAAAAAAAAAAAAAAAAAAAAAAAAAAGATGAGAGAAAAGAAGAAAAATAAACAACAGTTCCAAATAACTGAAGCACAGAGATGCGTGGAGGTGGAGGCAGAGGATTGGGGCTTCAATATCATCCTTGACCATATAGCAAGATCAAGGGCAGTTTGGGCTCTGTGAGACCGTATCTCACAAAGCAAAACAAGGGCTGGCAAAATGGCTCAGTGGTAAAGTGAAGTACAAGGCGGACAGCTATTTTCAGTTTTGCAGAAGCCACATGGTGGGGAGAACCAACCCCCAGAAGGTGTCTCTAATCTTTACATGAAAAATGGCACATGTGCCCCTGCGCACATATAATACATACACAACTATATATACATATATATATATATATATATATATATATATATAATTTTTTTTTGAGACAGGGGTTTCTCTGTGTAGCCCTGGCTGTCCTGGAACTCACTCTGTAGACCAAGGCTGGCCTCAAACTCAGAAATCTGCCTGCCTCTGCCTCCCAAATGCTGGGATTAAAGGTGTGCGCCACCACCGCCCGGCTCACAATAATAATTTTTTAAAATCTTTAAAAGGAGAAGGATCCTGTCTTAAAACACAAAAACAAACAACAATCCAAAAAGCTGAACTTTTGGATTGTAAGAGACATAAAAATGGTCCAGAAAGTTTAAAGTGCTTGTCAAGTAAGTTTGACGAACTGACTTAGATCTCTAAAAAAATATGGTGGAAGGGGAGAATTGACTTCAGAAAGTTGTCCTCTGACCACCAAATGTGTGTGTGATGCCACTGATGTGCACAGACATATACATACATACAAACATAAATACACACACGCGCGCGCGCGCGCGCACACACACACACACATGCACGCATGCACACAGGTGCTCACGTACAAAGTGGCGTGCACACCCATGGACACTTACAGATAAGAAGAGAATGTTAGGTGTTTCTCTGTCTCTGCCTCATTCCCTTGAGACAATGATACTCACAGAACCTGAAGCTAGGCTAGTGGGAGCGTGAGGCCCAACATTGTGTCTCTGCACTGTTCCCCAAGATTGTTGTAGGGCCACGCCCAGCCTTTTCTGTGGGTACCTGGAATTCAGACTCAGCTCTTTCTGCTCTCATACTAGTTAAGCCACACACACACACACACACACACACACACACACACACACACCAGGTCGTTATTCTTTATTTTGTAGAGGCAGTGTCTCACTGTAGCTCAGACTGGCCTGGAATTCCCTCTGTAACCCAGGATGGCTTTGAGCTGAGGGAGGCTCTTCCTACCTTAGCTTCCTAAGTGATCCAACATGCCTGATCCTTAACCTTATTAAAACCGAAAAACACAATTTTCTAAATTGTCTAAGACAGAAAATTGACCAAGCCAACACTATACTGCTGATGAATTGATATTTGAATGTATTCATGTATTTCGATTTTTATAAAATGTACATAACTTTTGACTATTTTACTAAGCCTACAGTTCCCTGGTACTGAGCGCACTCCTATACGATGTAATCAGCACCTCGGCCGCCTCCACAATTCTTCACTGCAGTTATTTTCAAGTGAGAGGGCTGCTATTTTCAAGTCTGGAAAGGGAACTCCATTATACAAGAAGGAAAAGAGATGAGCAAAGTTAGCACGTGTCTGATCCATACGGAGACTTCGCCTAAGGCTGCGAGGGTGAGGAGGCTACAGCACTGCTCTCAGGGACAGCCCTAGTACTGGGCTGCCTGTGCCTGGCTGGAGAAGTCCAGCATCAGAATGGAGCAGGCAAGTGGGAGGACCAGGTTTACCCTAAACCCAGCATCTATAATCCTTTAAGTCGATGTTTGATTAGAGGCCAAAACAGTAGTAGGTTCTCTGTTGCTTGTCATGTGGATTGGGGGTGTAACTCTGTTGGTAGAGTAGTTGTCTAGCATTCGTGAGGTCCTGGGGTACAATCTCCAGCATTATTTAAAGCAGGCATAGTAGCCCAGGTTTATAATCCCAGAATCCAGATCGCTACTGGTTCAAGGTCAGGGTGGACACAGAGTAGGGCTACCAGCAATGGGCACAGTGGGGAAAACCCAGATTCCCAGTTCACACTGTCACCAACAGCTGCCTGAGGAGTTGTCTGGAGAGATCTCCACCCAGGTGAAACTCTTTTGTGGGTTTTGATGAAGAAGGAAGCTTCAGAGTGAGCCAGTGGGAGGTAGAGTTGGATTTTATAAGAGACAGGAAAAAAGCATTACATGTAGCAGCATGGACGGAAGCTTTTTCAGGGGAGAATTGTATAGAAGCATCTTTACAGCGAGAGTGCATAGGACTTTCCCAGCTCAGGACTCATAGCTCTAAGAAATGCTCCCACCCACCCCACCCCCACTCTGCTTCTTTTTAACATTGCTCAAAGAGTGTAGTTTATACCCAAGTTAAAGAATTTTCTTAGTAAACAAATTTATAATACCTCTGTTACAACTTTCAGGGGTGGGGTGTCTAGGTTTGGGAGAAAGAGGGAGTGTCTTTCAAAAAATCCAAAAAAGCAAAATCCTAAACAGAACAACAAAAGTAAACTAAGAGATATGTAAGCCAAGAATCTATTTACTTTTCAAAATGTATTTAGTTTTATGTATAAGCATATTTTCCCTACATGTATTATATATCTGCCACATTCATGCTCATTGCCCTTGGAGCGGAAACAGAGCACTGGCTTCTGTTGTTACTGACGGTTCTGAGCAAGCATCTGAGTGCCCAGAGCCCAGCCTGGGCCTTTCTCATAACAGCAAGTGCTTCTCCCCACTGGAGTGTCTCTCCAGCCACCCTCCCTTTTCTTTTCTTGAGACGTGCTTTAATTAGCCCGGGCTTGCCTCCAGCTCATTACACAGCCAAGAATAACCTTGACTTTTTGATTTATTTAATTTAAAAAATACTATATATATATACTAAGGATTGTGTGCACAGGAGTGCAGGTACCCACACAGGTCAGAGACATCGGATCCCGTGGAGCTGTAAGTTACTAGAGGTTATGAGTCATCGTACCATCTGACCTGGATACTGGAAACCAGACACGGGTCCTCTGGAAGAAGAGTACACAGTATGGACTCATCTAAACCAGTGAGCTATACCCAGCCCTGACCTTGAACTTCTTTCTAATCCTCTTTCATCCACCTCCGGAGTAACCCAGTAATTTCACACCCAGTTTTATGCAGTGCAGGGAACCAAACCTAGGACTTTGTACATGCTGAGCAAACATTCTATGAACTGAACGGCTGATCCAGTTCATGAGTCAAGCTTTTTTAAAAACCACAGACTCCAGGGGCTTGGGTAGATGGAAGGTGTTGGGGAGCACACCTAGCAACATTTTAACTGTAGACTCTGAAGGCTGTTCACTTCATAACTATTAACCTTTCTGTCTCTCTCCACTCACTGTTGAGGTGTAGAGAACTGTCATACATCGGGGTCTCACTGTTAAGAGGCTCCTGTTCTATCATGGCAGACAGCACTTAGGGGCTGGCCTCTCTGCTGTTTCTGAATCGAAGAATCCTTAAAGGTCCGACCCCCAAGGCTGGCAGCCAAGAGAAGTCCCTCGCACAAAGCTAGGCAGAACCTAGCTCTCCACTGTGTCTTTTCTGAGAAAAAATGGCTGCTTTCGGCACCAGCTTTGATGTCAGGGAGTTAAGCTGAGCTGAGTTAAGCAGCCCACAGTTTTACTCCACTAACAGCCATGCAGGTAAGATTTGGAGAGCTGCCCCAACTCGTTTTCCACTTGGCTCTGGACTATAAAGCCAGGCCTCCAGCCACATGAGTCACAAGACTGTCTGGTCTCTGGGACTGAAGGTCGTCTTGGAAAAGATGACAGGGGTCTCTTTGGCTAAGGATGCTGGGGAAAGCTCACCGCATTGTCACTGCTACAGCCGACAATCAGTTCAGCAGCCTTCTGGAGACTTTTTTTTTTTTTTCTGAGCTGTCTCTTGACTTAGCTTATGAATTCTCTTTTGACTGCAGTCCTAAGAGGAAAGGCCAGCAGTCATAGACGCTTTGCTGGCCTGAGGATGGTGTGCATAAACTCACCTCCCCCATCCTGCATGACGTAAGAGTTCTTAAGAGGAACACATGAGGCTGCAGCAAAGATGAGGGTAGATGGATTTCATTCGGCTTCTCAGAGCTTCAGATCTGAAACAACCTTAACAGTCAGCGTGGGGGTGGGGGGTGGAGACACAGGGATACAGATGTCATGTCAGGACAAGGACAATGCAGTTCCATCAAGTGTACATACACATCACTGTAAAAAAAAAAATGTGCAGCCCTTTAAGGGAAGCATGCATTAGGTATTGGTGAAGAATAATCTACAAGCTATACTGTTTATTAGGAATAAAAATGAAGACCAGGTAGAACATTTAGCAGCTGTCTATTGGTGGGTTTATTTTTAATGTGTATCTATGGTTATGCATGCAAGAATATTTTTGTTTGGATATGCAAGAATGAGGCTGGCTCAGGGGATGGGTATGAGGGCAGAGGTGAGATAAAGAAACATATGCAGGTGCTGGACAGATGCCTTAGTCAGTAAAGTTCTTGCCACATGAGTATGGGGATATGAGTTCGATTCCCATAACCCACATAAAAAGCTGAGTCCACTGTAACCCACTTGCAATCCCGGGGTAGGTAAAAAAAAAAAAGGCAGAAATTTGGGGACTTTAGTGGCCCAGCACCCTGGCCTAATTGGTGAGCCCCTGGTCCCAGTGAGAGACTGTGTCTCAAAACAAACAAACAAACAAAGTTTGGGACAGGTAGGATGGCTCAGTGGCTTAGTGGGTAAAGGTGCTCACTGCCAAGCCGGAGGTGAATCCATGGGACCCACAGGGTAGATGAAGAAAGAGAATCAATTCCCAAAATTTGTCCTCTGACCTTCATACACACACACACACACACACTTGCACATACCACATATACATACATACTCACATATATATACACATTCATACACACATACTCTCAGACATGCACACACATATACATTTATATACACAAACACATACACAAACATACTCATACACACATGCACTCATATGCACATACACACACACACAAACACACATATACACTAAATAGTGTAAAATTTAAGCTATTAAAAAACAAAGAACCAAAAAAAGAAAAAAAAAAGAAAAAGCCGGGCAGTGGTGGTGCATGCCTTTAATCTTAGCACTTGGGAGGCAGAGGCAGGTGAATTTCTGAGTTCGAGGCCAGCCTGGTCTACAGAGTGAGTTCCAGGACATCCAGGGCTACACAGAGAAACCCTGCCTTGAAAAACAAAAACAAACAAGAACCAACTACAACTACAAAGTAGTTCCTTGAGATGGCTCAGTACATAAAAGCAATTGTTGAGCCTTGTTCCAGAGCTGATGGCATAGTTGTACCTTTGGTCCCAGCACTTGGGTGCAGGCCCAACCTGGTCTACAGATCAAGTTTCAGGACAACAGCAGGACAGCCAGGTCTACACAGAGAACCCTCTCTTGAAATGCCCTCCTCAAAAAGGTTAATATGTGTTAAGTACTTAAATCAGTGGCTGACATATGGAAGTTTTGGGCAGGTAGGATGGCTCAGTAGGTAAAGGTGCCCACTGGGAAGCCTGAGGCGAACTCATGGGACCCACATGGTAGATGAAGAGAGAAAATGTGAGGCTGGATAACTGAATAACCAAGCCATTTTTTAGTTGTTTATTTACAATTGAGACAAGGTGTTGATATATCAGAGTCCAGGCTGATCTTGAACTCACCACCTTCTTGTCTTAGCATTCCAAGTGCTATGATTGCTGGACTCAAACACCATGTCCAGCTCCAAGTTTATTTGTTTGTTTGTTTGTTTATAGAAACAAGGTCTCTTTATGTAGTCCTGTAGAGCTCACTATGTGGATGAGACTGGCCATGAACTCAGAGAGATCCTCATGCCTCTGCCTCTCCAGTGCGAGGATAAAAAGCCCCACTCCATCTTTTTTGTTGTGTTCTGCATTGTGGTTTGTTTATGTTTTGGGTTTTGGTTTGGTTGTTGTTGTTGTTGTTGTTGTTGTTGTTGCTGCTGCTGCTGCTGCTGTTACTCTGTGTGCCCTGGCTGTCCTGGAACTCACTATGTAGAACTGAGGTTGGCCTCAAACTCAAAAGATCTGTCTGCCTCTGCTTCTAGAATGCTGGGACTAAAGGTGAATGCTACCAAGCCACTGGGCAGTGTTTTTTAGATTCTAGCCAAAGTTGGTTATGATGTAGTCTCCATGTAATCTGTGGTGGTCTGAATATGAATGACAGCTCCTTCTACCACCCCTCCCCCATAAATAGGCTCATATGTTTGAATGCTCAGCTCCTAGTTGATAGAATCATTTAGGAAAGATTAGGGGGTATGGCCTTATTAGAGGAGATATGGCACTTCGAGTAGGCTTTGAGCTTCCACAAGCCCATGCCCTTCCCACTTAGCTGTTTGTGGGTCAGATGTAAGGCCTCAGCTACTACTGCCATGCCTGCCTGTCTCCTGCGGTGCTCCCTGCCTGTAAGGACACAGACTCTAACCCTCTAGAACCATTAGGCCTAAATTAAATGCTTCCTTTTACAAGGTGCCTTGGTCATGCTGTTTTATTATGGCAATTATGGTTTATTTTAAACCAAAGAAAGTGAGACATAAGCTCTCTATTAAAAGCAAAGAGAAGGTAGTTTTCGGACGTAGAACTATGAACTGCGGTAGACAGGAAGGCTCCTAAACTGAGAAATTTTCCTTATTTTTTTCATTATACTTCTTTTTTCATGTAGGGAGGTTATTTGAAGAGTTGGGGGAGGAAAATATGATCCAATATATATTTTACATTTACATCTATTATCCATATATGTATATATACAAACACACATATATGTGTGTGCTTTGCCTACATGAGTGTCTGTGTACCATGCGTGCAGTATACACAGAGGACAGAAACAGTGCTGGATCAGCTGGGACTGGGATTATGGATGGTTGTGAATTGCTATGTGGGTGCTGGGAATAGAACTAGGGTCTTCTGGGAAAGCAGCCCATGTTCTTAAGACCTGAGCCACCTATCCAGCCCTGGGGGGAAAAAAAGAATGTAAGTAGAGGAAAGTGTGCAGGTAAATGTGCTTCCAGTATGACGTGGGGTTGAGTAAGCTGAGCTGAAGGAGGCAATGGAGAGAGTAAGAACCCTAACCCTAAACCTAACCCTAACCTTAACCCCTAACCTAACCATAACCCTAACCCTAACCCTAACCCTAACCCTAACCCCTAACCCTAACCCTAACCCTAACCCCTAACCTAATTCTAACCCTAACACCAAACCTAACTCTAACCCTAACCCTAACCCTCTAACCCTAACACTAACCCCTAACCCTAACACTAACCTAACCCTAACCCTAACCATAACCCTAACCTAACCCTAACCCTAACCCTAACCCTAACCCTAACCCTAACCCTAACCTAACCCTAACCCTAACCCTAACCCTAACCCTAACCCTAACCCTAACCCTAACCCTAACCCTAACCTTCTCCCTAGGAGAAGGAACTAGGGAGATCAAGAACAGCACAACAGCAGAAAATTACAAACCCCTGGAGCTTTTGATGAACTTCTTTTTTTTTGGGGGGGGGGAGGGTGGAGACAGGGTTTCTCTGTGTAGCCCTGGCTGTCCTGGAACTCACTCTGTAGACCAGGCTGGCCTCAAACTCAGAAATCTGCCTGCCTTTGCCTCCCAAGTGCTGGGGTTAAAGGTGTGCACCACCACTGCCTGGCTGAAGTTCATTTTTTTGTTTTGTTTTGTTTTGTTTTCCAAACAGGGTCTCTCTGTGTAGCCCTGGCTGCCTGAGAACTAGCTCTGTAGACCAGGCTGGCCTCAAACCCTGAAATCCTTCTGCTCTGCCTGTGTCTGTATCCTCAGTTCTGGGACATCACAATACCATAGACTTTAAAAATAAAAAATTCCGGGGATGGGGGGGGGTGGGGGGAGTTGCTTCTGGTGGCACATGACCTTAATCTTGTGCCTTGGAAGGCAGCTCATTGTGAGTTTGACGCCAGCTTTGTCTACATAGTGCTCCAGGCCAGCCAGAGCTGCATAGAGAGACCCTGTCACAAACACACACACACACACACACACACACACACACACACACACACACGCTGAAAAGTAAAATAAAAATATATAAAATATAAGCCACATGGCCTACAACGGTCTCCAAGAGTAAGAAACCTTGGACCACCCCCTCCCCCAGCCCTACCCACCTTAGAGAGGAAGAGAGGCCCTCAGCTGCTGTTGTCCCTGACCTAACTCAACCCCTCACACAATTTCCATCTCAGACGATCCCACCCTCACCCTGCTGCCGCAGGAAGTAGGGGACTAGTTTAAGGAACTTCTCTTAAATATCATCAATAAAGTACACTGCACCTGGTGGGTGGGGAAGTAACTTCGAATACAGCAGATTGCTCTCCATAATGTGGGTGGCTCTCATCCAAATTGTCAAAGGATTTTTCCTCATTCCCCTCACATACCCTGAACCCCAGGGAAGAGGGAACTCTTGAAATTCTGCTGTGACCTTCTGATCTGAACTTGACTCCCCACTGGTCTCCTGCAGGTTTGTTAGTTTACCCCCACAGTTTCGGCTTTCTTAGACAATTTCTTGAAAACCAATCTCTATAAAAATGTATACATCCTTTTGTTTTTCTGGAGATCCATTACTAGTCTAACCTAGTTTACTAGTATGACCCAAACAACAAGATTCTAGAAGTCGAGATTCTAAAAGTTCCTGCTGCCGGGTAGTGGTGGCACACGCCTTTAAGCCCAGCACTTGGTAGTCAGAGACAGGCGGATTTCTGAGTTCGAGGTCAGCCTGTTCTACAAAGTGAGATCCAGGACAGCAAAGGCTACACAGGGAAATCCTGTCTCGAAAAACAAAACAAAAAACAAAATTCCTGCTTTACATCTTAATCATAGAAAACCGATCTCCAGAGCCAGCATGTGCTAGCTGCCTGGAAAAGCCTTCTGCAGGGTGGCGGACAGCAGCCTGAGCCATTACCCACCAGGGAGTCATCTGTCAAAAAAAAAAAAAAAAGCGCTCAACAGCGCAGAAATAAGCCTTTCAATTAGTTGAAAATGCCAGTTGGCTCAAGTGACGCAGGACTCTATCAGCTGGTAAAACTTAATTATGCTTCTAACTACATAAATTAGTTCAAGTAAATACGTTTGAAAATACCCGATTTCTATCTTGAACCTACAGAGGATTAATTGCAAGAAAGAAAAATTACTCAATGAGTCAAGAAAAAAAATTTTAATTTCTTCACTGTGTCTCCCACAAAGATTAGTGCTTTGAGCGGTTGTTTTATTTGCCAGTTCTGCAGGAAAATTACTATTTCCTTAATCAACACATCAGAAATTTCTACACTTCCAGAATAAGAGAAAAAAAATCTAGTGAGAATGGAGGGGGTGCTGGAAATGGCCTAAGTCTTTCCCCTCATATTCCCCTACCATGGACACACACAAAAAAAAAGCCTCTCAGTATTAAGTGTTTCCCCAGCTGCGCTCAACTAAATATATCTTGGAGCCGTGTTTTCATTTCTTCACCCCTCTCTTGGGCCAATCGGAAGAACACAAATAGCTCGGAGCCCCCTGGGAGGGCATGCGGAGGTACCGCCTGCTTTCAGGGTTTCGCGCAGCCTTCGGGCTCCTCCTACTCTGACCAGGACTGCAGGCTGGAAGCCTAAGCTGCGTGCGCGCTGCGGCTCTGCCGAGTAGGGGCCTGCAAGGGTTAAGGTGGCTGCAGCTCATTCGGGCACCACCTGGGCCTCCGCATCAGTGACTCATTGTTTCCGCCCTGAGCTGGCCCAGCTCTGCGCGGTGGTGTCAGTAACCCAAGCAAAGGAAAAAAAAAAAAGGTTTTTTCTCCTTTCCACCGAACGTTTTCTAAAACTGAGTATAGAAGCATGGACGTAGGGTCTTTCTCCCGCGGCAGCTGTAGCCAAGATTATTTGCTCCCTTTGAGGGACAAAGGTTTAAATTTACTGTCTACAAACAGAAAGAGGCTGAAAGCCAGGGTTCCCTTAGTTGATGGCTGGGGACATGGTTCTAGAAAAGGAAGCAAACATAGTGGATTTTAGTGACATTGCCTACAGTTTGTGTAAATAAACATGTTAGCCAATAAATAATTTGCTATGTCTAAATATAAGATCTGTATCAAGTACGAATTTTCTTCATCTCCATTTCTTTGGGGGCTGTGTGTGTGTGTGTGTGTGTGTGTGTGTGTGTGTGTGCCCCACAACGTCCTTATAGAGATCAGAGGACAACTTTCGGGAGTCAAGTTTCTCTGTCTGCCTTGTGAGTGAGTTCCAGAAATAGAACCCAGATGGTCCAGCCTGTCTGCAGGGATCTACTCCTGCTCATCCATCTCGGAGGCTCTGCATTCCTGGTTTTGAAGCAGCATGTTCTCACTCACCTCCAAAGCAAATCTCGGCCTAGTTTCAGACTATTTGGGACAAGAGAGACGCAGGAATTCCGGGAATGGAGTACCTTTGTCTGGCTAAGCACACCTCAGCTCAAAAGGTTTCTGGCACAACTTTGAAGACCTTTTGCTATCTTTCTGTAGACTCCACAGAGATACGGCCTCTACAAAGGAGAGCATTGTGTACATTCTCAAATCTTGTTATTTGGCCTCATTCTATTTATTTGCATTTTCGGTGCTTAAAATAAAATGATGATGATGATGATGATGATGATGATGATGATGGGGCAGGGCGTGCAGCTCAGGGGTAGAGCACTTGCCAAGTATTTACAAGGCTGGATTCTACCTCAATACTGTTAAAACAGCAAACAGCCAGGCAGTGGTGGCGCAGTCTTTAATCCCAGCACTTGGGAGGCAGAGACAGGCAGATTTCTGAGTTCTCGGCCAGTCCGTCTACAGAGTGAGTTCCAGGACAGCCAGGGCTACACAGAGAAACCCTGTCTCGGAAAAAAACAAAAACAAAACAAAACAAAACCAGTAAACATGAAAAATACTCAAATGGAAAAAAGAAATAAGTGCAGGGTGGTGGGAATGAAGTTCAATTAGAAGAGTGCTGTCTTAGTATGCAGGAAGCCCTGGGTGCGGTTCCCTGGCACCTCTTACTGGACCTGGGGCATGACTGCAGTCTTAGCCCGTGGGAGGCAGAAGCAGGAGGATTCAGGTTAAGGTCAACCTCTGCTACAAAGTGAAGTCCAGGCCAGCCTGTGCCATGTGAGACCTTGTCTCTAAGGACAAGAACAAAATAAATGAGAGGAGAGAAGGAGGAGTAAGAGGAAGAGAAGAGAAGAAGAGGAGAAAGGAGGGGAGGAAGGATGGGAGAAGAGGAGGAAAACAGGAAGAGTCCTGTGTAGATCTGGGTGGTAGATTTTAAGTCAAACCCTGATCAGGAATGTCACCAGGCACTCTCTTCATTGAGAAACCCCCTTGAATGAATTCCAAACACTCCGACTCTTTATAAAAACCAAAGACAGAAAATACTGGAATAGAGAGGGTGGACATAGGGCAGGGAGGTTCAGTATGAAGCTTAGTGAAATCCCAGGAGATGCCATTGTTACAGTGTGAGTCGGCTGCTGTAGCCACTCCACTCTCACAGTAACAGGAGATTTGATGGGCCTTGGCTAGTTTCCTGTGATATGTCTGCTCCATCCTGTGAATGGGGGGCTCATTTTGAGTCTGAATCAGAAAGAATCAAATTGAAAAAAAAAAATGACGTCTTTCAGATCTATGCTCCATTCAGCAATGTTGGGTGTTTTTCTTTGGTTGCCAGAATCCTTAAAGGCAGGTATCAAAATATTTGCTTCACCTTTCTGGAAACTTAATGAAGGCCTTCAAAGGTTCTACTTGGCTTTGTAGGCAGGGCACTATTATTGCAGCATGCCTGCAGAAATGGTGCCAGTTTAAACACCCAGGTGAGAACGTCTAACCAGAAGTAGGGGTGGTTCTCTGAATGAGCCTTTTTATATTACAGACAGGAGATCTCTGTGCAAAAAGAGCCTTGCCAACTATTAACAGGCTTGTGGTGTTTGCACCAACCATGTAACTGTTAGGACCAAAGGGAACCCCCAAACTATCCAAAATGACAATACCACCGACTGTGTCCCAAAATGGCAACCTGGGCTCGGCTCAAGCTGAATTCTGACAGGGTAAACGGAAGGATTGCTGGAGGAGATATAAAAGCCTACATTCAGCATTCCTTAGGAACCTGTGAAACATGTTTCTGTCTGTCTGGAGGAGTCTTCATTTCTTATCTCTCCCTGCAGCCTTCTACTGCAAATAGAGCATATGGTTCTCTATTAACATACACATATAACAGGTATGAAAGCAACGTGACAACCTTCAGGCTCTTTAAGTCCTTATCAACACTAATAACATACACCGGTGATGGATATGAAAGCCACCAGGCTCTTTTGGCCTGTATACTTCCTTCTCCTCTCTACTTCTAAACTTCTGGTTGTTCCAGATTCCAAGCCTTCCCTTGCCTAGCTACACACGTTCCTCACC
>NW_022196904.1:63685281-63688951 GCF_008632895.1 Mastomys coucha
TCAAACTCAGAAATCCGCCTGCCTCTGCCTCCCAAGTGCTGGGATTAAAGGCGTGTGCCACCACCTGGCTCACCTTCCTCTTTAAAACCAGCAGATTCTGCCCACCCTCCAACCCCTAACGGATAGCCATGACAGCTTTTGACTCCCTAACGGTCTATGGCTAGTCTCTCTTTACTATCTAGAGAGATGGCTACATGAGAGTTTCATGTTTACAATAACCTGCCCTGGGAGCAATCCAGTTCAGTGGTTACTCTGTGCCCTACTTATAATGACCAAGCAAGGTGGTTAAACCATCAGAGGACTGTGTCGAGCCAAACAGGGTGAACACGACCCTACCACATGCAACTGAGGAAGATGGTCCCACACAGACTAAAATTAAATTTCTGAGCAGCTGCTGAAGTTCACAGAGAAGTGCCTTATTTCCATTTGCTGGTCAGTATATCCTAGACAAGGGGACAGCACCACATTGTCACCCTCAGCAGCCTGAGAACTTCTAATCTTTTAGAGACTTCAACTCAGGCCAAGCCAGGATTCCTAAAGCAGGAAAAAATATTCAGACATAGCTGGTTTGAAGCAGGGTTTGAAATTTTTCAACATAGGCTTGAGGGTTAGGAAAAAGACAAGTACTCAGAAAGAAACATAGCCATGTGCTGGGTGTGTGCTACCCAGGGGAGAGTTAGGGTTTATTATCCCAGCTTTATGCATCATTTTCGTGGCCCTCAGGTTACATTTCAAAAGGTTGCCAGGAAACCTTTCTTTTTCCTTCTCTTTCTCCTCTCCCTGTCCCCCAAGATTACAGGGTTGTCCCAGAGATGTCTTAGAGGAGATTATGATCCCAAAAAAGTAAAATTGGAAGCCACTAAAATTGCACAAGGGAGACCCAAAATGGTGACAAACTTACCTTCAAAATCATCATTTGAGAGGCAGAAGCAGGTCAATCAAAGCCAGCCTGGTCTACACAGTGAGTTCCAGGATAGCCAGAGCTACAAAATAGAGAGACCCTGTCTCAAAGCAACCAAAAATTCAAAAAATAAATTGGACAAGAGGTTTAATACATGTCCTTTCCCTGTAAGTGGGGTTTCTGGTGAGATTCCCAGCAAACTGCAGATAAGCAATGAGAAAGACCATAGCAGATGTTAAATATGCTAGGATTCTGTTTATTTATTTTTCCTAATGAAGTGTGTTCTCTGACAGTTTCACACATGTACATAATGCATATGTCCACTCTCGACTCCCACCCTCTTATCTTCCCACTATCCCTTTCTGCCTATCCCCTTCCAAGTCTCTCTCTCCTGTTCACATCCATTCCCTCTATTTGGTGACCCACTGAGTTTAACTAGGGCTATGTGATCATGGGGTTGGGACATGGTAGGCTCAGCATTGGATACTCAACTGAAGAGAGTGATTCTGCTTTCCCTAGAATCCATCAATAGCTAGTAGTTTAGCAAAATGTCAACTGACTGTTGACAAGGCCAGTCTTGTTGGGGGCCCACTGCAGGTGACTGTGGTCCTGAGTCCACACCTGCAATGACTGATGAGTCTAGCGGATGGACTTTCGCAGCTCTTCACCCTTTGAATTCTTGCAAGATTCCAACCTGTTCCTTCTTCTGAAAGTACTCCTTGAGCCATAGAGAAGGTGGTGTCAATTGTTCTGGAATTCTTGCTTTACTGCTGGTGAGAGGCTTCAACCAGACTGCATAGGTATGTGTGCCTTTCTCTCCCAATCCCCCAGGGGTTCTCTGTGTAGCCCTGGCTTTCCTGGAACTATGTAGACCAAGCTGGCCTTGAACTCACAGAGATCTACTTGCCTGAGTGCTGGGATTAAAGGTGTGTAACAGTTTTCCATCAGGATACAGCCATTATTGGACGAGCAGGACCTATCTTTCCATCCTGCAGATGGAAAGATTGGACTGTCCCTAATCTATATTTTCACTGGAAAGAGGCTCTCAGGGCTTCCATCAGTGGTTCTCAAGGTGTGGGTCTTGACTCCATAGGGGTCACATATCAGATATCCTGCACACCAGATATTTACATTATGATTCATAACACTAGCAAAATTACAGTTGCAAAATTTTGTTGCTATGAAGTAGCAACAAAAATAACTTTATGGTTGGGGGTCACCACAGCTGAGGAACTGCACTTAAGGGTCACAGTGTTAGGAAGGTTGAGAACCACTGGCTGACAAAGACTCTGTCCTTCCTAGTCAGTGTTAGAGCCACTCTTCCTGAAGTCCAAGGTGAAGGCAATTTGTTCTTTCTCTGAGTGCCTGCAATTTTTCATGGTAAGGTTTTTGTTTGTGTAGAGACATGGCCTCACTATGTAGCCCAGGCTGGTCTCAGACTCATAGAGAACTTCCTGCTTCGTCTGTCCAGTACTGGGGTTACAGCTGAAGTCCACCATACTTGACTTAACCCACATTTCATAAGTGTAAAATTCTCTGAAGCATCCTTCAGAGGTAGGATAGAAACACAGGGAAAAATTAAGGTAACATGATCAGGGGAAAGAAACCCTTATCGAGTCATCCAGTTGAAGCTCTTAGCTAGCAGAAAAGCAAGAATTCCAGAAAAGTTAGCAACTGCTTAGCCCCATCTCCCCTCCCAACCATAAACCTATGTTTTTCTACAGATCTTACCAGAAAGACTGTTATAAGGACAGGACATGTACTAAGGCCTTCCAGCAACCCTACTAGCTTCTAGTTTTACTTTATCAGTATAATTCCATCCAAGGCACCCTATAAACTCACTTATCAAAAGAAAGATGGGAGGCTGGAGAGATGGCACAGCAGTTAAGAGCACTGACTATATAAACTTTCAGAAAACTCAAGTTCAATACCCAGCAGTCACATGGCAGCTCACAACTGTCTGTAATTCCAGTTACAGGGGATCCTATACCCTCACACAGACATATATACAGGCAAACACACCAATGCATGTAAAATTAATCATTTTAGAGACAGACAGACAGAGACAGAGAGAGAGAGACAGAGAGAGAGGAAGGGGAGCTGACTGAGTGGGTCAGAAAAAGGCCTTGGATCCCCTAGATCTGTAGCTGGGGTTATGGATGGTTTTAACCTGCCCTGTGGGTGGTGAAAATGAACCAGGGTCCTCTGTAAGAAAAGCAAGTGCTCTTAGCCACCAAGTCATCTTTATGGATCTGTCTTTCTTTCCTTCTTTTTAAAATGAGGTCATCCTTCTTCTACTTCCCAAGTGCTGAAAAATAAATGATCACCATAAACCACAAAGTCAGGCTTCTTTCCAGTCTTGCTAAGGGGCCAGATAAAAGAAACTGCTAATTATTTCTTAAAGGAGTATTATCCATTCTTTAACAGTTTCGTGTATCTATACAATGTATCTTCACCCAACAGCTGAGCACACCTGTGAAGGGTTTTTTTTTTTCCCTTTGAGTTGGGAAGACTCATCCTGAACCTGGGTCACACCTTCTAGTGGCAGCCTACATAAAAGAATATGCAAGAAGGAACCCTTTGCTTTTGCCTGCTTGCTCTTGCTCTTGCTCTCGATACTGTTGAGGAATTATTTTGCTGGTATCGGAACTTACTTCTTTGGGATGTCAATGGAAACCAACTGAGATTTTTGTGAATAAACCTTCTTGAGCCGGGCGGTGGTGGCGCACGCCTTTAATCCCAGCACTTGGGAGGCAGAGGCAGGCGGAT
>NW_022196904.1:63689052-63713217 GCF_008632895.1 Mastomys coucha
AAAAAAAAAAAAACCAAAAAACCTTCTTGAAATGAAGCTGTGTCTGACTGTGAACAAAAGAACTCCTGAAAGACCTGTCTGTGTCTGCAGAGACTGATGGACCAATTGGAGAGACTGGAGTTTTGTAGGTTCAGAGGCTAGTTATCTTGGGCTTGCTTGAGTCTTCTGGAACAGCCATTCCTTGCCTCACTCTGTATTGGAACTAACACTTGGTGATAATAAATAAACAAACCTCTCAGAACACTAGTTAGCAGAACACTTACTTCCACCAATTTAAGAATGTCAGTCAAATAACATTTTAGGCCTATAAATAGCTAACCCTCACACGAGTGCGCGAGCTAGTGCACACCGAGACACACACACACACTATCTCATTGTACCTGCCTCTCTGGTGTACCTACCAATGCATTTTAAACTTGCCTTGATTCATGACTTTCTATAAAACCCTATAAAACTGTTCCTTTGTTGGGACATTGAATTTGGGGAAACATAAATCTATGTTCCCTGACCATGTTCATTCAAAATAGCTCCAGAAGCTGGGGAGTGGTGGCGCATGCCTTGAATCCCAGCACTTGGGAGGCAGAGGCAGGTGAATTTCTAAATTTGAGGTCAGCCTGGTCTACAGAGTAAGTTCCAGGACAGCCAAGGCTACACAGAGAAACCCTGTCTCAAAAAACAAAAACAAAAACAAAAACAAAAACAAAAACAAAAACAAAATGGCTCCAGAATAAGTTCTCCCTTACTCCCTATAAGATGAGGGCTGTAGTTTTTATGTCAACAACTTCTATCCTCATGAACTGAACAACTACCAAATTCTTTGCCTTTCCATCAGAAGGCAGCCATTATTGGACTAGCTGGACCACATTCTGTAAGTCACTCCAAAACCTCTTTTGATATAAGCAGATTAATTCCATCATTTCTGTTCCTCTGAACCCTCACTACTAAATATTACTTTACCTCTTCCTTTTAAATAATGTATCAAATCCAATTAGTGTGTCTCTTCATGCACAGGTGTTAGGTCATCTACACAAGTGAATGCGAGCAACCTACTAGTATCCATACTCCGAGAGAAAAATCACTCCTCTCTCAGAAGCCGATAAGTTATTTCTCTGCTGGTGAAATGAGCCAATCTAAGCCAGATTAGATTAGATCAAATGTAGGTTTATAGGAAATCTGCTGCTGGGTGAGTTCACTGGTCCCAAGGACCAAGGCTAGAGAAGTCATGGAGAGGGAGTGAGAGGGGCAGGGGAAGAGAGAAAGTAGCTGCAGAGAGAGAAAGGAGAGAAAAGAGGAGGAGGGACCAAAATGTCTGAATTCTATATGTGAGAGCCTCTGGGAAAGTGCAGCCCAGCCCCTGGGCTGGAAAGTTCAGGGTTGGGGCTTTATGCTACTTAGAAACTGAAGGATTCTGGGAGAACCTGGAAGCCAGGTCTCCTTTGATACTTAAATATGCACCTCAGCCCCTTGTCCTGCGGTCTGAAACTAACCAGAATGGCCACTGGCTAATAGAGTGAGGCCTCAGAAGTTCCTCCTCCCCACTGTCTACGGTGGAGTGCTGAATGGCTTGAACTTACGCAGGTACTCATAGATGCTGTGAGCCCATGGTTGTCACAGCCATGTGATGCCATGTTCAGAAGGCAGTATTTACAACACTGCTCCCTAGTATAAGGCTCCTAACATCCTCCCGCCTCCACAAGGCTCCCTCCTGAACCTTGAGAAGCAGGGGTCCTGGTGGAGGTGGGGAGTTGATACAGTGCTCCTTTTAGGATTGAGTACTCACAGTTTTGACCAGTCAGGAATCTTCTACATTAACTGCTACCCCTTGTAAAATAAACTAAACAAAAGCAGCTGAGAAAGGTCAGGAGCATCTTTAGGAAAGCTGCTGCTATTTTTTTTTGTTTGTTTGTTTTTTTGTTTGTTTTGTTTTGTTTTTGAGTGTGTGGGGGTACAGACAGGTGCAGGTGTGAGTGCAGGGCCCATAGAGTCCAGATGAAGATGTTGGATTCTCTGCAGCTGGAGCTTGGATTCTCTGCAGCTGGAGCTATATCCCAGGTGCTGAGAACTGAACTCCTAGCTTCTGTAAGACCAGCAAGTGATTTTAGCCCCACCCCCACCCCCAGCTATCTCTTTGGGAAAAGCTGTTCTTTTTTTTTTTAATGTTTTTTTTAAAATTTATTTATTATTTTAAATGAGTACACTGCAGCTGTCTTCAGACACATCTGAAGAGGATGTCAGATTTCATTATGGGTGATTGTGAGCCACCATGTGATTGCTGGGATTTGAACTCACAACCTTCGGTGCAGCCGGTGCCCTTACCCTCTGAGCCATCTCACCAGCCCAAAGCTGCTAATTCTTAAGGGAGCCAGAATGACTGCTCTGGCTGCCCCTCACTCACCAGGCCCCACTCAATATCCACCAGTTCTACAGATTTGGAAAGGACTAAATGGTGAAGGAAAACAAAAAACAAAAGCAAAAAGCCTCCAGGACTTTAAAAGCCGGACAAGTGGGAGAAGGATGAGCTGAGTTTACCTCCTGGCGGCACAGCATGCTTGGGGCTGAGGGACATTTTGCCTTGATTGACAGTCCACTGTGGATAACATCAGTGAAAGACAGGGAGCTCTCACATGTTCAGAAAGTTTCCTGTTTTCTTAAACTGTGTAGAACTGATGCTTGTTCAAGCAAGGAGGTACAATGGTTTAAAAACCCTTTCTTGAAGGCAAGCATGCTATGTAAAAATGGGACTTTTGAAAGGTGATTTAACCTTGGGTTTTGTGTGAAGCAGAGCGTCTGCAGTCCCACAGTCTCTCTGCATACAAGTATCTGGATCCAGAGAAAGGCAGTGTTTACAGACACACCCACTTTAAACTGACAGTAACAAACTTAACATGGTCTCCCTTTTCAAGTGTTGGAAAAGCAGAACTTAGTTTGGCTAACAAAACTGTCTGCTTTATATAGACTGCTGTGGAGAACACTCAAAAGCTAGTTGCCTGAATGAATAAACTTATTTTTAAAGACTTGGTCTCACAGAACCTAAACCAACCTCTGACTTACTATGTAGATGAGGATGACCCTGAATTTATACTCTTCTGCCCCCACCTACTGAGTGCTGGGATTACAGGCTCTTGTAGCCATAACTACATTATGCTATGCTGGAGACTGAATTTAGGGCCCAGGTCATACAAGCCAAGCCCTCTATTATGAACTAAACTTCCAAGAAAGAAGATGCAACTGTGTTGAATGTCCTACAAAGGCAACTTCTTCTGTGTTCAACTGATTCAACTGTGTTGAATGTCCTACAAAGGCTGATTAAAAGGTCAGTGATTGTGGAAAGATTGCAGTGTTGTAGGTCCGGGTCCCCAGGAATAGCCATTGCTTGTTCTTCTCAGTGGAAGTCCTAATATCCTTGTGAAGATGACATATGTCAGTTTGTAGCATAGCTGCTAACAATTCCAAAGCTAAAGATTGGTCAGATAGTGTCTGAGGCCTACAGCCCAGGTTGCCACGCTTGGCTGTATAACCTGAAGTTTCTACCTATATACTTAAAAGCGTCTTCACTTAAGGCTTCTGTTGTTCTGTTATAACACCTTAGCAAAGCTGCTTCCAGGTTAGAATATGAAATTTGGAGTAACCCAGATCTGTGTTCCCTGGCCAGAGTCACTCCTGGTTAGCTCCAGAAAAAAACTGTCATGTTTCCTGGGGAGGGAGCCACATTTCTTGCTTCAACATTGTCAGACTTATTTTTTTTTTTTAAAGACTTACTATATGTAAGTACACTGTAGCTGTCTTCAGACACACCAGAAGAGGGTGTCAGATCTCATTATGGATGGTTGTGAGCCACCATGTGGTTGCTGGGATTTGAACTCATGACCTCTGCAAGAGCAGTCAGTGCTCTTAACCGCTGAGCCATCTCACCAGCCCTTCTTGCTTCAACATTATGAGCTGAGTTACAGCACCAGCTTTGGAAGCGTGTTTGCTAAACTTGTTTTCCATTCTACTCTCCTCTCTTTGTCAAATAACTTAGTGTCTTTCCCTACTGTCAAGATAGATATAAAATCTGGGAAAATAACTGTAAGAAGGAAACAGGTGGGCTGGGTTTGTTTTCAGTTTTTTGAAGTAGGGGTCTCATTATGAACTCATAGCAATCCTCCTGCCTCAGCCTCCCAAGTGCTGGAAGTGTATATTATTATGTCTGACCAAAGAAGATAAGTTATTAGAAAAAATGGAGATAGATTTATTTTACGTGCTTGATGACAATACAAGTGCTTCATGGTCGCCTTCTAAATTATTCTTGAACAATTTTTATTTTATACACTCCATGCCCCACCTTGCACATTGGACTCCTGAGCTATTGAGATGGCTCAGATGACACATGCACCTGCTACCAAATCTGAAGACCTGAGTTAGATCCCCACGACTCACCTGGTGGAAAGAACTGACGTACAAGTTATCCTCTGACTTCCATGGGCACAATGGCATCTTTAAAAATGTAATTAAAATTTCCCTCCAAGGAACTTGTTTGTGCAGACTGCACCATAAATGATATCTCATATTTAGTCTTGGTGTGGAACAGTAGGAAGGGGTGTTGAAGTAGAAATCTCATGTCCTACCTGAAGTGGCAGCCACCACTCTATACCTGACACCCACTGCCAAATGGTCCACAGTTGCCATTACCTGTCTATCAAGAGGAGTAAGCAGAAGCTGGGATGTGGTGATGCTGATGTAGAAGAAACCTGAAGTAATGATGTAGAAGGAACTCAACATGACAGAATTAATGTCACAAAGAGTTTGCTTAGGAGACATGAAGTCACACAAAGAAGAATTTAGCTGAAGAAGAGCTGCCTACAAAACACCCCCAACATCACTAGTCTGTTAACCAGGCCTGTCATAGCCAAGCAAACATTAGGATGCTAGAAAGTGAATGTTTACTTACTGGGATTGACCAACCTTTAGGCTCCATTCTCATAACAAAGGAGGCAGCCCTGACTTACAGCAGGTTATTAAGTTCATCTTCACATCAAAGAACATGCCTCTAACTGGAGCCACTCTGGGTAGCTTTCCAGGGTCACAACCAATGTTACTTCTCTTGGCCTGCCATAAAGCTCCCAGTTCTCTTCTTGAGACAACATAAATTCTGTTAGGTAGACCAGATGACTCTGGGTAACAACCATTTGAAAAAGAACAACACCCGTCTATTTAAAATAACTCTGGCAATATCTTTTTCTTAGCTGTGTGGATCTCCCAACTGCCTCAGTGGTCAGACTGGCCGTCTCCTGTCTCTATTAAATTCTTCAAAGTGTAAGCTGGGGCCAGGCCCCCAAAGAGAGTCAAGGATGACTACCCACAAAGAACGAATAAAACCTAAGGCACATGTAAGTTAGTGAAATCTTATATTCATGGCTGGCTCCTCTTTGAGAATTAGGCAGAGCTGCACTTACTATTATGAAAAAACGTTTCCTTTATTAGTCTTCAAGTGTGTAGAGTGATTCTCATTGAAAAGGCATATTATTTCTATAGCAATGTATGCCTATAATACTAGTGTTGAGGAGACTGAGATAGGTAGATCTTGAGTTGGAGGTAGATCTGGACTATATAGTCCTGTTTGGGCTTCACAGTGACTTCCTATCTTAAAAACAGAGGGAAAGCAGGAAGGAGAAGGAAGGGTGTGTGTGAGTGAGCGTGTGTGTGTGTTTGTGTGTAAAACACACTCATAAACCCACAGAAGTTATGATAACCTTCATGAGATGATGTTGGAAATCGCTGCTGTGAAGGTTGAAGTCATATTACCAGAAAGCCCTGAGCTTGGTGCAAAATGGCAGATTCCCTTTGTCAGCTGGCCCTTCCCTTCTCTACCTGGGAGATCCCAGACTCCATTGCCTACCTGAGGGATACCTGAAGAATATCATGTAGCCCTGCACCTGAGATTCCTGGAATGGCTCTCCATTCAGTAGCTTAGCCTTCAACCAATGACCTTTGCCTACCCCTTTCCCCAAAACTATACAACCCTTAGTTCACCCTGGAATTAAGTGTATGCATACAAGCCCACCCCAAATAAATATGCACAAGCTAAGATGGTAGCAGAGAGCTATTTTATTGAAGATCATCAGAGAAGGCCTTCGCTTAAAAGCTGTAATACTAAGATCCCGGGAGAAGGCCTTTCTCCCCCCACCTCCCTTCACTGTAGCCATCCAGTGTCCATGGATAACTGGGTACACCTGGAAGGAGCTGGGGATGGAATTAAGATGGGTGGATGAGAGAAATAAGGAGCCAAGGCAAAGTTCCTTGATCAAGGCTTAAATTTTAATGTACAGCTCAGAATATATATGTGGGAAAACCCAAGGACCCACCTCTTTGTTTCGGTTGGGTTCTGTTGCAAAGTAAGCTTTTCAGCAGCTCAGCGGGCGAGCAGTTCTCAGTTCTCAGGTCTCTGGCAGGAAGATGTAAACGTGGCAAGGCCTGATGTCTGGCTCTAGTGTCGGAGGAGGTTTGTTTAGCCAACTCAAGGCCGGGGGAAGGGCACACTTCGCTCCAAGGTTGACCAGAATCCTGCCAGAACTTCATGCGTTTCAGGTTCTGCTTCATCCTTCCAGCCCAGTGTGCAGTGGCTTCTGGACACCCTGAGAGGGAGGAAGCAGAGGAGTGGAGGATGAGGAACCACAGCTGGACCCCCAAAAGCATACCATAGATGAAGCCAGTCAAAATTCCAGCATAGGGGCACTAATGATGCTCACCTATAGATGAGGAGCTATTAGTAATTGATGCCTGGTGGAGGAAAGGGGGTTATTTTTCTTGACGGATATACATGGTTACACATGCTGTAGTGGATGGTCCACATGCAGGTAGAACTAGTTTAACTTAGTGACTTACTAAAAACAAACACAAGCTGGGGCGGGGGCGGGGTGGTGGTGGTGCACTTTAAATCCAGCACTTGGGAAGCAGAAGCAGGTGGATCTCCCTGAGTTCCAGGCCAGCCAGTGTTAGCAAATTTTTCTAAGCTCCACCAACAGTTGCCCCCGGCAATAGCCAGGCAGGCCTGACTTCCTATAAAAGGGGCTATTTGGCTTCCTCCTTTCTCTCTTACTCTCGTTGCCTCTTCTCTCTGACTCTTTTCCCTCCCTGACCCCTCTCTCCTTCTCTCTTCTTTCCCCTCCCCTCCTCTCTCCACTGTCTCTGGCTGATCTCTCCTCTCCTCTGTCTCTGTCTCTACTCCCTTCCACTCCCCTTTCCATGCCCTAAATAAATTATAACCATTGTATTGCTGGTACCTCTGGGGGAAGGGATGCTTCAGGAAGCATACCTCTCACCTCACCATACCTGGCCCTATCAAACATCCTGGTGCTCAATCACTCGCTCGCTCTCTATTAATAAAACACAACAGCCAGGGTTAAATAGTTAGACTGTGTCTCAAAAAAAAAGTATACATACATGAAACTGTCAAAGTATTTTTGAAAAAGGAAACTATAACAGAAACAAAGGTTATGATTGAGCCATTAGTTGAGGAGAAAAATAGTTGGAAGAGCTGGTATCAAGTGGCCTGTGTCAAGATAAAATCTAATAAATACCCTTAACATTTACAGAGAAAAAGACGTCGGGTGGTGGTGGCGGCGGGGCATGCCTTTAATCCCAGCACTTGGGAGGCAGAGACAGGTGGATTTCTAAGTTCGAGGCCAGCCTGGTCTACAGAGTGAGTTCCAGGACATCCAAGGCTACACGGAGAAACCCTGTCTCGAAAACAAAACAAAAAACATAAAGAGAAAAAGACTCTCTTTCCTCCCTTTCAGCATTTATTTATTAAAATTTGTGAGAGGAAATTTGGTCTCTACTCCTTTTAGGAGTTATGTGAATCCTGAGGGAGAAAAGTCAGCCTGCTTTACCGCCCAGGACAGTCTTTCTCAATGCCCAACAGAGCCCTCTCGATTTGAAATGAAATTCCCACAGAAGGTAGTCTATTTCCCAGCTCCTGTGGGCATCCTGCTGTTAAATCACAAGCCTAACTTCTCTATTTATCTCTATTTATTTAAAAATAAATAGAAAAGTAAATCAGTGGTTTATTTCTTGTGGGTACAGCTAACAGATTATCAGCTACCAATCACCAGATGAATTTGGCCTGCTATAAAGAAAAGTCCTGTCTTGTCAGGACTTGGTGTTTGTCTTGGATCTGCTGGTTGGAATACTGTTTATTCAATACTGAGGCGGGTTTTCCCTTTCTACTTTGTGAATAGAAAGGTGAGTGCTGGGAGATTCCTTGTATGTAATGATAGCTTTTTCAGTGCCTGCTACCAAGGTTTTCTACGTTTGGCTTTCTGCTCCAAGGTAAAAATTGCTCTGATCATCAATACCCAATGAAAAGGTGGCAATTATGATTCGGACTTTCTCTGTCTAGAGAGACTTTCCCATGCCTTCCAGAGAGTGTTGCATGTAGATTCCCAGCTCACCTGCAGGATGCAGGAGTGCAGGCTAGAACAAGGTAGCCTCATGTAGACTCCTTCTGGATATTTTAGTGCAGGCTCCACTAGTAGGGGCATTATAGGCAGTAACAATTTCCTTCTGTCTTAGTTTCTATATTTATAAAACATCCCAAGCTCACTTGCAGTTTGCAGAGGGAATGCAGGACAGAAAAAGGTAGCCTGACACCAGCTCCTAAAACTGGTCTTAGCTTTACAGCACAGCACTTGGCGGGGTTAAGTTTCAGGTGCTATAATGAGTATTATTTAGCAAGGGACAAAAGGTCTGAGAAACACAGCAAAGCCCATATCCCTAAAGAAACTCACACTCCAGTAAGGATTTTCATAGCAACATCTGACCCTGTCTGGACATAAACTAAATTTTAAGTAGAAAAATGGGCAGGTATTTTTTATGAGGGAAATTTTATCAATTCCCCCTAGTGAACACGTTCCCATAGTTAACCATCTCTGCACAGTTTAAATTCTCTTCTGAGCTAGATTAACATGAAACAAATCCGAAAAATTTTATCCAAAGAAACATGGGGGGAGGGGGGTTGCACTATCCCTGTCCTGGAAAGGCTGAGAAACCATGCCTTATGTCTTATGTCTTGGGGCACGCCCCAGGTTTTTCTCCCATCTAGAACACTTAAGGGAAGGGGGTTTTGTACAGTTGTGCTAATAAACACTTCACACTCTAGAGCCCGCCATACAAGTCTCTCTGCTGAGCTCTGGGTGTGCCACTGGCATTGTTCTCCGCGCACAAAAACAACTTTCGGAGGCCATCTTGGAAGCAGGAGAATTCTGGGCGCCTCCGCGGGGGGCCTGGCGGTAACTAGGCAACGGAGGCGCACCCAGTTCCGCGCAGCCGCAGACCGCCGGGCGCGAACGCCCCGCTGCGTGGGCGGGGCTGATGGGGGAGGGCAGCGGCGGAAAATTACCTTAGGTTCTTCTTAAAGGCACAGGGACCTTTCTTGCTAAAGGTCCAAGCGCCAGCCGACCTTGTGTGCAGCTTTTACAAAGTCTATTCGCGATGCACAGTGTCCTTATTTTTCTCTGTGAATAAGAATTTTATTTATCTTCTCAGAGGAATAGAATCCAATTCCAATTAGGTTCCCTGTGTAGCCTTAACTCTCTAAGTGGGCAAATAAGGGAATGAATAGGCTTCCTCAAAATCAAATCAAGGGGTGTGGGAGGGGAGACCAATCAAACAAAACAGCCACCAAATTAACCCTAAATATCGAATGTCAAAGAAAGAGCTAATGAACTCAGGAAAGGGATAAAGTGAGCATTCAGGAATAAAGTCATGACTGACTGCAGTAGCTTGAAAAACGTACAGATTCTGAGGCAAGGAAAATTTATTCTTTACAGATGGGTTGACAGATTACAGTATATACTAAAAATTAACAAAAAAAACATGATGTCTGTTAAGTAAAGCTGGTCATTTTTTACAGTAAATAAAACCACAAGACTTTTTGCTTTTTAGAAAAAAAATGCAGTTTTCTTAAAGCTTTTGGTAGCACACGGGTACTGATGGCGGTACAGTTATACCACAGTACGCTTGTGGAGGTCGGAGGACCTTGCAGGGAGTTTGTTCTCTCGTGTATGTTCTGGGCATTGAACTCAGGTTTTCAGACTTAGCAATAACCACTTTTACCCTCTGAGCCTTATCTTCAGCCTCCACCTTGCTTCCCATCAAAGACATTTCCTTCAAGTTAGCAGCTTTTATGATTTACAAGTTAAGGAGTAGTTCATAATTGTCCTACTTATGGGAAAGAATAAATGCAGGCTCCGGTGCAATGCAAACCTGCAGAGGATAATCTGCTGCACTGCAAGTCTCTGCAATGAATCTCCTTAGCCGGGTACTTACTAAAAGCCTTCCTTGAAAAACAAAAAACAAAAAACAAAAAACAAACAAAACAAAACAAGAGAGGTAGGAAAAGAAAAGAAAAGGAAGAAAGAAATAGTGTTCTCTCTGAAATAAAGCCAGCCACACATTCCAAATCTCTTCAGTACATTTCCAAAGACGAAGATCTTCTGCACTTCTCAGATGGTTTGCTTGTTATAAATGCCTCTCTTCCAAACTGCCATTAGGTATATCCTAATAAACAGCACAGAGCCACAGAGCGTCCTTGGAAGTACCTGGGCTTCTCACCACACATGGGGGTGATGGTCCAGTCTTCCCTAGCAAACCGATATTCAATCCCAAAATGGACCATTTCTTTCCATGCTTCGCAGCCATTTTAAACTGGATTTACACGTCTACCTTAAACCCGTACAATATTCCCCTTTGTCCCTATTGTAAAGTCTCTAAAATGTCAACGTTTACTTAGTAATTTGTAAAGGGTACTGTGTTCCTTTCAGAATATGGAACTGTATGTGATACTTGATACTAAGAAAATGTTTTGCATTGGTTTAGTGTGCAGCCTGTGAATTTTCAATTTGGCTATTAAAGAAAGGGCCACATGATCGTTCTAGAAGCACAGGGAGACAAGGCCTTTGGAATAACAAAAACAAAAAAACAAAAAACAAAAAACAAAACAAAACAAAACAAAAAACCAAAAACAAAACTGTGTGGGGCATAAGAGGTGCCACCACCATCTTGAGGAGGAAAGACTTAATGTCTGGGATCTGTGTCTTGGAAATAAAAATATACACACTAGCAACTGGTGGGGCCACATACTTACTGCCTTCATGTTCCATTACCACAGCTAAGGAACCGAAGTCTGAAACTGCTGCTTTGTAATCAAGACAGTGTTTCCAATGCTTGCAGTTTCCTTGCAGAAAGCATGGTGTGGGATCCCAAATGCTGCTGATGCCGGCTAGACAAGGCAAGTTCTGGTGTCTGGGGGGTTGTGTGGGGGGGTAGTGTCCTTACCACCTTTCTTCCAGAGGTCTATTTTCTAGCACAGACTGTTCTTCATGATTCCTAATAGTCTAGAATAGTCCCCAGTCTCCTGGAGAATAAACACAAGAGAGAAAGGCCAAGAGGAGAGCAGATACACAGAGACCGGAAACAGAATGCAGATGGAAAGTCACCAGAATCCTCCCTCATCAACTCAATATATAAAGTGGATCAAATTACTAAGAGATCAAATTACAACAAATTAGAATCCAATTCGCTTTAAGCCATAATGAAATGATTTTAAAATTTTTATTCATTTTTATTTTATATATGGTGTATGTCTTTACACCATATATCTGCTTGGTGCCTGCAAACGTCAGAAGATGTGCTGAATGCTCTGGAACTGGAATCAGGGATTTGGAAGTCACTATGTGAAAGCTGGGAACTGAACCTGGGGCCTCTGCAATAGCAATAAGTTCTTTTAACCACTGAGTCATCTTTCTAGACCCTGAACAAAAGATTTTTTGTTGTTGTTGTTTTTTGAGACAGTGTTTCTCTGTATAGCCCTGGTTGTCCTGGAACTCACTCTGTACACCAGGCTGGCCTGGAGCTCAGAAATCTGCCTGCCTCTGCCTCCCAAGTACTGGGATTAAAGGCAAGCCAGGCAGGCATGGGATCACTGCCTGGCTTGGATTTTCTGTTCTTAAGAAAAGCAAAATATTTAAATAATTGTTAAAAGGTTTTAGTAGTTTTTGGATGGTGTGGTAAATGAAGATATTCCCTGCATTTGGGAGGTAGAGACAGTTCTGCAAATGTGAGGCCAAATAGATCTACTTTGTGAGTTCCAGGCTAGGCAGGGCTACAGAATGAGACTCTGTCTCAAAACACAAAACAATAAAAATTTAGCAATTATGGTCAGGTGACTTGAGTTGTCCATATTTAATAAAAAGAGAATAAAGTATATTATTCAGAAAATTGTAAGAATGACTGTGTCTGAATGTAGGAAGTCAATGTATTGTTATGACCACCAGTAAAATATTTTGCTTACTGTGATGGTTAGGGTAGTCAGCTTGGCAGGATCTGGAATCTAGAAAATAGTCCTACAGGCATATCAGTAAGGAATATTTGGAGTTTAGATAGCCTGTAGTCCTGCTTGTGAAGATCTTGATTAGATGAATTGAGGTAGGAAGACTCAGTGGGAAAGTGGGAAGCACCATTCCTTACGTTTGGGTCCTGAAAACTGGAATATGGGCTTATCAGGTAGGTGGCCCATTTGGTAAATGCACTTGCAGGAAAAATCTAATAACCTGGTCCCCTGAGTTCAATCTCCAGAAGCCATGGAAATAAAGATGGAAGGAAAGAACCCAACCCCAGAGCTGCCTTTAGATTTCCAGAAGTTTCCAGAAGTAGTACATCCACTTGCACATATAACACACAAACACACACACATACACACATAAATACATAGATATATACATACATAAATGCATAACTACATAAATGTATAAATAAGAATGGAAAAAGCTAGCTGGGCACAAGTGTCCATTGCTCTCTTCTTGTTTTTTTTTTTTTTTCTTCGAGACAGGGTTTCTCTGTATAGCCCTGGCTGTCCTGGAACTCATTCTGTAGACTAGGCTGGCCTAGGACTCAGAAATCCGCCTGCCTCTGCCTCCCAAGTGCTGGGATTAAAGATGTGCGCCACCACTGCCCTGCTAAATTCATCAGTTTTAACTTGAGGGTTTCTGGAAGGCAGCGGTAATTAGATCTCTTTGCCCGTGTTAGGCTGACAACCACCACCAAGCTTTCAGTTCAAGATGTAAGTGTGAAGCTCAGCATACAGGTGAGTTACTCTGACAAGACACCAAGGACCTCTAAGAATGCTTAGAATTAATTTGTCCTTGTGCCCATCCACTCAGCAAATATTTATGAAGTGTCTGCTATGTGCCCGGCATAAATTCTGGGAGGAGTATGATAAGGAGAGTGAACTCCTTCTCCTTCATCAGTCTTTGTACTTGCCAGACGGATTACTCTGTAAAGCAATAATGGGCATAAAGGATGACTGACTTCGGAGTTTGGTCAGAGAACTCTGAGTATATTAGACAAAGGTTAGGGAGGGAACAGGAAGTGACTAAGCTGCCTCCAAAGGAAGCTGAGCTATCAAAGAAGTTGGGAAGATCTTTTTTTTTAAGTTAATTTAAAAATTTTTATTTATAGATTTATTTATGAGTGTATGAGTGTTTTGCCTGCATATTTGTATCTGTAATATATGTGTGTGTGGTGCTCATGAAAATCAGAAGAAGGCATCAGATTGCCTGCATTAGAGTTACAGCTGTCTGGAAACAGCCACATGGGGCTGGAGACATGACTCGGTGGTTAAGATCTAAGTTCACCTCTCAGGAGTCACATGTGACTCACAGCCATCTGTAACTCAGTTCTGAAGGACCCAACACCCTCCTCTGACCTCCACAGGCACTAGACACACACGTGGTACATACATTATACCATGCAGGCAAAACAAGCAAACGCATAAAATTTCTTAAAAACGTAAACAAGCCAGGTGTGATGACACATACCTTTAGTCTTAGTACTCTGGAGGCAGAGGCAGGTGGATCTCTGTGAGTTTGTGGACCAGCCTGCTCTACAAAGTGAGTTTCGGGAAGATCAGGGTTACACAGAAAAACCTTGTCTTTAGCCAGGCGATGGTGGCGCACTCCTTTAATCCCAGCACTTGGGAGGCAGAGGCAGGCGGATTTCTGGGTTCGAGGCCAGCCTGGTCTACAGAGTGAGTTCCAGGACAGCCAGGGCTACACAGAGAAACCTTGTCTTGAAAACACCAAAAAACCAAAAAAACAAAAACAAAAAAACCTTGTCTTAAAAACAAAACAAAAGACAAAACAAAATCAAAGAAACAAATCCAATCAACCAAACAAAGACAGTGAACCAGTGAACCTTGGTAGAAGATCTCAATTTCAGATGAAATATGGCTGAAAAAAAAATTAATGTGCATCTCTGTAGAATCAGATCTTTAAGATTTTCAGACTTTGAAACTACAGGTACTGTGTTGTCCAAGAGATAAATTTCTGCCCAGAATATTGTCAAGTAAAGGAAAACCATTGTAGGAAAATAATGGTTACCATATGTGCAGATCTTAAAGTTGTCCCCCTCCCCCTTCACATATACAATGGATCTTTAACTTAGGACCTCACAAACGCTAAACAAACTTTTCAGGGCCATCATTAGGGGTTGAACCTAGAGCTATGTGTTCATGCTAGGCAAGTGCCCTACCATTTAGCTATAGTTCCAGCCCTTAAATAAATAGACTTGACAAACCCAGTTTTGCATCCTTGTGGAATATAGGCTCATTAGATGATAGATGGTACCTCATGCTTGGGCCCCTTTTGAGGTAGAGGCAGGAATATGGCTGCAGTTCAAAGCCACCCTGTCTTACATAAGGAGTTTCAGGTCAGCTAGAAGGTTGTAAGACATTCATTTAAAAATTGTTGTATGATGGACCAGGGAGATGGCTGAGTGAATAAAGGCCATTTGCTGCCAAGCTTGGAGACCTGATCTCCAGAGCTTACATGGTAGAAGAAAATAATCTACTCCTGCTAATTGTCCCCTGGCCTCCACATACTTGCCTTGCTAAGCACATACCTTCCCCCAAGACACACTCAAAATAAAATTCATGAGGGGATTGGAGAGATGGCTCAACAGTTAAGAGCACTGGTGCTCTTGCAGAGGACCCAGTTTTGATTCCCAGCATCCACATGGTAGTCCACAACCACCTGTAATTCAAGTTCCAGGGAATCCAATAACCTCTTCTGATTTCTGCAGACACTACGCAGACACATATATGCAAGCAAAATACTCATATACATAAAATAAAATAAAAAAATCTTATGTTAAAAAATTAATGGCAGGGTTTGAAGAGATGGTTTAGTGGTTAAAAGCCCTGATTGCTCTTTCAGAGGACCTGGGTTCAATTCCTGGGACCCATATGACAGCTCGCAACTGTCTATGATGCCAGGGGATCCTACACCCTAATGTAGACATTAAAAAAAAAAAAAGAAAGAAAAAGCTAGGCAGTGATGGCAGTATGAGAAGCAGAGGCTGGCAGATCTCTGAGTTCAATGCCAGCCTGGACTACCGAGTGAGTTCCATGAGAGCCAATATACAGAGAAATCCTGTCTCAAAAAAAAAAAAAAAATTAAAATAATAAAATGGAAAAAATAATGAACAGACAAATAAATAAATACTCCATCTATTTAAAAAGAGTGATCAGGGCTGGAGAAATGGCTCAGAGGCTAAGAGTACTGGCTGCAATTTCAGAGGTCCCAGGTTCAATTCCCAGCACCCACATGTCAGCTCGCTATTATACATAATATTTGTTCCAGGGACTCTGACTCCCTCACACATGCAGGCAAAACACCAATTTACTTAAAATAAAATATAAATAAATAAATTATAAAATGAGTGATCAGAATCGATCTTTTCCAAGGAAAAGAGAGAGCATTGTATTCCCCAAATCGATTTTAAATGACCACACCCCATCTGCTAATTGGTACTTTGTTATTCATACCTTTGTTTTATTCTCCCGTAGCTTTGCGTTCTCTGAATCATTTTTCCAGAGCAAAGAAGATTGTGGCAAGCACTATAAACATGTATCTAGAGGGAAAACCTCAGACCTATTCAGGTCTTTAACTATCTTTGAAGACAGCCATCTTTCCTGCCCCTGTGGATAATAAGACAACTGAACATTGTAACTGTAACTGAAAATTGCTACCAAAATGATGGTAAAGGGTAGTTAAAGACCTTCAGCCTTAAAAACAAAGGAAAGGACCCCATACAGTGAGTCCCAGAGTTCATTTACACTTGAACTAGTTTAGAAAACTGCAAAGCTTATCACCTTTCTCCACACTGGAAATTGTAGCGGCAAGGACTGTCTTTTATACACATCTATACGTGGAAATGAACCATGCACAGAAATTAACAGGAAAAGGAGTAGGAGTCTCCCTGTGGGTAGTAAGGTGACAGTGCACAGTCCTTTCAAAACATTCAGCTGGGAGTTAACATCCCCAGCCTGTATTTCTTGGACACACATCTACATAAAAAGATATCAATACATGACTTGCACTTCATAAAGGACAGAACAGAATGAACAGTAAACATCTTGTAGAAGAATAAAACAAAGTCAGACCTAAGATTTGACCTACGTGAGTTGCTGGAAATATGGTCCAAGAATCGAATCCTGTGAGGAGAACCCTAAGTGCTTGTGAGAAAACTCCAAGAAAATCAAAAGGTTTATGACCTCAGTTTCTTCAAAACCACGGACTTGTTCTTGAAATGTGTTTTTATGTTCTTCCCAGGTATAGTGGATAGGAGTGGGCTTATTTCAGATTATTCATTACCACTGGCTATTGTTGTTTATATGCCTCCAAGGATAAGCATCCTTTTGGTACGTGCAGCTCGTCCTTGTGATTCTACACTTTGTTCATGAGATTTCTCTTAGCCCTTAGGAGTATAAATTGTCTAATGCTCTGAATAAAGTCGGCTAGTGCATAAGACTCTAGTCTACCCCATTTTTTAGGCTTTGTTCTCCCAGGTCCTACTGCCTTTAGAGCAGGAAACAGTGGGTTAATGATATACTGTAACTAGAAGGTTCTAGATGCAATACAATTAATGATACAATTTGCAATTAAAATGTTTTAGAGTTTTCAAAAAAAAAAAAAATCAGATACACTGTACACTGTGTTTTATAGAAACAATAACAAAAAGTCTCTTTGTGTCCAATGTGGTAGGTTAAATCTGCAATCAGAGCAGCAGGGAGACAGAGGAAGGCAGATTTCTGTCAGTTCAAGACCAGCCCGGACTATACAGAAAATTTCGTATAGGCTAAATGGGGCATCCCAATGAGACCCTTTTCTCAAAATAAAAACCAAACAGACAAAACCACTCGACCATCAACAACAAAACACTTTTTGTACAGAAGTGCCCACACCTATTTGATAAATGCATACACACACACACACACACACAAATTAAAGTCAGCATCCATTAGTAAAAGAATGGCTAATAGTTAATTATATTTCTCTGTTTTAATACTATGTTAAAGTGTTAAAGTATTCTAAAATGTTGAAGAATAAAACAAAAAAGTATTTTTTTTTTTTAATTTTTATGTGACTAGGTGCAGTGGGGGCTGGCAAGAGCATGGAGGTCAGAGAACGGGCTTACGCAGTGGCAGTGGGCGCTCTCCTTTTCTCCCACCCGTGTGTTCAGGTAAATCGACTTGCAGCCAGCAAGTACTCCACCAGCTGACTCCTCACCCCTTTAAAGGCTGAATTTCTGTCATGAAGCCCAGGCTACTCTCCAACTCAGAACATTTCTCCTGCCCTCACCTCCCAAGTGTTGGTTGGGATTGTGTGTGCATGCCACCAATCCTGACTATAAATCTTTAAGACTCTTGCTAACAAGAAAATGTACATTTTATGCGACAGTACAAAATGCCGACTACAAAGCTCTAAGTACATCATGTAATCAACTAGACAATTTGTCTAACGGTGGTAATTCTTGTGAGTGGGATTCTAGATGATATTTTTCGTTGTAGTTTTTATGTTCTTTTATTCAGTATTTGAAATAAAACTTTTTGAGAGAGAGGGGATGTGGAGGCTCAGGATTGATCCTAAGGTCTCATTTAGCCACATCTCCCAGCTCCTGAAATTAAACATTTTAAAACAAAAGGTAGTAAAAGAGGTGCCAGATTCAACATGCAGTGTTCATCTTCCAAAGAAAACTAATCTGTGCCGAAGGCTAAAGGTATTTTAACTATTTATTGGAAGGTGCCTTCTTTAATTTTTCTTAAATTCTTTTTAAGTTTGCTATAATATTTTATTAAAAAGTCAGAGATACGTTTTATATCAGGAAGTCTGTGCTAATGAAATTCTGGAGACAAAATTTAAAGGCCCGAGGAACGTTCAGTGTGACAACTGCAAAAAGAGTTGCCAGCGACTCTGTCTGATCCATCCCTACGATGGGGAAAGCAAGGAAACACCGAAAAATATAGGAAGTCGTCTGTATGCTGCTTGTTGAGGAATTGCTACGGATAAAGCTGTATTCTTTCCTTAGGCTAAGGATAGGAAAGAAAAGATTACAGTCCTTCCGGTTTCAGAATTCCATTCCTTCTAACTCCGCGGCACTTGGCGCTAATGGTGGCTGGGAGTCATTACGCAGTGTTTTGGTTTCTCAGAGGTCTCGAGTGCTTTCGGGAATGCCTGTCCAATACAATTCAAAGGAACAGAAAACCTAAGGAGTGGAGTGAAGTAGGTCCCCAAATTCCTTGGCTAAAATTGCACATTTAAGCTTGGGCTCCGCCCACCCTGCACCCCCTCCCCTTAGTCATTGATCACACCGTATCATTTGTAGTTTATCACTTAATATCAATGCTGTTTTGATCACGAGCTTTGAGGTTTGTCATAAAGTACGCCCCTCCCTCCCAACTAACACTGCAATAGTTCATTTTATCCAAAATATTTATTAATTAAACCTCTAACGTCTTTGGGAGCCAGGTGCTATTTAGAGGGGAGAGGTCTTATCTCTTGAGATAGCCCAAAGGCCTCATACTTCGCAAATATGGGAAAGAATTTGAAACCTATTCTAAAAAACTTTAAAATCCCAAGGCGACAAATTCTAAACATACCATCACATTCAGAGTAATGTGTGTTAACTTTTTATTAAAAAAGTAAAACCTCACATCAGCTGTTCTCTCCGACCGGTATAAAATAAATTCCACCGGGTCAGGAATGTCTACGGGGTGGGGCAAGTAGAGTTGAAAGGATTTGTGCACCAAGGGGAGGCTTCTGGCTTTCAATGCAGTTCGGGAATACTAGGCAATTCTGGCTAATTTCCCTACATTTTAATACGTAGAGAAACAGATTTTTCTTTTCTTTCTTTTCTTTTTTTTTAAACAAAAGCAAAACAGACAAGTTTGGATTCGGCCACCCTGGCCGTCCCTACAGAGAAAAGGTCCCGAAGCGCCCTGGGGTGGACAGGGGTGGGGTGTTGGCCGCTTCCGGGTTCCATCTCTTAAACCTGCGGGTTCCATCTCTAACCCCGCGGGGTCCACGATCAGCATTTCTCCAGCTCACAGTTGGCCTCGCCCTGATCTAATCGCTCCCCTGAGAGGACGAGGAAGCCCAGAGGAGACCGACAATAGGGAAAATGCAAATTAAGAGAAGGCACCGGGAGGGTGCAGAGGGTGTCCTGGATCCGGGCCAGGGGTCTCGTGACCGGAGCGCGGGCGACCGCACCCTGGGCCTGAGCTCTCGGCCTTCCAAGCAGGCGGAAGCCGGCTACGCCCAGCACTCCGGGGCCTGGTCTGCCCTTCCACTCCGCCCTTCCGGACGCTCCGGGCTCCAAGGGCGCAGACGACGCGCCCCTCCCCCGCGGCGCCATCTTGTTGTTTTCCCACATTCCTCCTCCTCGCCCCACACCCCCACCCGGCCACGTGGCGCGCGGCTGCGGAAGAGAAGGCCCCAGCCCAACTTCCGGCCAGACCGGTTCCAGCCGGCTGCGGGACTCAGACGCGCGGCTGCCCCCTGGCGGCCAAATGCGGCGCTGCGGGCCACGCCTTGCCTCCTCCGCCATTTCCTGCGCGGCGCGAGGCACGTCCACACTCCGCCGTGCGGAGGGAGGGTGCGCGGGTGGTGATGGGGAGGCTGACCCGCGTCAGGCCTGGGAACGCCTTTCGTTCCGAGTCTGGGACCGGCGTTATCCGGAGACCGCTGCGGCCGAGACAGGCGCTCGGTTTAAAAGCTAACTTGTGCCGCCCTTGTGGCCACCGCAGCCTCTCCTGGATTTTTTGCTTTGTATATGGATTTTCCGTTAGCGTTTCATTTCCAAACTAGTATTCCTCGGGTGTTCGCTGTGGACGAGGCCCGTGCGTTCTCTTACTTAGTCATGCTAGATGGCTCCCGGGGCCGTGGTCACGCCCCGGGTCACAGACCACTTAGGCGAGGGCTGAGGAGCCTGCGTCGGAATCTAGGGCTGCAGATGTTTTACTGTAAGGTTCTCAAATGATGATTGGTCAGCATCTTAAGGGACCTCCAGGGTGCTGTCCCCTTACCTAAACTGAAAGCTTTGGAATGAATGGGACCTGGCAAGCATTAACAAGCTCCAGGGGGATTTTGAGACATTTTGAAGACCCTTGATGTACTCGGCAGGCCTTCTAATACTAAGGAAGGTGCCTTCAGGGGGTGCTAACGCCCAAGCTGGACTTTAAATATAGGTAATTCATGTACTTTTCGGATTGTACTGTTCCTGTCCCACTGGTCTGTCAGAGAGGAAGCAGATTCACATGTCTGTACAGTGCTAGAGTGGATGAAACGCTCCAGAATTGCACGTGCATTTTCTTGTACGGTATATACATAATAACAAATGAATCCAAGTTTCAACACGGTTTACCTCCAATAGAAGAAGTAGGTTGCTAGGAATGACGGGAACAAATTTTTTTTTTTGGTAGGTGTAATTTTCCAGCTTGAACTATTTGAGCATTTATTCCAAAGAAAATAAGGAGTTATATTCAGAACAGTGTTAGAGTTAAAACTAGAATCAAGTCCAAATGGCTCCAGATTCCATGTCTTCTGTTGACTACACATAAAAATCTATTTTAAACATAAAATGTTCAAATAGGCTTGTATTTTCAGCAGTAATAAGATTTAGTTTAAAATTTAAACTTCTGAACAATAACCACCCCTAACTGTGCTACTTGTAATAGCATGTTGTATAGTAAAATAAAATAAAATAAATAAAATGAATCCAAAACTTTTAATGATAAGGCATTGCTCTCTGCTGCCCTGTGCTTTCTGATGGTCTCATGGTTCAGGCTGACCACAAGTTTCAACTCTATAGTAGTGGAAGAACCCAACCCTGCTTGTCTCTACCTCCTAAATGCTGGGATCACAGGCCTGTGTTACCTCACCTAGCCTTTGTTTTGTTGGTTTTTGTGTTTTAGACAGGGTCTTACTTGGTAATGCAGTCTGGCCTGGAACTCAGGCCTGACCTTAATCTCTAGGTAGCTTCCATGCCTCACCCTCAAAAGTGCTTGGGTTCCAAGTGTGAACCACCATGCCCAAATAGAAAATGAATTTGTTAATACTATTGCTGACAGAGACACTATGCGGATCAGGCTGGCCTTGAGCTCATAGAGCTCCCCCTGTCTCTGCCTCCCAAGTGTTGGAACTAAAGGTGTGTGCCACTACTGCCCTGCTCTATTTTGCCTCTCTTCATGAGGAGTTTGAAAGCAATGCAAAGGGGATGGAGAGTTGGCTCAGCGGTTAAGAGCACTGACTGCTCTTCTGAGGTCCTGAGTTCAAATCCCAGCAACCACATGGTGGCTCACAACCATCCAAAATGAGATCTGATACCTTCTTCTGGTGTGTCTGAAGACAGCTATAGTGTACTTACATATAACAATAAATAAATATTAAGAAAAAAAAAAGCAATGCAAGCCGGTGTGACTTTGAATATGTTACCTAACCTCTCATGGTTTCAGATTGCTTCTCTGTTTTTTAAAAAAGTTTAAAACACTTGTCTCACCGGCTTGTGAGGGTGAATTGATGTACATGTAGATAGATCTGAGGGTTAAGCCAATAGAGGATCAAAAATAACTGAAACGTGCCTGTACTGAACAAGTACAGATTGTTTTTCTTGTCATTTTCCCTAAGCAATATGATTTAACAACTACTTACATACATACATTTGCATTGTGTTAGGTAGTTATAAGTAATTTAGAAATGATGTGAGGGCTTGTGGGTAGATGTTTATAGGTTGCATTTTATGTTAGGAACTTGAACATCCTTGAATTTTGGTACCCATGGCACGGGTATGTGTAAGTGTTAAGGCCTGCCCTCCCCCTGCATAGCTGAGGCCATTTTGTTCCGTGCCTGCCAGTCATTTTATATTGTTGCTGTAATATGCCTGCCAGTCATTGACACAGAAAAATAGCTTGACTCGGAGCAGTGTCATGCTGACCACATACCCTGTCATGTTCTGTATATTCTGAGATTTGTTAACCTTAAGAGATTCCACAACCATAAGCTCCACTAAGGACAGATCAGAGTAAAGATCAGTTAGAACTGTACTATCAGGCTGGAGAGATGGCTCAGTGGTTAGGAACACTGACTGTTCTTTCAGAGGTCCTGAGTTCAATTCCCAGCAACCACATGGTGGCTCACAGACATCTGTAATGAGATCAGATGCCCTCTTCTGGTGTATCTGAAGACAGCTACAATGTACTTATATATATAAAATAAATAATTCTTTAAAAAAAAAAACTTCTGTTTAGTCAGCCAAAATAGCTTGAGTCAGGCTGACCACCCTGCCACGCTACACTGCACATGAGCTCATTGTAGTTTTTGTGGGGTTTTTTTTCCTTAATAAGCTGGCCCTGAGACATGTTTGAGGTCCAGTCTCAGTTCCCAAACCTAGTCTGTGACCCTAATCGAAGAGTCTTGTGATGAGCGTTCAATAAACCAGCCCTGTTTAACTGAGACCAGAGTCTGTGTGGTTTCTGTGTCAATCCTGAACCCCAACAATACAAAACTTTTCTCCAGAAATGTTTCTAATCTCAGAATCTTGGTGGTAGAAGCCGGAGGATCAGATGTTCAAGGTCATCCTTAGGTATGTAGTGAGGCCAAGGCTAGTCTAAGGTACTTGAGACTTTGTCTCATAAAGATATAAAAGCAAGCAGACTTTCTAGGCATGGTTAAATTAAGGTTCTTAGGATAGACTCTCAGCATTACTACCATGTATATCTTTATTTGTAGACAGGAAGGTTTAGATGTACATAGAAGGGATGGCTGACCTGTTGCAGATGGAGAGACTGGAGCCTCTGTAAGTCACAGAAAGCCAAGACAGACTCACTCTACAAGACAACACAAAGGGTGAAACCCATCCTCCCCTAGAGACTTCAGAAATATGAGGCCTTACCACCTTGATTATACTCCAGGCCTCCAAATCTCTGAGAATACGTACAAACCAGCCCTTTCCCCTTTGCCTGTGCTTCTGCTTGCTACAGTTTTACTTACGCAAGGTTAACCACAGCCTCAGAGGTGCCTCTGTAAGAGCAGGACATTCTCTTAATCACCTAGTCACCTCTCTAGCACTTTAGTGTGTCAGGTCACAGAAGGTCTTCCTTTGACTAGTCACTACTGCATTAAAAATAGGACCCTCTCCCTAGTGAGTCTAGAGCCCAAGAATCTGTACTTTGAAATAAAAACAAGACCAACTGAGGAGACTGAAGCAAAATAGTAGAAGTGAGTTTGAGGCCAATCTGGCTTGCAAGATGAGAGCCTGCTTCAGCCTTCCCCCTTCCCTGAATAAAACAAATCAAAGCAGAACCCCAAACAGCAGCTAATCTTCATGTGACCTGATATATCATCCTCTGTAAATCTCTTCATCTGTTGTGTGCTGTGTACTAACATTCTATGATTTTATAACTAAAACAGAGGTTCTCAACCTATGGCTCTCTCTTTCTCTCTCTCTCTCTCTCTCTCTCTCTCTCTCTCCCTTTCTCCTGTGTGTGTGTAGAATGACCCTTAAAGAGGTGGCCTAAGACCATTGGAAAACACAGGTATTTACATTACTATTAGTAACTGTAGCAACGTTAGTTATATAGTGTAACTGTAATATACAATGAAAATTATTTTATGGTTGGGGGGGTGGGTCACCACAACATGAGGAACTGTGTTAAAGGGTGCCAGCATTAAGAAAGTTGAGAACCGCTGGGCAATGGTGGTGCACACCTTTAATCCCAGCACTCGGGAGGCAGAGGCAGGCAGATTTCTGAGTTCAAGGCTAGCCTGGTCTACAAAGTGAGTTCCAGGACAG
>NW_022196904.1:63713248-63718187 GCF_008632895.1 Mastomys coucha
AAAAAAAAAAAAAAAAAAAAAAAAAAAAAAAAAAGACTTTGCTCAATAAACAAGATAAAGGATCTGGATTCTGTTACTTGATATCCATCTAGCTGTTAAAAAACAAAAACAAACAAACAAAAAAACCCTGTTGTCTACAGAGGTAGGAAACAATATAACAAACTCCTCCGAGTACTCATCCAACTTTAATGAGTAACTGCTCATAGTCAATCTTGTTTAATGTGTTCCCACGCCCACATCCTTTACCCGATTAATTAATCAACCAATTAGTTAATTAATTGATTATAGAAGTAGAGATACTCTATTGAGGACAGGAAAGCACTCCCTAGGATGGGAGTGGGCTGAAGGAAAAAGCCCTCACACCTGGGTTTGTTTTTTGACATAGAAAAATATCAAGCCCATTTAAAAGATTTAAGAGCAAATCTGAGTGTAGTGGTGCTGCGTGCCTTTAATTCCAGTACTCAGAAGGCAAAGGCTAGGGGCTGGTGAGATGGCTCAGCGGGGAAGAGCACCGACTGCTCTTCAGAAGGTCATGAGTTCAAATCCCAGCAACCACATGGTGGCTCACAACCACCCGTAATGAGATCTGATGCCCTCTTCTGGTGCATCTGAAGATAGCTACAGTGTACTTACATATAATAAATAAATAAATTAAAAAAAAAAAAAAACAGAAGGCAGAGGCTAGATCTGTGTAGTGAGTTCCAGGACAGCCAGGACCACTAGAGAGACCCATTCTCAAAACAAACAAACAAACAATCAGAGTCTCCAGGCTGATCATGAACTATCATTTTACTCTCTTAGCATACTGACTGTTGAGACTGCAGGATTCAAAGGACCAGTCCACCTCCATTTTAGCCAAACCAGGTTCATTCTTGTTTCTGATTAAACCTCTGTTTCTCACGGATGCCCCGCCTGTAACCTTAACTACAAATGGTTTTGTACTACCTGTTCCAGGAATGGCAATCATGCTTTTGTAATGAAAGGCTGGAGAATCTTAGAATTTAATACATTTAATTTATTTGCATTTAATACAAATGTATGGTGTATAACCTTTACCTAAAAGGACATGGAGGGCCACTGTAGCCAGCCAGAAATATAAAATAGCCAGTTCCAGGAACCCAGAGCCTCAGGGTTCTGGTTCCCGATACCTGCCCCTCCTGAATGATCCACAATGAGGGTGGAACTAAGAATGAAGGTCTAGTGGTTTATGAGACTCTCCACCCTGTCAACCAGTAGATGAAGATTACATTCCTAGAATGAATATGTTCCCCTCCCTAACTGAACACCTTGGGTTGAGTCCCTCTGAAATTTTCCACTGTTTTCATGTCACGTTTCCTTGGTAACCCCCTCCCCGCCCCCAGCTTGTGATCTTTTCCTTAAATACTCCAGACTTCTTGTGCTTGGGGGTCGAACTCTGACTGGCAAGGTCATGAGATCGACCCCCAATAAACCTCATGTGATTGCAGCAAGTTCGGTCTCTCGTGAGTCATTGGGTGGTCGGCGTCATCCCGAGACTTGAGTAAGGATCTCCCCAGTTCTGGGGGTCTTTCAGTTTCAAAAGTTAATAACAAGTCTTGCAACCCTACCTTTGTTTCAAAAGGGTTGCTATGGCTACCGGCTGTTAAGGCCACCTTGCAATCAAGTCTCAGGAGGTCATTAGAACTAACTTGCTATGCTTATGTTCTGCTCATGTAACCCCTATGCTGCCCTCCAAATCCCAGTTTGGAAATCCCCTACCCTTGAGCTAGAAAAGCCTTATCTTAGCCTGGCAGTGGTGTTGCAGGCCTTTAATCCTGGCACTTGGGAGGCAGAGGCAGGTGGATATAGGTGACTTTGAGGCCAACCTGGTCTCTAGAACCAGTTCCATCCAAGGCTACACAGTGAAACTCTCTCTCTCTCTCTCTCTCTCTCTCTCTCTCTCTCTGTCACACACACACACACACCGTTGTCTTCCTCACACCAAATACTGACCTCCCAAACCCTACCTTAGGGGAAGGCAGCTCATGTACACAAATGAAAAGAGCTTGCTTTAATTAATTTGGCTATGATGATTTGGGCCGGTGGCCTTTCTCCTCCCATCTCTGGGATTAACAGCTTGTGCTGCTGTGAATGACTCCACCTTTAATAATCATCACAAATGTGCCTCAGTGAGAGAGCCACACCATCAGACAGCAGTGCTGACTCTGAATGTTAAATCTTTATTCAGGGAACGAATTGCTGGGCTGCCTCCTGGAGAAGGGAAAGCAGCAGCCCTGCAAAGACTAGTTTGGGTTTTATAGGGTGATTTAAATTTGCGGCCAGTCCAGCCCCAGAGTGTTAAGGGAGAAGGGACTATCGGGAGGCAAATGGAACTGAAGTAAAATTTTGCAAGGTGGTGGGTGGGCTCTGGCTTTGGGAAAGCAAGAGGCTGTGGTCAAGCTGTTTGTTGAGACAAAGAATCATCAGACTCTTGAGATATGTAGGATATTCAGTTTCCATTTCCCAATAGGACTGGATCCCACTCTGCTCATGTATCTGGGCCAGCCCAACCATGAATACTATGAATGGATTTCTCTTTACTATTTCAGGTCTCTCTGTCCCTTTTATCTCTACTGGCCTTTCTCCGATCTGTGACTCTCTTCTCCTTTCTCTCTGGTCTCCAGTCACTGCTGTTTCTTTGCTTTTTCCCTTTACAGAAGATTGTGAGCCACCATGTGGGTGCTGGGAGCTGAGTCCAGGTTCTCTGCAAGAGCGGCAAGCAGTCCCTTGCTTTGTTCTTAAAAAGTTATTTACTTATTTCTGCGTGTGTATGTGTACTGTGTGTGCTCATATGTGTACTGTGTGTGCATGCATGTGTGTGTAGGGCACACATGTGGAAGTCAGAGGATAGCTTTTGAGAGTCAGTTCCTGCCTTCCACCTTAAATGGCAGCCTCTCTTGGTCGTAACCTTGTACAACAGGCTCGTGGCCCAAGAGGTGTTTTTAGAGTTCTCCTGATCCTCCCGTCTTTGGCTCCCATTTTGCCACAGGAGACTGGGATGACAGACCTGACATCTACCTTTCCCTTGGCTTCAGGGATCTCTGTTACTAGTTGAATCCTGTCCGTATGGAATCAACTACAGTACCGAGCGCTATCACTGCCATCTAGTGGTAACACAGTGTTATATGCTGGTCCTAGTCTCAAACACTGCAAGCTCTGTGGCCTTCAGTGCTAGAGATGGCTGTCTGTGTAATAGACATCGGTCAAGCACTCGCCTTGTCTGGGGTGTCCTATCAGGTATTTTATGCCACTACCTGCTTGAAACATGAGTGAGCTGCCTTAGGTCACACACTAAGGAGGCTTTATTCAAGCTCTATTGCCTGAACACTGTCTCTCATTTGAGCCATGTATTAGAGAAATGTACCTTCCCCCCAAAAATCCCAAAAACAAAACAAACAAACAAACAACAACAACAACAGCAAAAAACCACTGGAGTTCACTGAATGTTTGCAGAGGTCCAGAACAAAATTCTCCGTGGTGGTAAGAAGTGTATCTTTGTGAATAGGCTTTGTAAATGGTGTGTCTCTTTTCACTAAGTTGTTTACACACTCAGTCATACAATTGGTGGTAGGAGAGGGGAGTATGTGCTCTTCTATCGAGATCCTAGGACAACTTGGTATGCAGTATCTGTGCATGGCTCATGAGCAATCTCTCTTGGCATATATTTCCTAATTGTTATACTTTGTGGGTAGATAGTCTGTCTGGCCTTCATGTCCCTATAAAGTTGTATATCTTCTGTAGATTCTATATTAAAGTGTTCTTGATCCAGGTTATGGTGGCTCATGCTCATGCCTGTAAGTCCAACATTACAAAAGGGGAATGCTACCGGTTTAGGGCCAGTCTGAGCTCCAGAGGAGATTCCAGGTCAGTGTGGATGGAGGCTGAGGTAGGAAGACCACAAGTTCAGGGCTTGCACTGGCCACAGACTGTGTTCAAGGCCAATTGGGAGGAGCTGACTGAGGCATGTCTCAAAAGAAGAGGAGGAGGAGGAGGAAAAAGAGGAGGTAGAAGAGGAAGAGGAGAAAAGAAGAGTGAAATCTTTAGTGTAGTGGAATACAATCCACCACTGTTTAGCCCAATTGGAGCCATTCTAAGTGTGCTGCCATACTTGGTTCAGGCTGTGTTGGGGGATCAAGCCTAGGACTTGAAGCAGGCTAGGCCAGCACTGTATCAACAGAGTCACATCTCCAGCTCTGGACTCTCTTGATAGATTACAAAAAAGGATGCATACTCACAGATGTGTACACTCACAGATGTGCACACTCACAGATGTGCACATTCACAGATGTGCACACTCACAGATGTGCACATTCACAGATGTGCACGCCTTTGCCTTTGTGGTTGTCTGTCATTTGTGCCCTTTAATGTCTTAACATTTTGTGCCAGATTTTATTTTATGTTTTTTAGACAGGGTTTCTCTGTATAGCCCTGGCTGTCCTGGAACTAACTCTGTAGACCAGGTTGGCCTCGAACTCAGAAATCCGATTGCCTTTACCTCCCAAGTGCTGGGGTTAAAGGCATGTGCCCCCACTGCCCGGCAAGATCTCATCTTTAAACAAAACAAAACAAATGAATTGGCATTAAGGTGGAAAAAAGAAAGCTAAAGTAAACTAAACTTTGTTAGTTGATTTTCTTGATTCTCAGTAAAGATTAACCATTGACCCCTGTACTGGCTGGTTTTGTGTGTCAACTTGACACAGGCTGGAGTTATCACAGAGAAGGGAGCTTCAGTTGGGGAAGTGCCTCCATGAGATCCAGCTGTGGGGCATTTTCTCAATTAGTGATCAAGGGGGTAGGGCCCTTTGTGGGTGGTGCCATTCCTGGGCTGGAAGTCTTGGGTTTTATAAGAGAGTAGGCTGAGCAAGCTAGGAGAAGCAAGCCAGTAAGAAACATCTCTCCATGGCCTCTACGTCAGCTCCTG
>NW_022196904.1:63718296-63729535 GCF_008632895.1 Mastomys coucha
ATAAACAGCCATGTGGAAGTAAGCTAAATAAACCCTTTCCTCCCCAACTTGCTTCTTGGTCATGATGTGCAGGAACAAAACCCTGACTAAGACAACCCCCCACGGGGATTTTGGTAGTCGTTAAATCATAGCAACATTCCAGAGATTCTATCTTCCTAGTGTTGAGGGACTGAATTGAAAGTGCTTCATCTAAATGGCTGGAAGGCTAACCCTGGACTGTGCCCACCATTCATCTTAGCAGGTGCTTTTCTGCAGGCTTCCAGTTCCATCCCCTCTCAGCTATCCATAGCAGCAAGGATCAAGGATCGTGCTGAAGAAGGACTCGATGGCCTCTTCTGAATCAGTGCTTCTGTCAGACGAGAGGCCCAGCTGAAGGGCTGATGGGTCCCCTTTGTGCAGAGTGAATGCTGCTTGATTGTTGAGGCAGCTGTCAGAGCAAAGCGCTCTCGTTTGTCGATAGCCTCTCCAGGGCCCAGCACTTGCGTAGTATCTGCCCCACTTTTGGCCAGGCTGTGAGAGGATCAGATTTTCCTTCCTCTTCTTCCTTAAATGCCTGAGAACACATGCTGGCACCCTAACACTGAGATGGACAGGTGAGTGAGTCATGTGTGTCCTAGATGTTTGTGACAAATCATTTTCCTGTTTTAAATACTCCATTTTCTTTATTCGTTAGAAATTAGGGGCTGGAGAGATAGCTCAGTGGCGAAGAGTATTTGTTGCTCTTTTTGAGTACCTGAGTTCCATTCCCAGAACCCACAAAGTAGCTCAGAGCCATGCCTAACTCCAGTTCCAGTTGATCTGATGCCCACTTCTGACTTCTGGAGCATCAAGAATGCACTTGGAGGCCGGGTAGTGGTGGCGCACACCTTTAATCCCAGCACATGGGAGGCAGAGACAAGTGGATTTCTGAGTTCGAGGCCAGCCTGGTCTACAGAGTGAGTTCCAGGACAGCCAGGGCTACACAGAGAAACCCTGTCTGGAAAACAACAACAACAACAACAAAAAATGCACTCACGTATCATGTATGTGATTACACATACATGCAGGCTGTCTTAGTTAGGGTTTTTATTCCTGTGAAGAGACACCATGACCATAGCAACTCTTAAAAAGGACAGCATTACTTGGGACTGGCTTACAGTTTAGTCCATAGTCAGCATGGCAGGAATCATGGCAGGATATAGGCAGACATGGTGCTGGAGAGGTAGGAGAGTTCTACATCTAGATCAGTGGGCAGCAGGAAGAGAATACCACATTAGGCCTGGCTTGAGCAGCTGAGACCTCAAAGCCTGCCCCCAGGGACACACTTTCTCCTACAAAGTCATGCCTACTCCATCAAAGCCACAGCTCCTAATATTGCCACTGCCTATGAGCCTATGGGGGCCATTTTTATTCAAACCACCACACAGGCAAAACATTCATACATATAAATAAAATAGAGATAAAAGATGTTAAAATTATGTATGAGGCCTGTGAGCCATATGCCATCATGTACATGTGGAGGTCATTAGACAACTTTTGTAAACTGGCTCTCTCTCTCCTTCCACCAGGTTGGGATCTTAACTAGATAATCAGCACCTTTATTCACTGAGCAATCTCAGTGACTCTCAATTACTCCAGTGTAATAAAAGGTGACATTCTGATTATGTCTTGGCAATTCTTTTTTTGTTTGTTTGATTTTTCAAGACAGAGTTTCTCTGGTTCCTGGGCTGTCCTGGAGCTCACTCTGTAGCCCAGGCTGGCCTTGAACTCAGAAATCTGTCTGCCTCTGCCTCTAAAGTGCTGGGATTAAAGGCATGCACCACCACTGCTTGGCGGCAGTTCTGTCATTTAATCAGAGGGACTGCCGAACAAATGAAGGCAGGAACATATCTAAAGCTCCATGGTGCTGTCACTCCTGCTGTCCACCCCCCCTCCCACACCCACAGCAGGCACTATGTGTTTCAGAATTCTAGACCTATCCCATCTCTTTGTTCTGTTAGAGTTAGGGTTAGGATTAGGGCTCTCTCTCTCTCTTTTCAGAGGCTTATCATGTAGTCCTGGCTGGCCTGGAACCGGCTCTACAGACCAGGTTGGCTTTGAACTTGCAGTGATCTTCCTGTCTCCACCTCTGTACCATCACACTCAGTGAGTGTCTTAAGTTCTTAAGAACAATGTGCAGTCCAGACTCGCTGGGTGCTGTGAGCCAGGTGTTCCCATTGATGGGGTCTGCTAGTGGGATCGGCTGGTTCTTGCAGTATTTGTCAGCTAAATGCCCTCATTGCAGAGGAATGAGTGTCAGAGTCTGTCATCATGTTGTTAAGATTTACCAGGCTTCCCTTGCTGAGTCACTTTGCTCTGTACCTGTTAAGTGCATATCAAGTTAAATTCATTCTTTTCTTTTTTATGTACTTATTCATTTTTATCTTTTAAGTATTATTTTATTGTTTCATGAGTGTGAATATTTTGCCTGGATTTATGTCTGTGTACCACTTTCATGCCTGGTGCCCTCCGAGGCCAGAAGGTGTGGCTCCCCAAATGAAGTAAGAGATAGTGCTGGGAACTGAACCCAGGTCTTCTGGGGAAGCAGCCAGTGCTCTTAACCTCTGACTCATCTCTTCAGCCCATCCCCCCTCTAAAATATTGGTTTATTTTCATTTTCTGTGTGTGCGGGTTTGCCTGCATGTTTGTAAGTACACCGGGTCAGTTCTCAGTGCCTGCCAGGCCAGAAGGGGACACTGGAGGTTCAGATAGTTGGGAGCCTGCCATGTGTGTGCTAGGAATTGAACCCTGGGTCCTCTGCAACAGAACAAGTGCTCTTCTCAGTCATCATTTCAGCCCTAGGATTAAATTTTTTTCTGATGAATTCTCTAGTCTTTTTTTTTTTTTTAAGATTTATTATGCCGGGCGGTGGTGGCGCACACCTTTAATCCCAGCCCCAAGCCTGTCAGTTTTCCCCTCTATTAATGCTCTGGCTTATAGCTCCCCCTTCTCATCTGTCCCTCCCTCTCTCTCCCATTTCTTTAGGTATATAGCTCATTGGTAGAGTATTTGCTTAGCATGCACGAAGTCCTGTGTTCAATCTCCACTCTAGCATTACAAACGTGCAACGAAAAGACATCCTTAGTGGGAAAGTGGTGGCTGACAACTGTAACCCTAGTGCAAGAGAAGCTGAGGTGGGAAGTTTGGTGCAGGTTTGAGACCAGTCTGGGCTTCAGAGTGAGACCTTGTCTTTAAACAAAAAAAAAGGCTACACACACACACACACACACACACACACACACACACACACACACGCAGTACTCAAAGTATTTTATGATAATAAAACTAGTAGGGAAGAAAATAAAACCATTGGGAATTGAATTTAGGACCATACATATGCTGGGTACATCCTGAATTATATCTCCAAACCATTATACTTTTTAAAAAAGAATTATTTATTTTTATGTATGTGAGTACACTGTCACTGTCCTCAGACACACCAGAGGAGGGCCTCTGATCCATCCATTACAGATGATTTTGAGCCACCATGTGGTGGTTGGGAATTGAACTCAGGACCTCTGGAAGAGCAATTGGTGCTCTTAAACAGAGAGCCATCTCTCTCCAGCCCCCAAACCATTTAAAACTTTAATTTATTTTTTTTTTATCTATGGTACATGTGTAGTTTTGTGAATGAGTTCTACACATGCCCGAGAAGGTGAAGGGCTGGATTTGCAGGCAGCTGTAAGTTTCCTAATGTGGGTGCTGGGGACCAAACGAGACTATTGCAAGAATGGTACATGCGCTTAACCACTGAACTATCTTCCTAGTCACTCTTAAAAACAGTTGTTAAAGAAGATCTATTTACCTTATGGGCACGAGTGTCTTGTCTGCAGTATATCTATGTACTGTATATGTGCCTGGTACCCATGGAGGCCAGAAGAAGGTGTTGGTCCTCTGGGAGTGGAGTTACAGAAGGCTGTGAGCTGCAATGTCAGTGTCAGAAACTGAAATGGGGGTCCTCTGCAAGGGCAGCAAGTACTCTTAATCCCTGGGCCAGATTTTCAGCCTCTAGTCCTTTATTTTTCATTTTGAGGCAGGCCCTCACTCCCTCAGTTGGCTAGGTAGGCCTTGAATTTAGTCTGAAATAGGCTTTCTGCCTCAGTCTCCTGAATGTCTGGGATTACAGAACTGTGCTGCCAAACCTGCCAGACCTGTCTCCCTGCCTGCCTGCCTGCCTTCCTTCTTTCCTTCCCTTCTTTCCTTCTTTCCTTTCTTATTTTATTTATTTATTTATTTATTTATTTTCCTTCCAAGACAGGGTTTCTCTGTATAGCCCTGGGTGTCCTGAAACTCACTCTGTAGACCAGGCTGGCCTTGAACTCAGAAATCTGCCTGCCTCTGTCTCCCAAGTGCTGGGACTAAAGGCGTGTGCCACCACCGCCCGACTCTCTTTGGTTTTTGAGACAAGATCTTAACTAGCCTAAGCTGGTCTCCCTATGTAGCTGAGGATGATCTTCAATTCATGAACACCCTGCCTCCACCTCAAGTGCTGGGATTACAAATGTCACCATTATGACCAACTTTTACTTTTTTTAAATTTATTTATTTATTTTATTTTTTTTTAAAGATTTATTTATTATTATATGTAAGTACACTGTTGCTGTCTTCAGACACACCAGAGGAGGGCGTCAGATTTCATTATGGGTGGTTGTGAGCCACCATGTGGTTGCTGGGATTTGAACTCGGGACCTTTGGAAGAGCAGTCAGTGCTCTTACCAGCTGAGCCATCTCGTCAGCCCCAACTTTTACTTTTTTTTGGAGGGGATATCCTCCTCCTCTTCTTCCTCTTCTTCTTCTTCAAATTTATTTACTTTTAAATATTTATTTATTTTTATTTATATGAGTACACTGTTGCTGTCTTCAGACACCAGAAGAGGGTATCAGATCCCATTACAGATGGTTGTGAGCCACCATGTGATGGCTGGGAATTGAACTCAGGACCTCTGGAAGAGCAGTCAGTGCTCTTAACCACTGAGCCATCTCTCCAGCCTTACTTGTTATTTATTTATTTACACTCCATATTTTATTTACCACCCTCCCCGCACCGTCTTACTTTTCTTAACTTTTTTTAGTACCTGAGTTTACAAATCTTTTAAGACCAACCAAGTTCTAATTAAAAAATACTGAGGCTATGACCAGGTGTCATTGCTGACATCTGTAATCCCAGCACTTGGGAAGCCAACGCAGGGACACAGGGAATTTCAAGGTAACCTGAGATACGAATGGACCCAGTATCCAAAGCAAGCAACCAGTTTATCAGGTCAAAGGAGAAAATGGTGTTATATATTTGAGACAGTGAGTGACTCAAGGTTCATAACAAAGCATTTGTAAGACTGTTTCCAATTATTTAAACACTTTTGATGTTAGAGCACACTGTGATTGAACTCTAAAGTTCAAATAATTGAGTACTGGAGCTGGAGAGGTGGCTTAACAGTTAAGGGTACTGACTGCTCTTTCAGAGGTCCTGAGTTCAATTCCCAGCAACCACATGATGGCTCACAACCATCTGTAATGGGATCCAATGCCTTCTTCTGGTGTGTGTGGAGACAGCTATAGTATACTCATATAAAGAAAATAAATACCCTGTCTCGAAAATCAAAAAAAAAAAAAAAAAAAAAAAGAAAAAAGAAAAGAAATAAATCTTAAAAAACAAAACAAAACAAAACAAAACAGTTGAGTACTGTGGCTTTGACAGATCTCCTCTTCACCCTTAAAAAAAAATAAAGATTTATGGCAGGACATGCCTTTAATCTCAGTATTCAGGAAGCAGAACAGGCAGTTCTCCGAATTCCAGGCTAACCTGGTCTATATAGTGACTGATCCACATCATCCAAGGTTACATAGTGAGACCCTGTCTCAAGAAAACAAAGCAGCCGGGCAGAGGTTGCGCACACCTTTAACCCTAGCACTTGGGAGGAGGAAGAGGCAGGCAGATTTCTGAGTTCGAGGCCAGCCTAGTCTACAGAGTGAGTTCCAGGACAGCCAGGGCTACACAGAGAAACTCTGTCTTGAAAAACAAAACAAAACAAAACAAAAACAACAACAAAAAAAACAAATCAAAAACCAAACAAACCAAAAAAGAAAACAAAGCAAAATCCCAAAACAACACACAAAAACTATGTGTGTATGTCTATGTGATTGTATGCCATGCTTGCACTGGTCCCTGAGGAGGCCAGAAGAGGGCATCTGATGCCTTGGAACTGAAGTTTGTAAGCTGTTGGAGAGGGAGCTGGGGCTTGGGTACTGAAAACTAAGCTCTAGAAAAGCAGCAAACTTAAGCACCGAGCCACTGGACTTCACTTTGTTTTTTTCAAGACAGAGTTTCTCTGTGTAGCCCTGGGTGTCTTGGAAATCTGTAGATCAGGCTGGCTTCAAACACAGAGATTCTCCTGCTTCTCCTCTGGAGTACTGGGTTTAAAGGTGTGTGCCCACTGATAGGCACCCAGCCCTTTTTTCCCCCCCCAGACACTTTGCTTATTATCAAAGTCTAGTAAGGCAATAGTTTATTTTTTTTAGAACTTTTTATTCATAAACATCACAGACAACTCATGTGGTTATGTTATAAAGTCCAACATATTCCCTAAGCAGATAATTTTTTCTTTTTACTGTACTTTTCCTAACCTTAAATAATCTGTAAAGAATGGCATAATGACTGAAAAATGAGGGTTCAAAATGAGATAATATAAATTGAGTCTAAATTCTGGCAAATTATCCTTGACCTTAGACCTCTGATCCAATCCTCCACAACTACCTCATGTATATCACTTAAAAAACTTAAAGGGATAAAGCATATAAAGGTTCATAGAGGATCATCCCTGGTGTCCTTTCTTTTTTTTTTTTAATTAGATATTTTCTTTATTTACATGTAAATTTCTCCTTTCCCAGTTTCCCCTCCAAAAAACAAACAAACAAACAAACAAAAACAACAAGAACAAACCCCTGTTGCCTCCTCCCTCCCCATGCCTGCCACCCCACCCTTTCCCACTTCTTGGCCCTGGCATTCCCCTACACTGGGGCATAGACCCTTCACAGGACCGAGGTCCTCTCCTCCTATTGATGATCGAATTTGCAATCCTCTACTATACACGTGCTGCCTGAACAATCAGACCCACCATGTGCAGTCCTTGGTTGGTGGTTGAGACCCTGGGAGCTCCGAGGGTGCTAGTTAGTTCATATTGTTGTTTGTCCTAAGGGGCTGCAAACCCCTCAGCTCCATAGGTCCTTTCTCTAACTCCTTCATTGGGGACCGTGTACTCAGTTCAATGGATGGCTGTGAGCCTCAGCACCCAGCCTTTTTAAAAACAAAAAACAAAAAGCAAAACAAAAAACCCAGTGTTTTTAAAAAGTTCATAAAACAGGCAGGTGTGGTGGCACATGCCTTTAATTCTAGCACTTGGGAGGCAAAAGCAGGTGGATGTCTGATTTCAAGGCTGGTTTGGCCTACAGAGTGTTTCAGGACAGCCAGGGCTACACAGAGAAACCCTGCCTCAGCCTTGCCCTCCAAACAATTCTTTGACCACATAATTCTCAGATTGCCTTAATATTTGTTCCCAGAAATAAAATCTGCTTTAAAACACCTTCAATGGATGGCAGCCAAGATACAAGCCCTACAGATGTGTCAAACAACTGCCTCTTTTGATGATACCTTCAAACTTGCTCCAACAGGGGGCATCAGCAGTAAACTACAATACCAGAAATCCACAGGAGGCCTCACGATGCTTCTGAAAGCTGAACATTAGGACTGATGTTAGAATTACAAGCTACTTTTATTGCGACTATGACTCATATAAATTATGTATCATCCTTTTTATGAAGGCCAAATCTCCTTGATGAGACTTGATCATACAGAAGCAACAATCTAAGCACAGGGCTGGTCATCTTCCCTTCCTCCTCCCTACCCCACCACAAGCCAGAGGGCTCAAAGGAGCATAAGTCACCTACTTGGAACAAGAGTGTGCCCTGGGTTAGAGGAACTGATAAAGCTTCTCTCCTTTGCTTTCTTCTAGGCTGTATTTCCATAGCAGGGCAAGGGTGGCTTGAAGTCTGTCTTAGTTAGGGTTTTACTGTTGTGAACAGACACCACGACCAAGGCAACTGTGACAAGAAGAATATTTAATTGAGGCTGGGTTACAGGTTCAGAGGTTCAGTCCATTATCATCAAAGCAGGAACATGGCAGCATCCAGGCAGACATAGTACAGGAGGAGCTGAGAGTTCTACATCTTTATTTGAAGGTTGCTAGCAGAATATGCTCTTCCAGGTAGCTAGGATGAGGGTCTTAAAGCCCACAGTGGCACACCTACTCCAACAAAGCCACACCTCTTAATAGTGCCACTCCCTGGCCCAAGCATATACAAACCATCACAACCTCTAAGAGAGCCCATGCAGTGGGATTCTATTAAGGCAGGGGAGATCATAATGTATTTGAGTGTGGGTGCACCAGGGATAGCCATTTAATCCAGGAGTTCAGGGGCCCTGAGAGCCATTGGGAGCTTGTTATTTCAGTAGCCAATCCTGAGCTTCCAGGACTGAGTCAATTTCTGCTGACCTCTGACACAGGTAGTCTATTCTTTTCACCAGCTATGTGGGTAGCATGAAACTCAGTGTCATCTTTCAAACAACGTAAATATTTCATAACTGGCCCTGGGCAGGAGTTAGCGGCAGGAGCAGGAGGATCTAGGAGAGGTGGTTCTGAATCCCCAGCTTCATCTTTTTCCAGCAGAGTGACTCTGGGCCACGGAAACTTGTGGTTTTTCCAGGTGAATGTGAGGCTTCCTATATTGGGCTAATTTTTCTTTTCTGTTGAGCTGGAATGGGAAGCTGTGGACTCCTATTTTGTCTTTGAAGAGGAGGTAGGGATAAGGAAGAGAGGTTGCCCATCTTTAATTGGAGCATGGCAGGTGGTTTTTGACAGCAAATGGCACCCTATCCCTGAATGGCACCAGGCACACAATTCATGAGGTTGCCAGGTTTGATGGAAGGATATGCAAATCTGACTCAATTCACAGCTTCACTTAACAGTTCAGTTGTAATTGCATCTAATTGAGGCTTATTCATAAATGTCATTGATGTAAAAAACTGCAAATGTAGAAGAGTCCACTTCAAAGCAGGATGATTACTTCACAGCGGAAACCCCACTGAAGAACATCACAGTTGCTAGGACAACGGAGAGTGAAGCTGGTTGCCCAGGGTTACCCATGTACCGAATGTCATTGGTGTGTGAGTGTTAGCTTTGAATGGGCCTCAGGAGCACAATGAAGAAGGGCAATGGGAACTGCCTCCATGAGTCTGAAGTGACAGCATCCTTGCACCCTCCCCCAGCTCAGGCATCCCAGAGGCTCTCCCTTCCCCAGCCTTGTCAACTCACTGAAGCTGTCTCATCACAGGTCCATTCAGTTGGAACCTAAAGGTCCACAAACAGCACTTCCCTCAAAAGTCATTTTTTGGGGGTGGAGTTGGGTGGGTTCTTTCTCTTTAAAATTTTGTTAAGGGGTGGGAGAGATGGCTGGCTGAGTAGCAGAGAGAGCATACCTGCTCTTCCTGAAGAGCTAAATTCAGTTTTCAGTACCTGGGTTGGGTAGCTTATAACCGTTTATAAATTCAGTTCTAAGGTTTCCAACACCCTCTTCTGGTCTCCTGGGGCATCTGCACACACATAACATTCACATTCATGCACACACATGTAAATATGTATATATATATGTGTGTGTGTTTATATATATGTATATACATATATGAAAAATATACATTTAGATGGGTTTTCTCTGTATAGTCCTAGCTATCCTGGAACTAGCTCTGTAGATCAAGCTAGCCTTGAATTCAGAGATCTGCCTGCCTCTCTCTTCTGAATGCTGGGATTAAAAGTGTGCACTGCACCCAATTATGTAGAAATAATTAAAAAAGTTTTTTTGTGTGTGAGCCAGTTATCTGTGTAATGGTTTCAAGATGTAGAATTACTGGGCCTATTTGTATAGATTTGTAATTCTAACTTGCTTACCATAGATTCTGTATTGATCTGCATTGTGAGGAGCAGAGTATGTGAAAATTCTGCATGGCTTAAAGGCTACAACTTTCCTTGGTACGCTTTGTCCCACGGGGAAAATGTATGTATTTCAGTTTCTCCAAGTGCTGTGAAGATTGTCTGTTACTATCTTTTCTCTCTGCTCTAGAAAAAGCTCCAAAGAGACCAGAGCAGTTTTCAACCATCTGTCTACCGCTTCCAGTGCCCTCCAGATAGGAAAAAGGCATTATCGCTCTGTGTTCACAGATGGACCTGAACCCTGGGCATATGCCTTGGATGCTTTTCAAGAATACTCAGGGTCTCATGGCATAACAAAACATCACACACTGATTTAGGAAGACAGGGTGGAGTCTGCTGAGTGTGGAAGAATTAGACATCTCCATAGCCCAAATCAGATTTCAGGCCCCTCCTTCCCTCTTTTCAATTCTTCTATGGTATAGGATCTTACTACATAACCCTGACTGTCCCAACTTCTGACAACAAGGGGCTGTGACCTGGTAGGGTAAGATGAACTAAAGATCTTTCCTCATCGAAGCTGCTGTCAGTCCTGGTGTTTATCACAGCAACAGATCCCTCTGCTCCCCAAACCCTCCATTTTTCACAAATCTCTTCCTATTTTCATATCTTGTTGTTTTTTTCTGCTTTTCTGTAACCTACCAAGGTTACAGTTAGGGCTGCTTGCACGTGCATGAGCGGGGTGGTAGTAATTGGAGCACGGGCAAGTTACTATTTGCTGTAACATTGAATTCAATGATATTGTCCTAGTCAGGGTTTCTATTTCTGCACAAACATCATGACCAAGAAGCAAGTTGGGGAGGAAAGGGTTTATTGAGCTTACACTTCCACACTGCTGTTGATCACCAGAGGAAGTCAGGACTGGAACTCAGGCAGGTCAGGAAGCAGGAGCTGACCCAGAGGCCAAGGAGAGATGTTTCTTACTGGCTCGCTTCTTCTGGTTTGCTCAGCCTGCTCTCTCATAGAACCCAAGACTTCCAGCCCAGGGATGGCACCACCCACAAGGGGTCCTACTCCCTTGATCACTAATTGAGAAAATGCCCCACAGCTGGATCTCATGGAGGCACTTCCCCAATGAAGCTCCCTTCTCTGTGATAACTCCAGCCTGTATCAAGTTGGCACACAAAACCAGTCAGTACAATTGACCCCTTGTCAACTTGACACACAAACACATCACTATTAAGCCT